>NW_006408532.1:30812266-30881695 GCF_000296735.1 Chrysochloris asiatica | reverse complement strand
CAACCAGCGTTTCCCTCTTCTGCCTGGCTTAATTTTTCTCATCGGGATTAAAGTTGGAAATTGAGCGGAGAATTAAGTTGCCCGAGGAACAGAGACGCGGCCGCCTCCAGAGCTATGTTCCCGCAGAGCCGGCACCCGGTGAGATACGGCCGGGTGGGTGAGGGGGATGTTGGGGGCAGAAATGCGGGTGGGTGAGGCACTGCTGCTTTGCTATAAGAAACGAGTAGTTCTTGTAATCTGGCAGATATCTTGCCCCACGATGTGAGGCTAGGGGCGTCCTGGGCCCCCTCCACACCGTAGGTAATGGGCTGAAACTGTTACCCCCTTTCTTCTCTGTCCCCTCCCACTTGTCTAGACTGGGCAGAGGGGGGCGCCCAAGGAGGCTAGGGTTTCTCTCCCTTAGCCAGCCACATTCTCCCTCTCCTCCGTGGCAGGTTGGGGGCGCCCCCCTTTTTTATTTGGTCTCGCTTATTTGCATGTCAATGCAGCCCCCCCTTCCGGTGTGCCAGGAGGTGGCCCTGGCTACTCTGGGAAGGCTGGGGAAGTGGGGGATGCGTAGGGGAGTTGTTTTTCTCCTTGATACCCGAGGTCATTATCGTCCCTGTGGGGGAGGAAGGAGAGAGGAGAAGACAATTTGACCGGACTAGGACTATTTGACCCGGTCCTTCCTGGCTCCTGGAGAGCCCCCCTCCCTGGACCCTGTGACCCGGGCACACCGCCCACCATGGAGACTGTTAGGGACTCTGAGCCTCTTTAGAAGCTGGGAGTCAGGGGAATGTCGTCTTTCCCCTCCCAAAGCGAAATGTAAAGTCTAGTTCGAGGCTTCATTTTCTGCACATCTAACTTTATTATTGTTATTTTTATTGTTTTTATGTCCCACACACTCCTTGCTCTGACTTAACCGCTTTATCTGCCCGAACCCCTATCCCTTGCTCCTGTTTGCTGCTCGCCTAGACGCCCCACCAGGCTGCAGGCCAGCCCTTCAAGTTCACAATCCCAGAGTCCCTGGACCGGATCAAGGAGGAATTCCAGTTCCTGCAGGCACAGTATCACAGGTGCGTGTCCCGTGGCACTGTGCGAGTGGTGGCCCTGGAGTGGCTCCAGCGTCCCATTGCCCCTTGCCCAGCCCGGTGGCGGCTGCTGTACTTAGTACTTGTGTCCAGGCGGTGGCGTGTGGAGTCGCAGTTAAGACCTGTCATTCAAGTTTCCCCCTTTCCTGGCTCTTCCCAGGCAGCCTCTTCTCTTGTCTCCTCCTCCTTCCATTGTTTCCCTTTTGCCCATTTGTTGCTGTTCCAGGGAGTCCTTTTTCGTGTATTTAGGAGTTGCATGAGAACCGTCAATATTTGCACTTCATTTATTTATTTTGCAACAGGCTGAGCTGAAACGTTGGTCCAATCGATGCTTTGGCTCTGGAGTGCAGGCTCAGAGGCAAAGCCAGTGTTGAAATCACTGCTTGCTGTACTAGGGAATTGGACTGTTAGAGGCAAAGTCCCATATGGAAGGCTGGATGGTTTTAGCGTTTCCTGTCATTGGTGATGGTGGGGGAAGGTAGTGTGTGGGAGAAAACTCAACTTGCGCTGGCATCATTTTTTATAGGAGAGGAGACTGGAGTCACACTTTTCCACCTCAGCCTTAGTTTCTTCTCTAAAGATACCTGTTTTAAAAGAATTAAGTGAAAACTATTTGTAAAGTATCTGGCTCATAGTGAACTTTGCAGTAATGTTAGCTCCTTGCCTTTCTCTTATGAATCTTGACTGATTGAAGTGAAGATATAACTATATAATGACCATTTTGATTTTTTGTGATGTGGGTGGGTGGGGGGAAGCACACAGATCAAAGTAAGTGACTTGCATGCAAATTTTCTGGTTTTTTTTTTTCCTGGAGTTTTCTGATTTTTGACATTTTGTTTACTTGTATGTAATACCTCCAAACCTGAGGTATACCTGGGTAACACACCATGTTTATAAAGCAGGGAGAACTTCAATCCATTTGATTGCAGTAGCTCCTTGACAGGCATGTTTTGGCAAGCATTTAACAACCAAAGATTTTAAAAGGGACCAACTTCACAGAATACCATTTTTCAAACCTAGAGACTGCGTTGTTAAAGGTGGTGTGTGGTACAGCCTATTTCTGAGATTGAAGAGTGTGCAAAGACCAGATTTTGGTGGAATCCAGAGAAGTAGTCTGAGACAGGAGGGTAGGAGTGAACAAATGGGCATGAGAAGGAACTGGTCAGACTCACGGTTTTTTTTTTTTTGCATTTTTGTTCATCTTCTGTGACCCAGTGCCAAGAAGAAAAAGAATGATAGCTGAATTGATAGTCTGTACTGTTCACCTTATTCCTTTTCCTTACTGAGTACTTGGGCAAAGCTTTTAGGTGTTTACCTAGATAGTTTATGGCTTCTCCAAATTGATGTGTTTTTACTTGAAGTGCAAATACGTGAGACAGATGTTAAAACAAGTTACATAATGTTTACATTAAATTGCCTGTTTTGCTTTTGTAGCCTTAAGTTGGAATGTGAGAAACTGGCAAGTGAAAAGACAGAAATGCAGAGGCACTATGTGATGGTAGGTATCAAAGTGTGGACTTCTTTCATCTACTATTAGCAAATATGGGCTCTTACCATTATGAATATATGAGTTAATGAAATGCTTAATCCTTTTTGTCTTTACAGTATTATGAAATGTCATATGGATTAAACATTGAAATGCATAAACAGGTAAGCTTTAATGAGAAATCACTTCATTATGATTTTATAATACTGGCTTTGTCCTCAGTAGTGAGGGGTTTGTAAACCATTTTTCTGCCTTGTTTTCCCTTCCTATGAGCTGTTGTAGTATTCTGCATCCAAGGTTCTTTCTAGACAATAGGAAGTTGAAATGACTAGTGAGAAGTGCTCACGAAATATAAACTTGTCTCTTTGTAGGCAGATACATATTATTGAGACTCTGAATTTACTTTTTCATCTGGTTGGATTTATTCTTTTGAAAGATCTGAGTTGCCTTTGGAGCTTCTGGTTCAGAATAGCTATGTTTGTGCTCATTTAGGAAAGAAATATGGCCTGTGGGGGTGAGGAGGGTATTCCAAGAGTCTCTTTAATTGTCTGGAACAAGATATGTGATTAACTCTGCAGTTCTCTTGTTGCTTTGGGGTTGCATCAAGAGACACCCAGGGCTGGTGGCTTATTAGCAAACATATTTTTGAAACATGTCTCAATTGATGCAAGTTTGGAGATGAAAAAAAGCATCTTTTTTATGTTGGGAGTTGCTTCAGTCCTTGTGGTTTTAAAAGCATGAAAAGATTAGTGACTGGAAAGCTCTAGCTATGACTATGAGTTTGCAAGTTCCCATAAAATTCACACTTATGGCTACCATAATGGTGCATAAAAAGAGTACTGAGCTGGAACAAGACACTGAGGACCTCATAAGAGAAGAAAAGCTAAATGATTGCTCAGCCCAAAGGACCCTCGATTGAGTAGTCATTGTCTGCCAAAGAAAGCATTAATGGCAGGGTGTAAGTATTCTGGAGATATGCTGACATTCACTTTTTCATCAAGACGCTGGTACAATACGTCTTTTAGAAATCGATTGCCTCTTAAAAAAATTATCATCAGATGAAGTTGCACAGTTGGACACATTTCAAAGTGTAACAATACAATTCTTACTTGATGTATATGTGCTATTTCATCTGAAACCCTTGTTTCATTAAATTAAAGAGCATGGCTGACCGGCTGGGGCACAGTGGAGAAATTGATTAGTTTCAGCCTTCAGATCTTCCTTATATTCAAAGACTTTCATTAAGCAAGTGTGTTTCAGAGTTGAATTCTGCTTTTGTAACTCTGTGCTCTTTGATTTTTAATTCATCATAGATTTCATAATGTTAAGTTATCATGTACATTAGATATGTTCTCAGATACGTGTTTGGAAGGGGATAGTTAAGTTCAGGGCCTTTTAATATAATTGAACCTTTTTAAAAGGTTGATACTCTGAATTAGAGCGTTGGTAACCTAGTTTGTGCTGGATTTCACCTTTGTTTTTCTGTGTTTAAATAGCTAGGGCCCTATTGAAGAAATTACAACTTGTTGATAGTAATTGAAGATCTGTGGCTAAGCACTGGTCATTTAAATGAATTATGCAAATACACTTGGCCTAGGATTTCTGACTTGTCACTTAAAAAAAAAAAATTAAAGTGTGCTTTTTGGTAACCAATAAGCATAAAGAATAAGAGCATGACTTAATCTTATTCTCCCAAACTTTTCCTGTACTCAAATGGATTTTAACAAAGCTCCCTGACTTTTTTACACATGAACAAGGCCTCGGTGCTGGATTTACTGAGGATGCAAAAAGAGGTGGTAATCTAGAGTCCGTGGTGAAATACCCTCTTGCTGCTCTTTGCCCCTGCTTCCTGTTCTTATCCAGTAGGAAGAAGGGACAAAAAGCAGCAGGAGCCCCATAGTGTGGAGAGAGTTTTCTAATGAGTTTCTGTCTTCCACCAGGCATTTGTGGGTATATAGTTTGCCTGTGTGCACTGATGCTACGCTATACATAATTGGTACAGTAATTTGACAAACGTGAAAAGCTGAGAGACAGATACCATGTTCTTTATAGTAGGGTATTAAGCCCCCTGAAATTTAGTGACAGAACCTTAACTGGATTGGTACGCAAAGCAGGGCTTTAATTCAGTTTAAAGTGGCCTTACATTTGAAAAACATCCTTCTGAATGTCACGCATTAATAATAAGTTCTGAGGAGGCATTTGGTGTGGCTAGTAATCATAATTCTTATTAAAACTGGTGACGTCTGGCCCCCAGGGTGTAGCCAGGCTCAAATTGATGCTTTTTGCCGCCTGATCACCAGCAAGGCCTAAGTGCTCATTATATTGTAGAGAGGGCCTTTGGAGCTCTCATTAGATTTGACAGGAATTCTCTCTAGGGGGAAACTGGGCATTAGCGAGACTCCTGACAGGCTGAAATTATTCCTGCTTTATGGCTTATAACCAAATGCTAGCAAGGCATCATCAGGGGACACAAAAAATTGTCATTTCTGACAACATCTTTGTTACTGAAAAAAATGCAGTGATGGGGAAACTTTCAGCAGAGAGCTTTAATGTTGTTAAGATTTGTCTCTTGTGTGACGACCGCCCTCCTTTCCCACCTTTCAGCGGGTCTGTTGGAAGAGTGCGTTTGAGAGTTTTCAGTGTCAAGTCTCACCACCAAGTTTTCCATCTGGAAGTTTTTTAAAGTGGAAGTGCGTCCAAATCAAGAGTGGTATCATTGTGGTTTCCTTCTTTGGTTTGGTGCCCGCAGTCTATGTTTATGTTGTGTCAACACTTCCTGATAAACCTTTCCCTTGACTTTCTGTTCTCTCATTTGTGGCTGGTTACGGAGAAGTCTACTGAGTAGAAATGCTAGCAGATACTTAAATCTTTTATTATAACAGTGAGGCAATTTATCTTACCAAAGCCTTTCTTATATAGATCTCTGACTGTCTATCAGGGGCAATAGTGGTTGAGTGGTAGAATCCTCACTTGTCATGCAGGGGTCCTGGGTTCAATTCCTGGCCAGTGCATCTCATGCTCAATTACCACTGTCAGCGGAAGCTTGTGAGTTGCTATGATGCTGAAACAGGTTTTTGCGGACCTTCCAGCCTAAGAAGGTACTGGAAGAAACACCTAGCAATCTACTTCTGAAAATCAACCTGTGAAAACCCTCTCTGGATCCCAGCAACTGATTATGAGAACTGATCAGGATAAGGCAGCATTTTGTTCTGCTGTGACTTGGATTGTCCTAAGTCAGGAGCTGAGATGTCAGTAAATAACAATAAAAAGCCTGTCTTATCTCACTTTCCATGTTAGATTGGCAAACTCTGTATTATCTCTGTACAAGAAGGAGGTAGAGTCAGGTGGTATAAAATTTAACAGTGTTCTGATACCAGTGGAAGCAAGTCTAGTATATAGGGCTGTGCATGGTGTGTATGGCGGCGTGATCTTTAGCTTGCTTTTGTTTTATTTCAATCTTTGGGGGAATAAAGCACATAGTAAATACATCTAAAGGCCTTATTGATCCCACTTGTATATTTTCCAGCATACAGAAGTCATGCTATAAGCTATCGTGAGTGGATTAACCTTGCCTAGCACTTAACAGTTTCCAAAGGTGATTTGTCTGAGTTGATGACATCACAGTCATCCTGTGTGGTGGTAGATCAGATAGGGTTTTGCTTTGCTCACACCGTGGACACATGATCAGAGTCTGGGAAGCTTGAGCTGGGATCACTTTTCCCCTGTACCCACCTGAAATGAAGCCATGCTAGCAGCACCCTCGAGTCTCTGTAGTAACCCCCAATCTCCCACCCCCAACCGATCTGTATCTCTCTCTCTTCTCACTCTTGTGTATGCTGCTCAACCTTACAATTAGGAAACTCAGCACATAGACTGGTTGGTGGAGGTCAGAAATTACAGGTAGGTAGAAAGTTGTAAGTGGTTGAGAGATACTATCCTCAGATTAAGTTACATTTAAGAGGACAAGAAAATGATGTGCTTAATAATCTTTTTTTTTGTGTGTGTGTTTAGGTAGGACTATTAGTGTGGTTTTTACCTATGAGTTATTTCCTGAGAAAGAACTGGCTTAGTGTCTGGAAGGTTTATCTTCTTATTTTTTAACCATGTGAGTTGTCTGTCTGTAGTTTGTCATGTTGCGTTCCTCTTCCCAGTAAAAAAATCTCAGACTTAGGGGAAAAGGACTTGCTAGTGCATAGGCTCTCAGAGTTAAGCATGACCAGGTGTTAACAACCTTGTACTACAAAGAAGGAGCTGTCATCAAGATTAGAGTGGCCTCTGACTTTGTTTTCCTTAGCCAGGCCTGTCCTTTGCTGGCTTTATAGAGAGAAGGCTCCCTGTATTTTTAGATCCTTGATTCTGAGGTACAAGATTAGCCTTTGTTTTGTATTGCAGGCAGCACAGATTCCTTACTGCTGACTCCTCACTGGCACTGTGGGCTAGTGGAGTGGCTGGTTGTTTTCTGCCCAGGCCCGAACTAGGGTTAGGCAAAGGAGGCAGTCACCTCAGGCTAGAAATACAAAGGGACACCAAAAAAACCGGAAGATAAATGGTATTTTAATGCAGTTTTAAAAATTTTGAAACCAATGCACAGACATCCACAGTATTCTATATAAAGGCAGGATTTCACAACGTGGGGATTAGGTGAGATGATGGAAGCCAAGATAACTCTGAGTGCCTCTCCTTGTTTCTGCATCTCTGGAATGGAGAGGAGAGTTTGAGAGTCCCCTTGGGAGCTGTTGTCCTGTAGAATCTACCTTTGTGTAAAACAGTTGCTTGAGGTCACTTACTTAAGGACTGTATGACTTGACTAAGGTGTTTCTGAGTGGCACAAATGCCTTAGCACTCTACTAGCTGAATGGTTGGCAGTTTGAATCCCCCAGAGGCACCTCAGATACTAGACAGACCTGGTGATCTGTTTCTGAAAGATCCAGCCATAAAAATTTGGAGTTTACCCCGTGGCAATTGCTATCTGTGACATTAGCCACTTATCTGGACCTCAGTTGTCCTTATCTTTGTAACTTGAGGAGTGTTTTAGCCAGCAACCAGCCACAGAGAGCTGAAGATGTTCTCCCAAATAATGTTTAACATGAAATCCGGAAGGAAAATCCCTTCCTTTAGTAAATATTTAAGTAACCCATTTTGAGTGCTAAACTAAAGATATCTCTAGTCTCATGGAGCCATTTGAGGTTTCTGCAGATCTGGATGTTTAATGTTCTTTTGTTAAACTTTTATAAAGTGAATTCAATAGGAGGAAACTTAAGCATCTTGGCTCTCTTTAAGACTTTAATGGATTCAGTTGCTCCCACCCCCACCCCCACCCACCCATTTCCATCATTTCCTATAGTTTCAGGTTTTTGAAAATTGGAAATTCTCAGAACTAGGACCTTTAACTCAAGATAGTCAGCATAGTGATTGTTAATAAAATTTTCATAGACCTGCTTATGTTGGCTGGTTAGTTTGATAAGATTAGGTCCTCACTAATGGAGTTGGTGTGTTCTCTGGTAATAAATCTGCCATAGAATTTTCCATGAACATGGTTTTATGTTTTAAGTAGAGCTATTGGTAGCGTAGTAGTTACGAGTCGGGCTGCAAACCGCAAGGTCAGCAGTTCAAAACTACCAGCTCTTCCGTGGGAGAAAGATGAGGCTTTCTACTCCTGTAAAGATTTACAGGGTCGTTGTTGAGACAGAACCGACTCCATGGCACATAATAGTGACAACATTGTATATTGGGAGTCCTGGTGTGGTACTGTTGGTTAACACGCTGGACTGCGAAGTCGTTTGAATCGCAAGGTTGGTGGTTCAAGCTCACCAGTCACTCCTTGGAAACCCTATATAGGGTCACTATGGGTCGGAACTGACTTGACGGCACTTAACAGCAATTGTATGTTGAGGTGTCCTGATGTGACACTGTGGGATAAAACACTGGACTGAAAGGTTGGTTTTGAACCACAAGGTTGGCAGTTCAAACTCATCAGCTGCTCCTCAGAAACCCTGTATAGGCTTGCTATGAGTCAGAACCTACTCGATGTATTGGAGGAGCTCGGTGTCTCTATAGGTAATCATTGGACTGTGACAAGGTTGGAAGATAGGCTTTCTGTTCCTGCAAAGATTTTATAGCTTCGAAACCCTGTACAGGGTCACTATGAGTTGGAACTGACTAGATGGTGCTTAACAACAACAGTTATGTATTGGAGTTCCTAAGTGATGCAAAGCGATAAGCACTTGGCTACTAGCCAGAAGGTTGGCGGTTCGACTCTACCCAGAGGTGCCTCTGCCTGGTGATCTGCCTACAAAAAGTCAGCCATTAAAAAACCCAATAGAGCATACTTCTACACTGACCACACATCCGGTTACAGAGTTGGAGTAGACATAAATGTGGATATATAAATATGTTGTTGTTGTTAAGTACCGTGGAGTCAGTTCTGACTCATAGCCACCCTGTACAATACAAGGTTTCTGAGGCTGTACATTTTTACGAGAGCAAAAAGCCTCATTTTTCTCCCACAGAATGGCTGGTAATTTCGAACTGCCAACCTTGAGGTTAGCAGCCCGATTTGTAACCACTATACTAACAGAGCTCCTTAATATATATGTAACATTATTGTGTACTGTTGAGTTGGTTCCTACTCATAGTGATGACCCTATATAGGGTTTCTAAGAGCAACTGGTAGAATTCAGCTGCCGACCTTGAGGTTATCAGTCCAGTGCTTATCCTACAGTGCCATGCCAGGGCTCATGCATCATCTATAGAGTGTATAGAGGTAGATGTATATCTAGATCTCTATATAGATAGGCACATATGTATACATATACCTATATGTATCTTGTGTTTGTGTGTGTAGACATAGTTCAGCCTGAAAAAGTGATATAGACTGAAATTTTAACATCAGTTAAGATATTTATGTGTTGACACGTACCTAATTTAAGAAAAAAATTGTTACTAAATTTGTTTGCAGAAAGGTATAGTATTAGAATTGCTCAGTTTATAGACCATCTGTGTAGGGCCACTATGAGTCAGAACTGACTCCATGGTACTTAGCAGCAACAACAACAATCATAAAGGTTGATTCGTAATTTTATCAAATCACCTTTGTGTACTACAGTTATATATTTCATTAGTTTATATTGAAATTATTAATTACTCCATTTAGTTCTAAGGAGATCTGGTAGTGTTACAGTTAGGAGTCAGGCTGCTAACCTCAAGGTCAGCTGTTGGAAATTACCAGCCATTCCAAGGGAGAAAGATAAGGCTTTCTGCGCCTGTACCAGGGTCCCTATGAGTTGGAACCGACTCCACGGCACACAACCACCACCGCCACCACAGGTAATTCTACTGAAGCACTATGAATTCATCATCTTAAACACATTTACTCCACTGCCTCCCCCTGCAACGTCTCCTTCCAGACCCGGTGTAAGAAACTATTAATTTAGTTTCTCTTGTAGTTATGTTTGCTACTTAGTCAGTTTTTGACCTGGATATATATCAGCCGAAAATGGTGACATGAAGGCCATTTTTGGCATAAGGAAAAAAACTTAAAATGAGAGGAAGAACCAGAGTCTGTAAATTTTGTCAACTGAATTAATGTTTTCCTCTGTCAAATAGAGATGCTGTTACACCTGGTGTTTGTACACCATTGTGTACACTGGAAGGGATAGAGTTTCGTATGCAGTTTCAACTTGCCAGACATCACTGAAATCTGGGTATTCATTTCATATTCATTATCCAGTGGATAAAGTGGGATCATTTGTTTTTGAGACCATAGATGCATGTCCAAATCATGCGCTTTGTCGAAGCACAGAAATCTCTGTCAGACTAGACTGGCGTGATGCTATGCCATTACTAGTTAACTAGCTTGTGGTTGTTAAGTGCCATTGAGTCAGTTCCCACTCAGCCTTGTAGTTAGGGGTCTAGTGCTTATTACTAGAGTGTCACACCAGGATGTGTATATATATTGTTGTTAAGTGCTGTCAGGTTGGTTCCAACTCATAGCAACCCTGTAAAAGGTTTCCGGGGAATGGCTGGTGAGTTAGAACCGCCAACCTTTGTGGTTCAAACTGACCTTTCGGTCCATTGCTTACTCTACGGTTCCACACCAGGATTCCATATATATATATATATTTATGTGTATATGTGTGTGTATGCACACACATACACATAAATATACCAATGAGTCTATATATGTATTGGTATGTTGTATCGGTGTTAGGTACTATGTGGTGCTGGGGATTAATGAGCTGGACTGTAAGTTCAGCTTTGAACCGTAAGGTCTGCAGTTCAAGCTCACTAGCTCCTTTTTGGAAACCCTATACAGGGAAGCTATGGGTTGGAACTGACTCAGTGTCATTTAACAACAAATCTTTATGGGAGTCCTGGTGTGGCACTGTAGGATAGGTACTAGATGCTAACCACAAAGTCATTGGTTCAAACCCACAAGCCACTCCTTGGAAACCTTATGCAGGGCCTCTATAAGTTGTGACTGGACAGCACTTATCATCTATGGAAGCATATAAGTGGATTTGTCCTGTTTTCTCTGTTTTAGTACCTATACAGGCTTAACAACAATAACAACAACAACATAACAGAGATACTGTAGGAGGATGGCTTTAATAAACAAAATTTTTTTCATAATTTTAGTAGGCGGCTAGATGTCCGAATTCAGGGGCGCTTCTTTCTCTGGAAAAACGGCTTGTTCTCTTCAGCTTGTTTCTTTGGTCCTTGGTAATTTCCATGTGGCTTGGTATCTATTTTTCTTCTTTCTCTATTTGCTTCTCTTATATCTTGTAAAAGATTGACTCAAGACACACCCTACTGTAATTCTGTGGCATTAACATAACAGTTAGTTTCTAACTGGGACTATAACTACAGACACAAAGGTTAGGATTTACAACATATTTTAGGGGGACACAGTTCCACCCCTCTAGGGTATACGCTAGGTAAATCAGTAAAGATGTGTGTCAGGCTTGTATCCTTTCACCATACTTACTCAGTCTATATGCTGAGCAAATACTGTATGCCGAGCAAATAGTTCTTACATGAAGAGGAATGTGGCATCAGGATTGGAGGAAGACTCATTAACAACCTGTGGTATGCACAGAATATAATCTTGCTTGCTGGAAGCTAAGAGGATGTAAGATTCTTACAGATGAAGATCAAAGGCTACAGCTCTCAGTATGGATTACCCCTCATTGTAAAGAAAATAAAAATCCTCATCACTGGACCAATAAATAGCATCATGATAAATGGAGAAAAGATTGACCTTGTCAGAGACTTCATTTTGCTTGGTTCCACAGTCAATGCTCATGGAAGCAACAGTCAAGCAATCAAACTAGGTATTGCAATAGACAGATTTGCTGCCAAAGACCTCTTTAAAGTGTTAAAAAAGGAAATATGTCAGTTTGAGGACTATAGTGTACCTGACTCAAGCTGTGGTATTTTCATTTGTCTCATGTGCATGTGAAAGATAGACAGTGAAGAAGGAAGACTGTAGAAGAATTGATGCATTTGAGTTACGGTGTTGGAGACGAATATAGAAAGTACCATAAACTACCAGAAGAACAAACAAATCTATGTTGGAAAAAGTACAGCCAGAATGCTCTTTAGAAGCAAGGATGATGAGACTTTGTCTCTCATTCTTTGGACATATAGTCAGGAAGACCAGTCCTTGAAGACTGCCATTATGTTTGATAAAGTCAAGTGTCAGTAAGAAGAGGAATTGGAACAGTGGCAGCAACATCCCAGTACACTCAAACATAACAGTTGTGAGGATGGTGTAGGACCAGGTTTCGTTCTGTTGTGCATAGAGTCTATGAGTCGAGATTGATTTGACGTTACCTAACAGTGGTAGAGCTCTGGTAGCATAGTGGTTACGAATCGGGCTGCTAACCTCAAGGTCAGCAGTTCAAAACTATCGGCTGTTCTGTGGGAGAAAGATGAAGCTTTCTGCTCCCGTAAAGATTTATAGCCTCAGAAACCCTGTACAGGGTCGCCATGAGTCAGAACCGACTCCACGGCACATAACAGCAACAACCGTGGTAGAAGGAGCTCTGTAGTGGTTACAAATCGGGCTGCTAATCTCGGGGTTGGCAATTTGAAACTACCAGTCATCTCTCAGGAGAAAGATGAGGCTTTCTGCTCCCATAAAGATTTATAGCCTCGGAAACCCTGTACAGGGTCGCTGAGTCAGAACTGACTCCATGGCACATAACAACAACAAGAACCACCACAGTAAGTATACTTACTCTATTTTGGAACTCTAGGCTAAAAAAGAGCATCTTTAAGATTATAAATACCAAGCCTCTTTAGGTGTTTGGGTCTTCATGTTGGTTCTTATTAATTCTGACTTCCCACTCCACGGATTGCCTCTGAATGTCACTTAAGGCCCAGATTACTTTTGTCTCCTGTTTTACCTGGGTCCCTCCTCTTCCTTATAATTCCATTAACATAACTAGTAGGTTTCTTCCTCATCTGTGAAGTATGTTTGGTATGTTTCTGTTTTTTTATACAAAAAATTGAGGCCTTTTGGCCTTCCTCAGTATGTTTCAAGGCCCATTCACCAGGAATGCTGCCTGTTTATCTCAAGGCCTTCCTTCTGTCTTGTTCCAGCAGGAAGCTGTCACAACACTTGGCTTGATTTTGTTTTCTGTAATGATGTGTTTTTCCCACGTGCCTTTTTTATTGCTGCAGCTAGGTTTCAGTCTTCTAGAAGCTTGAGTTTGAGACTTAGATCTGCCCTTCTCAGTGCTTTATACAAACTAAATTTTATCTACTATGTAGCATGTTAGTTGTGACTGCTGTGGTTCCTGAATCCTTTTTAAATCACGGTGCTACTTGGCACGGGGCAGTACACATTTTTACACACAAATGCACAGATAGTTTTGTCTAATAATTTTGTCTGTGGACATCTTGGGGCTCCTTCAGCAAGTCCATGAAACCCAGAGTAAAAACTTCAATGAAGAGATCCAAGATGCATACTTATACAAAGATTTAAAAATGGTTTGTCTTGGTATTTTTACAAGATTTCAATTTATTTCTAATCATTTCATCCAACCACATTTCCTCTGTTTTATTTCTTTTGGAGAAGTGATTTATAGTCAGAATTTCCAATGAGCTTTTTTTTTAAAAAAATAGTTTGATGTATTTTAATATCAAACGTACAGGAACACCACAAAAGATGGACAATATTAAAAACTTGCATGTAGGACCAACTAGGAAGACTGAATGGATGGTTCCCATATGATAAAAATTCTACTAACACCATTTAGTTGCTATCAATAAGAAATTTACTTTTTTTTTTTTTTTTTTTTAAAAATACCCTAATACTGGCATTGTCCTTCAAGATTTAACAGGATTATTTGTAATTGTTATAAAGGTGAATTCTTAAAACTTTTGACTTGCATTATGCTTTATGTTCACTGAAACATTTTGACTTGCATTATGCTTTATGTCCCCACATACCCATAAACAGGAAGAAGAGATCTTTAAAAAAAAAGATAAATGAAATGCTAGCTGGATCACTTTGTTGTATACTGTTATGGGTTAGACATAGATAGCACAAAGAATGTTGTTGTTAAGAGCTGTCGTGCCGGTTCCAACTTGTAGTGACCTTGTATAGGGTTTCTGCGGAGTAGCTGATGAGTTTGAACTGCTGACCTTGTGGTTAGCAGTCCAGTTGTTATCCTGCAGCATTACACCTTGCACCAAGATCCCATTTTTAAAGTATATTACTTAAAAAAAAAAAAAAAAAAAATTAAGTTTGTACCTAAAAAATAAATTAGTATGTTGCTTAGACAGACAATTCCGTGTAAATTGATGTGTATATTCATAACTGTCCCTGCTGCTTATCACTAATGTCTATCAGAACTGCCAAGTAGAGTTTCCAGTAAGTTGAATTACAAGTTCGTCTAAAGGCAGTGAACTTGACTTAGTCACCAGGTTTCTTAATAATGATTATACACATTGATGATTTACTTAGAGCTTTTTGAAAAATTTTTGTTATCTTACAATCTCTGCATGGTCTTCTACCCCGCCAGCAGTTTAAGGAGATTTAAAAGTATATGGTGAAGCAATAGTGAACACCCATGTAGTCACCCTCTGGACTCTGTAACATTGTGTGGTATCTTAACACACAATTTATACAGCGCTTTGGTCCTCTTCCAGCCCCCCAGTCAATCAGTCCAATCATTCAGAATCTGGAAAACTTAGAAGGTTTGTTAGAAGGTCAGACATTTCTTTAACTCCCAACCCCCATTTTGACTGATGCATGAAGGAAGGCTTTTATTGTACATTTTAAGAATTCTATCTTAAGATATGTTTGTACATTTTCCTGGTAGACTTGCCCTTTGTATTTTGGGCATGCTTGTATTAGGAGATGCACCATATTATGGCATGACAGTGCTTCCCTGTTCAATAAATACTTGCACTTTAACACACAAAAGCTGCTCTGCTCTTGACCTTCTTCTTGGCCCTTTAAACGAAGCTTGAAATAATATACCTTTAAGATGTGAACAGGGTCCGTGGATAGTGCAAAAGATGAGCGCTTTAGTAACCAAAACATCATGGTTTGAATTTACCCAGAGGTTCTTCAGAAAGAAAGGTCTAATAGTTTGTTTCCAAGAGGTTGCAGCCTTGAAAACACTGTGGAGTGTAGCTTTACTCTGACACACAAGGGATCACTAGGAGTGGAAGTTTCCTCAATAGCAATTGTTGTTTGTTTGCTTTAATATGGATAGGTAGTAAACTAGGCAATAATTGTGCAAAAGGATTGTGATTTTGATGTTTTCTGTGTGTGGGAGCTGCCCTGGTACAGAATTCTAGGTGGTCTCAGAGGCCATGGTGGAGTAAATGGTATGATAAGGAGATACCAAGGGTTGGCCTCCAGGCTTGTCTCCTCTGGAGTGAAACTTTTGTTCCTCAAGCACTCTTGTTGCCTTAAGCAAACAGCCGGTCAGATCCACTTACAAGGAAGGTGACCAGTCAGTGTATTGACAGGAATAGATACAACAGAAAACTGCATTAGGAGGCGAGCCATTGGGATTTGCAGTAAATATATTACAGAACACAAGTGACTTGCCGATACTGCTTGTTTAGCAGTTTGCAAGGGCAATGACAGTATGGATTTTCGAATGAGAAGGGAAGGGCTGTTCTTTCTCTGTGTGGGAACATCTAGTTGATGGCTGGGGGAAAAATGGACTTGGAGAACAAAACTCAGCGACTCTACTGGTGTAGAAGCCATTTGAAAGGCTTCTGTGTATTAGGGAGTGAACATTAAAAGGTCACTTTGGATTTAGGAAAGACGGTCCAACATTGATCTGCATCTTGGGAGACTAAAGGATGAGTCACTGGGATGCTGGAAGGGTTCTCTCCTGTTCCCAGGCAGCTGAAGTGACAGATGTCCCTCGAACCCTGAACAGTTGTCCTGTCCAGCTCTTTGGGTGACAAAAATCAGCTTCTTATGCTTATTAATTATTAATTAATTGATTGCTAATTCACTGAATATTAAAGTAAGTGCATATAATAAAACAGTTGCCATTTCAACCATTTTTATGTGTACAGCTCAGTGATAATGATTACTTTCATCATCTCCTTTTCTAACTTTTCCTATGACCCCTGTTAGAAACTCAGGACTCCTTAAGCATTAACTCCCCTTTTCTTCCTCCCCCTGGTGTGGGGCTGTGGGTTAGTGCTGCTGGACTGCCGTCAGTTTGAACTTCAGGGTTCAAGGTCACCAGCTGCTGTTTGGAACCAGCTTGATGGCATTTAATACCTCACTCCTGGTTGTTGCTGTCGTTAAGTACCGTGGAGTCGGTTCCGACTCATAGTGACCCTGCACAGGGTTTCCAAGGCTGTAAATCTTTATGGGAGCAGAATGCCTCATCTTTCTCCCGTGGAACCGCTAGTAGTTTCGAACTGTTGACCTTGAGGTTGGCAGCCCGACTTGCAACCACTACGCTACCAGAGCTCCTGGTAACCACTAATAAATCTTGGTCTCTAGGCATTTGCTTACTCAAGGTATTTCATACAAGTGAGACGGCATAATATTTGCCCTTTAGGTAGTGTGATTTAGTTCACTCAGCATATTTTCAAGGTTTATTTATTTGTATCAGAAGTTCATTTCTCTTATGCTGGGTTTGTTATAATTGAGTAAGTTTATGTGGGACAGTAGACCAGTCTCCATAGCCCCATGTATTGTGTGCTCTCTGTGTCTTCTTCTACCAGAGCTCTGTTAGCACTCTAGCATTCCTTGGTGTCCATAGTAATAACTCCCCCTTACAACAGAGAAACTCTGGTCGTGTACTGGTTACTGTGTTGGGCTGTCCATCTCAAGGTCAGCAGTTCGAAACTGCCACTGGTTCTGCTGGGGAAAGATGAGGCTTTCTATTTATAGCCTTGGATATCCTGTGGAAACCCTATACAGTGTCACTGTGAATCAGAACTGACTCCACAGAATGTCACCACCACAACAGAGAAAACAGACTTGGATTAAGGGATGACAGTGGCACCCTACCCTTCCCCATCATCTTGTTTACCAGGGTTAATTAGTTAGCATACTTGAGAAGTTTCAGTGGTACTAGGCACACAGTAGGCATCCCATCAGACTCACTGGGAACAATAACGATCTGCTGAATCCTTCAAATCTGGACCATGCAGTAGGATTTCCAAGCCATGTG
This sequence comes from Chrysochloris asiatica, assembly GCF_000296735.1. Taxonomy (NCBI): domain Eukaryota; kingdom Metazoa; phylum Chordata; class Mammalia; order Afrosoricida; family Chrysochloridae; genus Chrysochloris; species Chrysochloris asiatica. The sequence continues at coordinate 30,864,470 of NW_006408532.1, read as the reverse complement.
CACCATTTTCCCCCCAAGCCTACTTTACTTCTTCTTTTGATCTGTATTATTTAGTGTTATTTTTCTTCTTCAACTACAAAGCCTTTCACTCATCTCCTTCTAAGATTCTAAGCATTTATGTTTAGACTTAAAAAGAGAAGCCTTTTGTTGAGCTTTTTTATTTTTTAAAAAAATCAGATCCATGCCGGCAGCAACATATGTTGTTGTTGTTGTTAAGTGCCATTGAGTCGGTTCCGACCCATAGCAACCCTGTACAGGGTTTCCGAGGGTGTAAATCTTTACGGGAATAGAAAGCCTCATCTTTCTCCCGCGGAGCGGCTGGTAGTTTCGAACCGCTGACCTTAAGGTTCGCAGCCCAATTCGTAACCACTACGCTACGAGAGCAGCAACATATAGGAGCAGTAAAATGCTTTACTTGGGCCAGATGTCATGATGTATCCTTGGGAGACAACAGTCTTAGTGATACAAACTACTACAGGAAGAATAAAGTTGTGTCAAGGTGGTTTCATTGAAGGTGATGAACAGTAAAGATTGGGTTCATTTTTTTTGGAAGTGAGTTTTGGAAGAACAAACAGTGGGAGGTATTTTCAGATTTTTTTGTTGTTGTTCCTTTCTAATGTAACCTGGAAAATCTGGAGAGATTTAATGTCACCTGGAAAATCTTGAGGAGAGAATTTGTCATCCTGAAAATAAGTTTTGGAGGATGAATGGTAAGATCAGTTGATTGCTTGGCTAGGGAAAAAGAAGGCCATGTGTTTGACACAGTATGTGTATATAGAATCTGTGAAAACATAGAATGCCATGTAAAAGTTTGAGTAATTGTGTTTTATTTCTCCACCTTCTCCATGAACGTCATAGTCACAGGGCTGAGATTTTTAACTGTCACATTGACAGCTGCTGTTTATGTTGCTAATTGGAGAAGCAGGAGAAAAACTCCCAAGGGAGAAAAACAGGGCCGTTGGGATTAGACACATTGGAAGTTGAGGCTGTCGACTCTTATTGCCAAGCATGATGCAGTAGAAACTTCTTGTGTGTCTTTCTAAATATTTGGACTGAAGGAGGCACAGCTGGTCTGGTAGACTTGTGCTCAGACAAACTGTGCCCATACCTGCTCTCACACTTGCATACAAGCTCGCCAGCCTGCTGACTTGGGTATATCGAGAAGCTTCACATTCTCCACTCTCTCTGTTTAGCTTGAGCTGAGGCCTTGTCATCCGGTGTAGTGAGGGAAGCTCTAGGCTCCTGACAAGCCCCTCAGCCTGCCAGTTGGCCTGAGTTCTGGAGTCTTTTCCATTTGTAAGTGGGCTGGCTCTTTTACAGTGCTTGGGCAGCGAGTTCCCGCAAAGCCAGTCTCCTCTCACAGCTACTGAGAAGATTGGAATTGGACCATGGAAATGTGTCCAACTTCTCTGTACTTTTTAGCTGACCAAAGGCCAAAATCATACCACTAGCTCAAGTGGGGAATTGCTGACTTTTGAATCTTGTAAGAAATCCTGTATTCTATCATTGAATCCTCTGGATGCTGTGATATTTGTGAATTAAATGAGGTATGAAGAGGTGTCAGATTTTGACTACACAGATTTCTCTTAAGGGTACAGAGGTTTTTCAACTGGCTGTTCAAGCTGTATTTGTTTTCTTTCCTTCCTTTCTTTCTCCCTTTATTTACTTTGGTCAGGTTGTCCTGGCTTTACCCATATTGCTGTTGTTGTTAAGTGCTGTTGAGTCAATTCCAACTCACAGTGACCCTGCACAGGATTTCCAAGGAACAGCTGGTGGGTTTGAACTGCCAACCTGTGTGGTTCCACGTTCAGTGCTGTGCCTACAGTGCTATACCAAAGAGTCTTTAAAAGTAACAAGTGTGTACTGTCTATAAAGTGATGCCTCCTCCAATTCTGTATTTGTGCTTTTTATCCCTCCTGTATTTATTTGTATTTCTTAACTAATTATATTTAGCCTTAGTGAAAATGAGGGAAACCTCAATGAGATGGACCGACACAGTAGCTGAAACAGTGGCCTCAAACATACCTGGATTCATGAGCAATGCTTCATTCTGTTAAACATACAGTTGCCATGAGTCAGCGTTGACTTGACAGCCACTAACAAAAATGACAACCCACTGAAAGTAAATCGCTCCAGATAAGTCCTGGTCATTACACTACTATAATTTTGTATTTAGGTTGTTATTTGATCACAAGATCAGATTAAAAAAAAAAAAATCTATGATTTCCTGATTAAACCAATCATTGCCATCAATTTGATTCTGACTCAGCGATCCTCTGGAGCACAAAACTGCTCTGTAGGGCGTCCAAGACTGTACATCTTTACAGGAGCACGCTCGCTCATCTTTCTCCTTCAGAGCAGCTGATGGGTTTGAACTGCCCATCGGGTAGTTAGCAGTCCAGTGCTTAACTTAACTGTACCATCAGAGCCTCTTAATAGTTTGTAGAATTAGTCTTTTCATTTCCATTGAAAGTGTTGAAATAGTTCAACGTTTATGTGAAAGAGAAACAATTGGTACTTCTCAAATTATAGCAATCTGAGAGGGGAAAGGAGCTTTGGAGCAGAATTTGCGCTGTGAGAATATTGGTATTGACATCATTTATAATTTGGAGCATAGTTTGAAGACCAAATTCTCCTGTTTGTCACATACTGGTTAATATGGCTTTAAAGAGGAGATGAATGTGGCTACTTTTCCAAGACTATTACTCAGGAGGACTGTAAATTTGATTGGCTGTTACAATTCTAGCAGAATCATTCGATTTGAGAGCAATAGAAAGATAAGATATCCAATTACCCAAATGATTTGCAGGGTTAGCCAACGTTGTCATGGAGACACGAGTTGGAACAAATTAAATTTTAAGCAATAAAATAATCTTAAAGCCCGTCTGGGAACAAGAAAATTTGGCAGTGGCACTTACCTGAATTGAATCTTAGCTTGACACGATGTTGTTTGACATTGATATACTGTGGGGGGCTAAACTTATATATGATACAGCATTACCTTAAAAAAAGTAACTTGGCCACAACAGCTAAATGGAGTACTAGTACAAAGGAGAAGGAAATTAACATTTCTTCCATGGCTTAAGTGATGATTAGGCTCTGGGTTCCCAAGAATATTTGGTATTTAAGGATTGAAATGCCTTAATGGTTAAGCAGCTTTAAATGAACACTTGAAAAACATATAAATTTATTTAGCATAGCAACATGCAGTTTTCAGAACTGCTGTTCTCCTTTGTGTGAGCAGATTTAACAGCAATTGCGTGGTTGTCTTTCGGAGGGGGTAGGCATGTAAGAGCACGTATATTTGCATGTACAAGTAAGTTGATTTGGGCACATGCCTCTCACTGCTGGTGATTCTCTGTAGCTGATAAAATTTGTACTCTGCAGTGCTGCTTGCAGACTGGGAAACGGAGTTCCAAACTTTAGCTGATAACCTAAAACCTGAAGGAGCCCCAGTCTGGGGCGCAGACAGTTCTTTTCCCTTATTAACGTGTTGTTTAACTGATTCCTGGTTTGTGGCGAGGATTTGAAAACAGCTGAGTGGTCTAGAAGGAGGGAGGGCTTTTTATCCCCACGTCTATTAGACAGACGGAGATGAAAATTGGTCTGAGGTCAAGCCATTTTCAGAGTTCTCCCAGCCTTCGATTTTCCTCTCATCTTCACCGCAGATCATCTCAAATGATTCCGTAATGACCAAAAGTGCAACATTGACCTTTATTCCCTGTGGATGACTGTGCTTCACAGTCCAAATGGCAGGAAGTCTATTCTGTTCTTCCAGAAGGAGCTCAGCATTATGGAGCCAGCCCAGCCCTGTGGGAACCCCTCTAGTGCAGACCACTGTAACACAATCCGGGGGTAAATCTGCTTTCTGCTCTGGGAAACGAGAATTGGCATGTCCTGGAACCCACATAATTAATGGAAGAATATCTCGGGATGCTTTCTGAAAACACCTAAGAGTGCATAAATTGATGTGTTCACTTGTAAAATAACTTGTGAATTATAAGCAAGGTAACTTATGGGGGTGATGGGAACCTTATTAATAAAATGGTCCATTCTTTACGAATTAGAGTACTGTTGTGGTGCTTGAAGATAAGCACTGGATTGCTAACTGAAAGGTTGGTAGTTCAAACCCACCAGCCACTCCTTAAAAACCTTATACAGGGTCGCTATAGATTCGGAACCAACTCGGCGACACTTAACGTCAACTTGACGAATGTTCCTATTTTACCTTCAGTTGCCTGTTTCTTCTTATTGGAAGCTTCCCTAGTATAGTTTAAGATAGCAGAATAAAACTGTAGGATTTAAAAATTATAACTGGACATGATGGAGGCATAAAAGGGCTCATTTTGGGTTTCACCTTTTTTTTCTTTGACATACTTTTAATTATATACTTGATCAATCCATGTAACCCTAATTACATGCTTTCTCATATTGTTAAGTGCCATTGAGTCGCTTCCGACTCTTCGTGACCCTGTATCAGGTTTTCAAGGAGCAGCTGGTGGGTTTGAACTGTCAGTGCTTAACCTACAGTGCCACCGCTGGACTCTGTGATTTCTGAGAACACTTTTCTGTGAAGGTAGATTGGTGGTTATTTTGGAGGAGTGAAGATTATTCTGTGCATTGTATTATGATGCAGTGATCTAGTGCTTTAAAAAGAAGCAATTTATTTGTATTTAAAATGCTGTCATGTTGGCTTCCACTTGCATAGATGAGTCAGTAGTCCGTCAATCTATAAACACTGTGAAGTCTGTGATCTTAGATCATCCTGCTTACCAGCTTCTAAATACTTAACAAGGTATTCCAAAAGTTATGCTTTGAAATTTTTAGCCAGCATCTCAGATTTCATACTAATGATCTCAAATGTTTTTGAAAACCGCTTTTCACCCCCTTGACGATTGACTTCACAGTTCACAGTCCTTTTTCTACTGCAGTGGCTCCCAACCTCTGAAGGATGTAGCATTTGAGGTATAGAGCACTGTACTGCTTCTGCTGAGGACTCTAGTGCCAGTTTGAAAGAGCTTCCCTCCCTTACGAATCCTGCTTCTGGCTACTTGTGAGTTAAATTGCATTCTGAAACTTTACAGGTTCATTGGCACATGACATTGGTTGAAATGAGAATGCCAGGGTCAGTGGGAAAGGCCAGGAACCATGTCTTTCTTTCCTAAAAGATCACTTCTTTAGCAATTCCATTTTGCTGGAAGGAGTGTGGTCCAGGGTTGGGACTCCCTCACCGAGTCGACTGCACTGAGATTGGGGCCCTGGGAATGGCTTTAGCGGAAGCCACTCTGGAGTCTTTCCAGTACATAATGCACCTCACTGGAGCCGTCTTGCATTGATGGCGTAGGCTTTCTTGTGGAGTAGTTGCTTCCCCTGAGTGGTACATAGGAAGGAGAAAGTGCCAAGTGTCATTCGGGTGTGTGGGTCATTCAGTTAGCTTGCTTTCAACATTCAGAAACCACTGCGTTGGCCCCTGGCCACTGTGAACACGAGCTTCTTCTCCCATCACCTGCATCTTTTAAAGATATCAGCCTGTTAGAGACACATTCACACAAAACTGCTCTTCCAAGCAATGACCAAACAAGATTGGGAACTGTGTGAAATACTAAAGCTAGTGACATTTTAGACCTGAGGGACTGATACCATTTATTTAGTTCCATTGTGTATGGGGTGACCATGAATGGAGGGGTGGGGCCAAATTCCACTGCACTTAATGACAACATTATTTTGGGCATTAATTAGTCACTTGCTTTGTACTGATACTATAAGACACTAGGAATGACTACTGGAAGTCATTACCACCAAAGCCAAGTCTCAGAAGTCTGTGTTGTTGTTAGGTACTGTAGAGCTTATTTCAACAGCTAGGGAGCTTGTACAGAATAAAAGAAAACACTGGGAGGTTCTGCCTGCCCCCCACCCCCTCCAGCCTCACAACAATTGTTATCACTCATGAGCCCACTGTGCCAATCCGTCTTGTCTTGTTGGGGTCTCCTTCTTTTTAGCTGACCCTTTAATTTGCCAAACATGATGTCCTTCTCCAGAGACTGGTCTTTCCAGATAATATGCCTAAAGTATGAGAGACGAAGTCTGGCCATGTTGGCTTCTTAGGAGCATTCTGGTTGTACCACCTCCAACACAGATTTGTTTGTTCCTCTGGCAGTTTTAGTATTCTTTTTAATACCACAACTCAAATGCATCAATTCTTCTACAGTCTTCCATACGCATGTGAAGGCTGTATGGTAGCTATAAGGAGCTCTGGTAGCGTAGTGGTTACGAATCGGGCTGCGATCCTTAATGTCAGCGGTTCAAAACTACCAGCCGCTCAGCGGGAGAAAGATGAGGCTTTCTACTCCCGTAAAGATTTACACCCTTGGAAACCCTGTACAGGGTCGCTATGAGTCGGAACCGACTCCACAGCACATAACAACAACAACATAAGGAAAACAGGTATCCTGGTGTGGCTCTTTAGGATAAGCACTAGACCACAAGATCTGTTTGAACCATGAGGCTGGTGGTTTGTACCGGTCACTTTAAGTTGTAATGGGCTCTATGGTACTTAGCAACAACATATGGAAACAATTATTTCACATTCTGAAAAGAAGAAGAGAAAAAAGATAATTCTTATAAACCTGGTTTTCAAGGTACCTTAATCTTTGTACATTCCTGTTCCAAAAATTGTAGTTTTAGCCCAGTACACAATGATGTCACTTGCTTTTCCTCCCACTAATCCTTCTTTTGTATGATACTATCTCATTTCTCATGAGTTGCCTAATGACTAAGACCTGTGAAGAGGGTGAAAGGTGCTGGCCTGTTTGGAGCATGCTCCTGGGCGAGGCTTGCTCTCTCCATTCTGAGACACAGGAAGATGAGATGACTTCATGGTGGGGCCCTGTGGTTCTCTCCGCAACGTTTGTATTGAGCACTGTGCCTGGCACAACAGAGTGCGTTTTCCTTTAAGGCCACCAGAAGCTGTCTTTTTCCTTCATGTGAACTCCTACATAACAAGGGTTCCTGAATAATGGAAATGTGCTATTTAGGAGCTGAAGCAGCTGCGATGCCTTTGTCAAGGATGCATCTTTACCAAAATGACAAATTAGAGCCCAAATGCTCTGCTTGGCAACAGTTAGGTCAAAACATTTAAGTCATTAATTAAGGAACTGAAGGGGGAAAATTTTACACAAATACACAGCACTGCTGACTCTACTGCATCTTGGAAAATGCAACTGAATTCTTAAAAAAAAAAAAAAAAAAGGAGGGCAGCCTTCAAGTGGGGCTTGCCAAGCTTGTCATTTGCAAATAAATCAAAAGACCATCATTGCAGGAAGGGGGGGGGGGACCAGTGAATAGAGTTGCTTTGTCATTCTTTGATGGGCCCCACACTCAAGCCTGCAATTAAAAATGAATGCATTCAAGAGGCTCCCATATTAAGAACATAAACAATTAAGGGTACTTGAGTTGCTCTGGAGGAGGTCCTGGTGTCGCAGTGGTGAAGTGCTCAGCTTTGCTGGAGAAAGATGTGGCAGTCTGTTTCCTTGAAGATTTACAACCTCAGGAAGAAAACACCAGTTAGACCCTGTCCTGTAGAGGTTGCAGCTGACTCAGTGGCAGTGGGTTTGACTTGCTCTGCTGAGAGCTGCCACAAAGATATGAGTGGTTTGAGCGTGGTAATCTACTTCCTGAGGGAGCCAGAGAATGGGAGCAATTAGTGTTGCTATCTCTGCCCGGCAGCTTTCAGCAGGGTTTTTTTTCCTCTCTTTTATTATTTTTTTTCTTTCCTCCCTTTCTTTTAACCCCTCCTTGTTTTCAGAGAACCTTCTAGTGTGAAAGATGAGCAATGCTAAGCTAGGGCCAGCACCCAGTTGGACAGGACTCAGCTTTAGAATGCGGTGGGAGCTGCCAAGTGAGGGGGAGATGGAACATAAAAGTTATTATCTGCCAGTAATTGGTGACTTATGTTCTGATTAGTTGATCCACTAAAGGGTTTCTGTCATCTGGTACTCTGTGTTTTGTTTTAATCATAGGTTTTGAGAAGGGGTGAGATTACATTGCCATGAGTGGAATAATTTAAATGAATATCAGTTGAGGTTTTCCGCTGCCAGCAAATGTGTTCCTCCACCCCCTGATTTGTGCTCTTGCCTTGGTCTTGTTTTGTGAAAATGCACGGAGAAGGCAGCCTTCTGGTGGCTGAGAGACTTTGGAGACAGGCATTTCTAAACTTACCACTTGCTGTGTCTGACCTTAGGCAAGTTATTTTAACCCTTTTGTCCAGTCTCACCAGGGACATGACATTGCAGGGAAGAGTGGAGAGTAGATGTAATTAGGCCTGGCTTGTACCTAGCAGTAGGTGCACCAACTATTATGGTGGGTGGGTAGATGGTGGAGATTCTCAAGGTGTGGCCCCTAGCCCCAAGGCCCCAGCAACTCCTGGGACACTCCAGCTTTTTTCTTGTTGGTAAGTGCTGTCTAGTTGGTTCGATAGAAAGGCACATTTTCGAGCCCGCCATCAACCTTCTGGAGTCCTGGTGTGGCGCTGTGGGTTAATGCGCCAGACTGCAAAGCCATTTGAAACTGCAAGGTCGGCGGTTCAAGCTCACCAGCTGCTCCTTAGAAGGAAACCCTATGCAGGGTTGCTATGAGTCAGAATCTACTCCACGGCACTTAACAACAACAACAATGAACCTTCTGGATCAGCAACTCTGTGGAGAGGTTGCAGCCATTTGTGTTGTAAAAAAGCCCTCTACGTACAAGAGGTTGTGACTTCTTGTTAGGTTCTGTATGTTGTTAAGTGCCATCGAGTCGGTTCTGACCCGTAGCGACCCTGAGCAGGGTTTCTGAGGTTGTAAATCTTAATGGGAGCAGAAAGCCTCATCTTTTTCCCGTGGAGCGGCTGGTAGTTTCGAACTGCTGACCTTGCTGTTCACAGCCCGATTCATAGCCACTGCGCTACCAGAGGTTCTGTATAGTCGGTTCCATTCCCCCTCACCCTTAAGTACACTGCCCAGTCCTGCACCATTCTCACAATTATTATGTTTTCGTCCATTGCTCCTGCCACGGTGTTCCAATCCATCTCATTGAGGGTCTCCCTCTTTTTTGCTGACCCTCTGCTTTACCAAGCATGATGTTCTTTTCCAGGGACTGGTCCCTCCTGACCGAAATATAAGAGATGAAGTCTGGCCATCTTGAATTCTAAGGAGTATTCTGGATAAACTTCTTTCAAGGCATATATATATATATATTATTCTGGCACTCCATAGTACTTTCAATATGCTTCTGCAACGCCACAACTTCAAATGTATCAATTCTTCTACAGTCTAACTTTCACATGCCACTTATACATTGCAAGAAGGCAAATTTTAATTTTAAAAACCTTAAGTATTTAAATTTGGATTTTTCCAAAACATGATTAATCACTTTTTCAAAGCAATCATATTTTAAACAGAAAGCTGCTCTGTTGCATTCGAATCAGAGATAACACTTTATCTTTTCATGAGTGCCTTGGTTAGCTAAAGTGAGGTATGACTGGTGTACTGGCTGAAGCAGGTAGCCAGTTGAGAGATAAAAGACTGGTGATGTGTCAGTTTCTGAAGGTCTCTAGGTAAGGGAGCCTCTTCCTCCCGTATGAAAGGGAGGTGATAGCCGATAACCTAAAGAACACTCAGGATGTTTGTGTGAAAACTGTGCACTTAAATTGATTAAATATGCAAAGCACTTCAAGTAATCTTCCAGTCAGTCTTTCCCCTCCCTTTCATATGTGATGTGTTTGTGGATGTGTTTTGTGCATTTTGTCTACTGATTGGCCAGATGGTGTGATGTTAGGGTTGCTGCACTAATTATCTCTGCTTGGAAAGAGGAGAACTGAAGTAGAATTGGGCAACATGCCCTTATTAAGATTGGCCCGCTATAATTTATGTCTCTAACAGAATGCTTTGCAGAGTGCTTTACTGGGATGGTGGAGGAAAGGGCTTCCTCCTTTGCCAGGACAGCAAAGGGTTCCCCGATTTTGTCATTGGCGGGGTCACTTTTCATTCTCGTCCTGCCGCAGCCCTTTTTGGACTACGTGGCCATTTCAATGAGCTTTTAAAACAGGGTTTACCAATTTTGTAAGGAGGTCTGGTAGTAGTGTAGTGGTTACAAATCAGGCTGCTAATCTCATGGTCAGCAGTTCGAGAAACTACCAGCTGTTCCACTGGAGAAAGATGAGGCTTTCTGCTCCCGTAAAGATTTACAGCCTTGGAAACCCTGTACAGGGTCGCTATGAGTTGGAACCGACTCCACGGCACATAACCACCACCACCACCTAGTATTAGAGTACTGACTTATGAGAAAGTGAAACATTAGTTGTATTGGTTTTTTTTTTTTTTTTTTTTTTAAGAAAAACTCTATAGATGGCTTTGGTGTATTGAGCAGTTGTTAAATCTTTACCTGGCTCTTTCTCTTTTGTTTTAAATCCTGTGCTTCAGTGAAGTTTCATGCATGGAATGCTTTTCATTTGAACTGTTTCCTTGGGATAAATTCCTAGCTGCGGGTAGCCTTACCAAAGGGTTTGAATAATTTCATGCTCTTGAAACACATTGCCCAGTCGCTTTCCAAGACGATTGTACCAATTTACTCTACCGTCAGGAATGTGTGATTGTACCAGTTTACCTGAGGACTTTAATGACCCACCTTAACTTCCAGTAGAATTTGGATTTTGTTCTATTGCTAGTGAGGTTGAATGTTTTTCATGGACTTAGACACTTCTCATCAGAGAGGTCTTAAAGACAGTCTCTATTTCCTCTTGTACGATTAGTTTTCATGTTCTTACCTGTGTATCTGTTGCAGATGCTTCTTACCAAATCTTAGCACGCCATTTTGTTTGTGTTTTAGCTACCTGCTTTTTTCAAAGAAACCAAAAGATTGCCAGCCTTCAGCCTGAGCCCCATTTTTTATGATCTATCAGTTTGCAGTTTGATGGTGGTGGAGTTTCCCCTCCCTCAGCTAATTTTGGGCAAGGTGCCATTGGATTGCTTTGAGATATCTGGGCAATGACTCTTAGGCAGTCCTTGCTCTGTGTTGAACATTCATCGTGTATGTCAGTTTTTGTATCATGTACAAGGTGTTGGACTATGAAAACATGAACCATGGAATCCCAAAACTCGAAGTTTAAGAAGCCCATGAGAACTTGTCTGCAGTGTAAGAACTCTGCAAAGTAGATTTCATTGTTGGTTTTTGAGATATTTGACCATATTTAACTCAACTTAAATATACAAGAAGCTTACAACTACCAAGAAACAATTTCTTTTTATAAACAGCCTTATTCTAACACTGTTTAGGAGTGCTTAATTTGATGTTATTAAGTTCCTTTGAGTCGGTTCCAACCCATAGCGATCCTGTATAGGGTTTCCAGGGAGCGGCTGGTGAGCTTGAAACACTGACCTTGCAATTTAAATCGACTTTGTGGTTGAATGCTTGAGTTAGGGAGGTATAAGGATTGAATTTAAGTTTCGTGAACTATTACTTGAATGTATGGCAAATGTGTATCCTGTGGTTAGTTTTGGTGGCCGAGGCTTTAGTGAAGAGCGATAGATAACAAAGTATTTGGTAGGAATCAGTTATTAGGATGCTTTTCATCATAGCAAGACTTAACATGTGTGAAGTTGTTAGGAACCTGTATGAAAGGTTTATGTACACTCTGACTTTTGAGTGCAAGGATTTAGTTTACTCAGTAGACATTAAGTGCTATACGGGATTCTGAAGGGGCTAAAGGAGAGTTTATGAATTGTTGGTTATGGAGGACAGAAAGACCGCATTTAAGTGGATTTCTCATGGCACCCAGGAAGAAAGGCTGGGAGATCATTTTACGTAAAGGCAGTAGTTGTTAACTTGCCATCATGTCTGTGTCAGTGTCAAACTCTGTCCCATTGTGTTTTTGAGTCTGACTTTTTGGAAGCAGATCACAAGATGTGCTTCTGAGGTTTCTTTGAACTGCCAGGGTTTCAATGTGCAGTCAAGTGCTTAATCATTTGTGTCATCCAGAGAGACTCTATATCCATAAAGATGGCCTGTATATCCATAAAGATGGCCTGTCGTAGTCCAGTAGATCTCAATTCATTCAAGAAAATCATGTGGACCAGTTCTAATGTGTAACCCATGAGGCCATCATGATTAAGGATGAGCTCTGTGTCAGTGGATTGGTTTGAAGAATGGGAGTAAGCGCTGTACTTGTATGTTGTTGTTGTTAAGGGCCATATGGTCCTTTATGATTTATAGTGCTATGTATGTAAATTTGGATGCTTAATGTATGTATGTAATATCGCATGTTAAAATATGTAATAGTTTATTGTTGTTAAATGTCTTAAAGTTGGTTTTGACTCATAACAACCCTGTGTAGGGTTTCCAAGGAGTGGTTAGGAGTTTGAACTGCTGACCTTGTAGTTGATTTTCATGAAACTCTGAAGTTGGTTGATGATACTATCTTACTCAGAAGACCTGGGTTCCAGCAGTTGAAGTGTTAACAAGGACATCTAGTACTAACTTCCAGAGAGCCAAACCTAATGTTTGTATTTTGAAGATTAATTCTTTTATAAGCGAATCAGCAAGGGGAGTTGACGTTGGTCTGGGGACAACTTAAGATTGTTCTAGACAGGTAATTTGGACCAGTCTTCCATATGTCTCAGTGGATGGCGGCCATCTCCGAGGCCAGGTTTCACGCTGGCTTCTTAACTCCGATAGTTGAGATTCTGGGCATGAGGATTTTATGAAGGTGTGCTAGTCTGCTTGCGTAAAGATTCATGGCCTTGGAAACCCTATGGGGGCAGCTCTAATCTATGCTCTAGGGTCGCTATGAGTGAGAATCAACTTGCCAGCAATGGGTATGATTTGGGCGGCCAGGGATAGTTCTTGAATGCTGACTTGGTGTTGTTATCTTACACAGTGTCAGAAAGAACAGGTACAGGAGACGTTTGATTATAAATAAACATGACTGCTGTGAGGTGCCCGTTTAGTGACCTCTGACTCATGTATAACAGAACAAAATGTTGTCTGGAATTGCACTGTCTTTACAGTCGTTATATTCGAGCCCATTGTTGAAGCCACTGTCAGGCCATCTTGTTGAGGGTCTCCCTCTTTTTATTTTTGGTGATTCCTCTACTTTACAAATATGCCGTCTTTCTCCAGAGATTGGTCCCTCCAGATGATGTTTTCAAAATAATACAAAGTATCACCATCCTCACTTCTAAGGAGTATTCTGACTCTACTTCCTCCATCATTGATTCGTTTTTCTGGTTGTTGTTGTTATGTGCCGTGGAGTCGGTTCTGACTCATAGCGAACCCTGTATAGGATTTCCGAGGCTGTAAATCTTTACAGGAGCAGAAAGCCCCATCTTTCTACAGCGGAACGGCTGGTAGTTTCGAACTGCCGATCTTGAGGTTTACAGCCCGATTCGTAACCACTACGCTACCAGAGCTCCTGTTCTTCTGATTGTTGTTGTTGTTGTTATGTGCCGTGGAGTCGGTGCCAACTCATAGCGTCCCTTAAAAAACGGAACAAATCACAATGACAATGTATCGTTTCTTCTTTGGTCTTTTTCTTTTCTACTTAAAAAAAAACAACAACCAAAACAAAACACTTTTTATTGTGAATTGGGTGAAGATTTATAGAGGAAATTAGTTTTCCACTCAACAATTCATACACATTTTGTTTCATCTCATTGATTGCAATCCCTACAATGTCACATTACTTATTACCCCACTTCATCACTGTGTTTGCTGTTTATATGCATTCTTCTTCCCTTGTATGGCACTGTAGGTTAAGCACTGAACTTCTAACCGTAAGGTTGGCACTTCATACATAACAGCTGCTTCTTGGAAGCTCGGTATATATACAGGGTTGCTATTAGTCAGAACTGATTTGATGGCCCCTACTAACAACAATCCTCCTGAGCTTTGTCCTTGGGTAAATGCTTCCCTTTTGATCTCAGATGGTTTATTATTCTCAGGTGTGTATATCTCATTGGTGTTATGTTCCCCTTACAAGACTTGTCTATTGTTTTGTTAAAAATTGAGCCATGGGGGTGAGTTCATTACCAGACCTGAAGCGTGACTAAGGGCCTTATTAGTGTCGGGGTTCCACCAGTCTCTATCCAACCAGTAAGCCTGGTCTTTTTTATGTGTGTGACTTGACTTTTGTTCCATGTTTCTCTCCCACTCTATTCCGGAGTTTCTATTGTGATTTCTTTCAGAGCAGTTGTTCTCAAGGTTATGAACATTATGAAGTTATAATGTTCCCGGGGTCCGTTGGACTAATTGCATGCATTTTCATCACTAAGCAGGATCACTCATAGTGGACAAGTTTCTGCAGCACTTCTAAACTAAGCCTTGGAAGAAGCACTCGGTAGACTAAGACTAGGAAGAAAGGCCTGGTAATCTGCTTTTGAAAACTAGCCAATGGAAACCTTATGAATAACAATGAACATAACTTTTACCAGGTATAAATCAAATATGGCTTCAGCCTTGAACAGAAAATGGTTCTAGTGTGGAAAATCCAACTGACTTATCCAGAGTTCATTGACATTGTCAGGGCTATAGAAGAGGCCAGAAGTCTGAGGTTACAGGAGTCTCTTAATACTGGTTTAAAAACAAAACAGCCCTTTGCCATCAAGTTGATTCTGACTCATAGTGACCCTAAAGGATAGAGTAGAACTGCCCCCAGAGGGTTTCCAAGGCTGGAAATCTTCAGCGAAGTAGACTGTCACATCTTTCTCCTTATGATTAGCAGCTGAGTACTAAAAGTTCCACTGTAACTTGTTCAGCATCATAGCAACATGCAAGCCCCCATTGAACCCTGGTCTTCCTCATGGAATGTTAGAATTCTGCTCCTGAACCGTCGCTGCCCCCACTGGGGAACCACTACTACTACTGACTTTGTGTTCGATTGAGAGTCTTTATCAGATCTTGGTGTAGTGCTGCAGGATAAGCATTGGCCTGCAAACCACAGGGTTAGTGGTTCAAACCTACCAGCTGCCCCTTGGAAACCTGACTCAAAATCAGCTTGATGGTGTATAACAGCAACAACAAGCTAACAGCAAACTTGGTGGTTCAAACTCACCAGTCACTTCTTAGAAACCCTATGCAGAGTCACTGATTAGGAACTGTCACTTGATGGCACTTACTAGTGACTTCAGAACACCCATGAGGCGAAGTAAGAGATAGTACTAAGAATGGCTGTAGAGTTTTGTGCCACTGTCCATAGTGTTTTAAGAAATGGGGAAAACATTTACGAAATCGCCCTGGGATGTCGGAGATGTTGCTTTAGAGCTCACAGGGCAATTCATATAAACTCACTGCTTCTGCACAGAAACAGTAGCTGGGGAAGTAGGTGTTCCTGCTTATGCTGTAAAGATGCTGAAGCGGAAGCACTTGGAGAATGTCAGTGACTGGTTCAAGATAAACCAGCTTGTAAATTGAAGAGTTGAGATTTGAATTTAATCTTCCTGGCCCCACATCAAGCTGACTTGTCAGAGGATAGCTTAAGAAAGAATTTAGAAACTCAACAGAGAGAGGAGAGTGGCTGGCAGTGCTCTGGACTGCAAAGTCAGTTTGAACTGTAAGGTCGGTGGACCAAGCTCACCAGCCACTCCTCAGAAACCCTATTCAGGGTCGCTATGACTTGACAGCACTTACCAGCTGTTGCTTTTATATCTGTTTCTTCTCTAGACTATTTGCCTCACATCCCAAGGGACATTGCTGCTACTTTTGATGTTTCTTCATCAGTTTGAGTTTTCACCTTGAACCTTTATTTCTCCCATTTCAGTCTTACCTGTTCTGTGTTATTGTTCAATCTAACTTAGGTTGTTTTCCTTTTAATCAACGTCTCCATTTATTTTGGTTTTGGTAGTAACTGACTTGATGGAACTTAACAACTACAAATGTCATTAAGTTTGAGTTCATTCCACTCCAACTGGTGTTACTCTTCCCCTGACCATGTTCATTTATACGTTGATGTCATAATACATAGCATTATTTGTTATTAAAGGTTGTTGTTGTTGTTGTTAAGTGCCATCGAGTCGGTTCCGACCCATAGCAACCCTGTAACAGGGTTTCCGAGGGTGTACATCTTTACGGGAGTAGAAAGCCTTATCTTTCTCCCGCGGAGCAGCTGGTAGTTTCGAACCGCTGACCTTATGGTTCACAGCCCGATTCGTAACCACTACGCTACCAGAGCTCCTTGTAGGATATTATATTTTCTTTTTAAGCCAGAATAAATTCCAGCTAGACCAAGTAATTAAGTATAAAAAGGACACCCATTGTAGTGTTAGGAGAAGCAATAACTTTTGCAATCTTGAGGTATTACTAATCCAGACCCAAAAGTTAAGAACATAAGAAGAAAACTCTGTGGTTTGAGCAACAGAAGTGTCACGTTTTTGTATAGCAAGAAGTCTATATTATGCAAGGTTGAAAGACAAGTGGCAGTCTGGAAAAACTACGATGCGGGGGTAACGTGTATCCTCAGTAAATAACTCCTACAAAAAGATAATGTTGAATAAACACAAGTAGTAAAATAGACAAAGGAAAATATAGCAGGCCAATAAATACATGAAAAGATGTTTAACTTCAGGAAGAATCCAAGTCATGCAAGTAAACCTGAGGTCACTTTTTAATCCATTAGATGACTAAAGATTAAGAAAAGGTCAACAAAGCTCAATATTGACAGTGGGTGGGAGGGCAAGCCCCCTTGTACACTGTTGGCACAAATATAAATCAGTAGGACTCTTCTGCTGGGCAGCTCAGCAGCATACATTAAAATGTAAAATATGCAGATAACTTTGACCCAGTGAACTGTATGTATAAACATAGTCCAGTTGTCTCAAAATTATAAGCAGTCAGAAGACTGGGATGAGGACTCAGCTGTTCGAGCCACTTGGCATATTTACACAAGACACTACACATTGTTGGCATTTGAAAGCTGTTATTATTTATAGAAGGTAAACAGTAAACAATCTTATGATTTATTATGCCAGGAATGACAAATTGAGGAAGAGTGGAGTCACTTTGTTGTCAAAAAGAGCATTTCAAGATCTATCTAGAAATACAGTACTTGTCTGTGATTGGATAATATCTATATACCCACAAGCAAGACCAGTTAATAACATTATTACTCAAATTAATGCACCAACCACAAAACCCAGTGATGATGAAATTGAAGAATTTTACCAACTTTGCCTGTCATTTTGTTGTACTGTGGTCATTTGTGTGTTGCTGTGACGCTAGAAGCTATACCACCTGTATTCTTAATACCAGCAGGGTCACCCATGGTGGACAGGTTTCTCCCGAGTTTCCAGTAAGACAGAGAAGGAAGAAGGAAAGGCAGACTGCTTCTGATGAATGGTTAGCCACTGAAAACCTTATAAATAAATAGCAACAGAACACTGTTGGATATAGTGCCGGAAGATGAACCCCTCAAGTTGGAAGGCACTCAGAATAAGACTTCCTTCTTCAAGTAGAGTTGTCCATCATGACGTGAATGGAACAAAGTGTTTAGGACCTTCATTTACTGCTGGAGCACAACTCAAAATGAGAAACAGCTGCAAATACCCATTGATAATTGAAACATGAGATGTATGAAGTATGGATCTAGGAAAATTGGAAATTGTAAAAAAATGAAATGGAACACATAAATATCGATATCCTAGCATTAGTGAGCTGAAACAAACTGGTATTGCTCATTTTTAGTTGGGTAATCACTATTATTTTTAGTTGGATAATCACTATTATTCAAATAATAGTATTAATTGGTCTTCCTTGTAGGTATACATATATCCTGTCACAGATAGCATTACACTTCAAGATAGATTTTGAAATGTTCTTTTTGACAATGAATGCAACGCCTTTCCTCTTCAATTTGACATTCCCAGCATAGTAAACTATGTGATTATCCAACTAAAAATGCAACCACTAAAGTTGATGATGAAATGAAGAATTTTGCTAATTTCTTCAGTCTGAAATTGATCAAAAATGCAGTCAAGATGCATTGGTAATTACTGGTGACTGGAACTCAAAAGTGGGAAACAAATACAAAGGAGCCATAGTTGAAAATTACATCCTTGTTGATAAAAATGATGCTAGAGACTGTATGATAGAATGTTGAAAGACCAACAATGTATTCATTGCAAAAACAACATGGATCTTACCAGATGGGATACACAGGGATCGAATTGACTACATATGTGGGAAGAGAAGGTGGAAAAGCTCCATATCATCAGCCAGAATAAGGCCAAGGGCAGACTGTAACAGACCATAGATTGATCATCTGCAAGTTCAGATGGAAGCTGAAGAATATTTAAACAAGTCCACAAGAACCAAAACATGACCTTGAACATATCCCACCTGAATTTAGAGACCATTTCAAGATTTGATGCATTAGACACTAAAGACCAAAGACTAGAAGAGTTGTTGGGAGGGCATCAAAAGTACCTTAAAGGAAGAAAGCAGAAAGTCATTTAAAAGACAGGAAAGAAAGAAAAGATCAAAATGGATGTCAGAAGAGACTCTGAAACTTGCTCTTGAGAAGCTAAAGCAAGTTGAAGAAATAAGAGAGCTGAATAGAAAATTTTAAAAAGGCAGCTCAAGAAGACAAGGTATTATACTGAAATGTGCAAAGACACTGTTAGTAAATCAAAAGAGAACAACACATTCAACTTAGCACATCTCAAGATGAAAGAACTGAAGAAAAAAATTCAAGCTTTGGGTTGCAATATTGAAGGTTTCTATGGACAAAATGTTGAGTGATGCAGGAAGCATCAGAAAAGGTGGAAGGAATACATTGAGTCACGGTACCAAAAAGAATTGTTTGATGCTCAGCCATCTCAAGAATTAACACATGATCAAGAAGTAATAGCATTGAAGGACAAAATCCAAGTTGCACTGAAAGTACTGGCAAAAAAAACAACAAAAACAAGGCTTCAGGAATTGACAGAATAAAAATGGAAGTGTTTCAACAAACTGATGCAGCCGTGGAGGCAAGAAAGTTAGAAAATGGCTATTGTAAGAAGTCTACATTTTGTTTCCATTCATTCCAAAGAGAGGTGACCCAACACAGTGAGAAATAATCGATCAATATCATTCATATCACATGCTGAAGATAATGAAATAATGATTGCAGCAGTACATTGACAGGAAGCTGCCAGAAATTCAAGCCAGATTCAGAAGAGGATGTGGAATGAGGGATATCATTGCTGATCTCTCAGATGGGTGTTTCTTGTGCTTTATTGACTCTGCAAAGGCATTTGACTGTGTGGATCAACAAACTATGGATAACATTACCAAAATGGGTGTTCCAGAACACTTCATTGTATTCATGAGGAATCTGTACATCACCAAGAGGTGTTGGTTTGAATGTCAAGGACGAAGGGATTCTGAAGGGTTTTAAATTGGGAAAGGTATGCACCAGGGTGGTATCCTTTCATCACACTTATTCAATCCGTTTGCCAAGCAAATAATCTGAGAAACTGCATTATCTGAAGAAGAATGTGGCACCAGGATTGGAGGAAAGTCTCGTTAACAGCCTGTGATATACAGATGACACAATTTTAATTGCTGGAAGGAGTTAAAACATTTACTAGATGAAGATCATAGATTACAGCCTTCAATATGGGTAAAAAGGCAACATAAAGAAAACACAGATTTTCTGAAATAACATGATAAATGGAGAAAAGGTGGGAGTTGTTCAAAGACTTCATTTTGCTTGGATCCACAGTCAACACTTATGAACCATCGCAGTCAAGAAATCAGAGGACATACTGCATTAGGTAAATCTGCTGTATAAGATCTCTTTTTAAAGTGTTTAAGAGCAAAGATAACAGTTTGAGAACTAAGGTTTGCCTGACCCATGCCATGCTGTTTTCGGTTGTCTCTTATTCATATGAAAGTTGGACAACAGAGAAGCCTTTTGAATTATGGTGTTGGTGAAGAGTGGTAACATGTGCTGAAAGTGCCAGGTACTGACAGAAGAACAAACAGACCTGTCTTGGAAGAACAGCCACAATACTCCTTAGAAGCCAGGGTAGACTTCGTTTTCTTGTTCTTTGGACGTGTTATTAGGAGGAACCAGTCCCTGGAGAAGGACATCATGCTTGGAAAAGTAGAGGGTCAGCAAAAAGAGGACGACTCTTAAGTGAGATGGATTGACAAAAGTGGCAAACGTAATGGGCTTAAACACAAATACAATTGAGAGGATGGTGCAGATTCAGAGATGGTTTCATTCTATTGTACATAGGTTTGCTGAGTCAGAGCAACAACAACAAGAACAACGACAACAACAGTGAACAGAAGAGATCAGATTATTTACAGAGAAAACAAACAGGACCACACTTGAGCTGAACTAGTCCGTTCCACTTCTATGAGAGTATTTGCTTAGTATCATAGCTGAAAACCCTCCTAGGTCCTAAAAGGGATTTCACCCTTCTGAAATGACCATGTCCATTTGTGTGTCACTGGGCTTGTACCTGTGGACCAGGTGTCAGCGGGTCTCCCTTTTCTCACAGCATGTGTGCTGCCAGGGTCGGGTGCAGCGTGGCTGTGTTTGTTCTTTCTCTGTCAATCTTTGTCTCTCTCCATGACTCTTCTTGGCCAGACTTAGCTCCCTGGTCTTCTTGCTTCAGCTCTCGACAGCAGCTTTGGGACGACCCTGGACCAATGCCAGGGTTAGGCTGAATTTATGACAAAACAATTTTACAGGCAAATAAAAAGCTTCTGTTTTGTTCATGACCTCCTGCCTAGAGTTGCCCCTGTTGATGAAATGCTCAGCTCTGCCCGTCTCCTCTGTGTGCCTCACTGCTGACTCTATCTACTGCTATCACCTGCTGGTCTCATGGTTCCCTCTGCTCATATTGATGCCATGTTTCCTCACCACTTGGCTCTGCTATGCTTGCACCATTTCTTTCAGCCTTCATAGTGTAGCTCTTATAGGAGGTTCTCAGCTTAGGAATCTATCCCCAAAGGACATGCTCTATCAGGAAACCCTAAAAACCTCTGTGAGATTGGCCCCTTTTGTGGAAAACGTAAGCTATTTCAGGGCCTGGCTTTTGCCAACCAACCGGTTCACTTGGGTGGAACCTAATTGTGGTCAATCATTTTGGGTTGATTTTCAGGCCTCTTAATGTGAGTTAGCAAACCAGACAATCCCAACAAGCTGCTTATGCAGATAGTAAATTGGCCCTAACATCATTTGGGAGAATTATGAACCCAGGGCTAGTAGAAAGGCCACATAAAAGAAAATCTGTCGTTCATCTCCTCTGCCCCTGACACACACACACACACACAGTGATTTCACTTACAGGAATTCCTCTTGGAGGTCTGTGGCACAGACCCTCCAAGTTCATAATTGTAAAACTTAGATGAAACATGTAAATACCCAGTGATGGCAGATGTGCTCAGACCTGAGTGTACTTATATAGTGAAATAGCTAATAATGTGCTTATTGACTGGGAGAGTGGCTATGACACATTTTTGAGTGGAAAAGCAAGTTTTGGAAAGGCATTTTTGTATGTCATGAGACCCGTATGGTCTAAAAGTTTCCTTCACTCTGGACTCTGAAACCTCTAGTGAACATTTGAGAATAACGCATCCAGAATGACAAGACCATTGCTTATCCCTGACTGTTGAACTTGGGGTTATGTTAACTTTCATTTGCATTTCTGCACCTGTATACTTGTGTGAGTTTATACATTCCAAGTGAGCACACATTTTGAGAAGTGGAAATTCCCAGGTGTGAATTTTGGCAAGGGGAAAAGTGCAGAATGCTTTTGGGACTGTCTGGCAGGTAGTGAGTGGAGGGCATGAACCTGTGTAGAAGTCCATGAATGCCATTGTTGCTCCTTTATGTGCACCCAGATGCGTAGCACAGAACCTTGTTGCAATGGAAAGAGACGCCTGCCCGTGCTTTCTAGGAGACCCGTGACCTTGAGTTCTCGTGAGTTGGGTGGCTATGATTAAATAACTGGGTGGAGCTGTTCACTTCTGTTTTTCACCTGGTACAGCTGTAGCCTTTTTGCATATATCTGTTTGCCTCTCTGGCTGAAGCAAGGTCATAGGTTTGATCTCTCATTTCCCTTTCTAGCACATTTCTTCCATAAAATGGTCTCACTGGTGGTCAGGGAAGAATTGGGTTAGATTGGTCTCAGTCCAACCCCATAAAACCCAAAGACCTGAATCAATTAACTGGAATTGTTTTGGATGTCAAAGGATGGCCCTTTTTTATGTACTTGTTTGTATGGTTCCTGCTTTTTTTCTTACATTGCCTTACATGTTCCATTCTGTATTTTTCAAGGGCACCGACCGCACGTTTTATAATTTCCTCCTCCTTGTCATCCTTTTCATTGCTTACTACAGTAACGGTAGCAGCATTAGTTGACATTTACAGAGAATGGTAAATAAGGTCAAAACTGGGCCTTTGAGGTCTTCTCAGATGAGTATTTTCAAAGCAGAACTGCTTTGCCTTGCTTTTCTAAGGTGGTGGAGGTGTGAGACAGGTGGATCCAGCCCGAGGCTGGAAGTGGAGCCGCATTGCACATTTTCTCCCTTGCTAATTTCTCCATGTAGTAGAGAGACTTTTCCCTGTTTTTTTCAGAACTAATGCAGACGCTCGTAACACATTTTGTTAAGTTAGTTGAACCATGAGCTCTGTCAGTGAGGTCATTTTGATTTGATGCTGAATTTTGAGACTTGATAAATAGCTGGCACATCTTGACTAGACTATCATGTGGGCCTTGACTTCTGTTGCAGTAATGCTTTCTTGGTTTGTTTGAATGTTTGAGAGTTAGCAATTGCTGTTTATATAAGATCCTGTTCCAGTTGTATAGGACAGGTGGGAAGGTGGTCAGTAGGCTCCTTTAGTCTTCCCTGTCAGTTGAGACCTTGCAAAGCTAAAGATCCCCGGGTGACACAAAGGATTAATGTGCTTTGGGGGATGGAGGTTTGAATTAACTCAGAGGACCTCAGAAGAAAGACTTGGTGATTTCAGTGGTTGAAAGAAATCTACCATTGAAAACTGTATGGAGTATACTTTTACTCTGTACTCTGACCCACATCGGGTCTCTATGAGTTGGAGTCAGTCAATTCTACAATAATGGAAATATTGGTTTTTCGGAAGCATCTGTGGCAATGTTGCTTCTCCAACAGTTTCTGATAACCAGCTAAAATGAATTGTCTATATAACTACATCAATGTATAGTTGTTACTGCCATCCAGTCGGTTCTGACTCATTGCATCCCTGTATAGAGCTTTCAAGAAGTGGCTGGTGGGTTTGAACTGACAACCTTGTGGTTAGTAGTCCAGTGCTTACCCTACAGTGCCACACCAGTACTCCAAAAGTACCATGTGGTGGTTATGTGCTGTGGAGTCGGTTCTGACTCATAGCAACCCTGTACAGGGTTTTTGAGGCTGTTAATCTTTACGAGAGCAGAAAGCCTCATCTTTCTCCCACAGAACAGCTGGCACTTTGGAACTGCTGACCCTGAGGTTAGCAGCCCAGTTCGCAACCACTACCCTATACCCTAATTGAATAAGTATGGTAACTGATCTGAAATGACCAGTTGAAATGATCATAGCAGCTTAAACCACATATTTTCCTACTCAATTAAACTATCCTTTTGTCTCTTACTAAGTAACCACCAAAGTATGTGATTTTTGTCTTTGCAAGTGGGATTAAAATCTTTTGTGTACTTGAACAGAAAAGTCTCAGTTAACAACCTGGCTAAAGAACTGTATGTCCTCAAGAGCGTTGGGATTGAAGTGTTCTTTCTCTGAACTGATTATGAAGCATTCTAAACATTTGTATGACTTTGTCTTTATAGACTGAAATCGCCAAGAGATTGAATACGATTTGTGCACAAGTCATCCCATTTCTGTCTCAGGAAGTAAGTAAAACTGTTCAGCTGTTAAAGTGCAATTATGTTGCTTCTCTGTTTGCAAATTAGCTAGTTTTAAGATGTTAATTTTATCACAAGGAACAAGTGTGAAGAACATCTGTTACAGCTGAAGTGTGCAAACCCCCTGCTAGTCTACATCTAACAGATCTGAGGGCACACTGCAGAAGTGGTGACAATAGCTCAACCTCAAATTAGGTTTTTTTCCTGTGGAAAACTGCAAAATGACTATCAAAGATAATGCTTTTGTTTTCTGTGAGACATGGGAGAAGCTTAAGTTCTACTAATAATTCAGGTGCCCCTTATACTTACACTGTTTCAGTAGAACGTTGTTTTTCCTGTCTTGAATTTTAAAAATGGTTCTAGTAGGGTTGACTTTACCTGTGAAAGCAGGTATTTTCACCTGTACTTGTGTGTCAAGCTGGGTTGACTGCATGGACAGTGATGCTGTCCATGGAGGAGGTTGATGATAAAAGTGTGAAGGATAAAATGTGTATTCTCAATGGACTCCAGACTGTTACAGTTTGTCTTAAAGTCTGCCGATTATTTTTTGGATATAGGAAAATAAAGGGTAAAATGCTTTCTAAGTGTGTATAGGATGAAAGCATCTTGAGATGGGGTGAAATGTTATTGGGCTGGGAGTTAGAATGTTGGGTGTCTGTTCTAGTTGGAAGGAGCCTCGGGAGCCTTGGCTCAGTGGGCTGCTAACTGCCAGGTTGGCGGTTCAAACCCACCAACTACTCCGAGGAGAAAGAGGAGGGTGTGTGTTCCCATAAAGATTTACAGTCTTGAAAGTTCTACTGTCTTGTTTGGTCACTGTGAGCCCGAATCACCTCGATGACTGTGTGTGTGTGTATGCTAGTTGGCAGCTGCTCTGCTGGATAGTCACTTAATCTCTGCTCTTGTTGTGGCACTCCTTTCCAGTCTAACATTTGTCAGATATGACAGTTTAGATTCAAATCTAGTTGTTTGCTGAACTTTAGTGATCCTGGTTTCTGTGTGCTTCTCAAATAGACTGATGGTTTGTTTTTGCTTACGGGGAGAGTGGGGAGAAGTGCAGGATGCTTCTAGCCTGTGCGAGAGAGTGGGATCCGCCTTTCCTTTCCCCTTGGAAAGGCTAAAAACTCAAAGGCCTGACGAAGGAGAGGGATTCCCAAAGTTTCCAGAAACTGCTGGTGGGTCAAGATGTGTTGACCAAAGAAATGACTACAGATTTAATGTGTGTTTAAGTTTTAAGATTGAAATGGGTGTTATAGTTACTATAAACTTCACTTGCCCAACCTTTTACAATCCCTCTGGCAACCCATCAGGGTGATCTTTCAAATTCCATGTTATTTATTTTTGAAGGGCTCAGGTTGTTACTGCTGATGTCCTTTGTGACTTTCTACTATTCTGAGCCAAATGTTATCGATAGAGATTAAGTGGTAACTGGTTAGAAATAGGGAAGCACCACTGGTCTCTGTTTCCTTTTCCTGTTGCATATGGGTTCTGTGAGTGTGTGTGGTTGAGAAACTATGTACTTAAACCCTTTCATCTGCACTGCATGGAGAATTTGCCTTTTGTTGTTGTTAGTAAAGTCAAGTTTTTGACTGCCTTGCATAACCCTTGTCCTTCTCCTTGTTTCCAAAGCATCAGCAACAGGTGGCCCAGGCTGTCGAACGTGCCAAGCAGGTGACCATGGCGGAGTTGAATGCCATCATCGGGGTACGTGGCCTTCCAGGTCTACCTCCTACAGTGTGTATAACCAGCTTTCATTTCTTATTAATTTGATGGCTTAATATATGTATATATGTAAATCTGTGTCGCTTAATGTTGACCCATTTGGATTTGCTATGGGTGGGTGGGGGTGGGAGGTTGGCGTATGCTCTGGTGCATGGGGGGAAGAGAGAGGTTAGCACAGGGGAGATGATAAGACATTTTAGGAGGGCAAGAAAAACAAGTTTGCTCTTTAATGGGAAAGTGAATATAGCTTATCCTGTGACATTTTAACTCTCACTCATGCTCCATCAGTCAAATAAAAGCTTTAAGTTAGCGTTCTGAGGACTTTGCTTCCTCCTGTTTTATCATTTTAGGTCAAGGTGAGGTTGAGACAGATCTCTGATCATTTCATTTTCAGTATCTTTACTTTCACCTTTAGCCTGCTCTAGGGTATTAGAACCTATGCAACTGTTTGTGCCTTTCTTTCTTGTGCATCTTTCATGAATTTTTAAGTGGCACACCAATGAAAAGAGCTCTCTCTTGCCATTGAAGAAGTGTTAATTGTCTGCCAACGTGTTCTCAGCTTTTCACCAGGTTTCTGCGGGGTGGGCGGAGGTTGAGTTCAGGCAGTGCTCCTTGCTGAGGATGGGTTGTCAATCACAAGTCATTTGCTCAGCATTAATGAATCTGGTGAACCATGCCTTCCATCCCCTGCATGAGTTCACCCCCTCCACAGGATCCAGTAGGGCTCTCAAGTTTTCTACCCTTCCAGACTAAGCGAAAGAAGTAGCTGAAACAAGGGACCGTCCTTTCTGATTTTATTCATATGTGAGTGCCTTGAGCGGATTCAAATTACTCATTTATCAATTTATGTTAATTGCTTGTGAGAAGATGCCCTGCTGGTCTTTATAGTTCCCTCAGACACTTTGTAATGATAATTAGACATGCTGCTGTACGGATTAAGAGTGCCATAGTCCAATGACGGCCACAGACAATGGAACCAGTTAATCCTTCAGGGCTTAAAATTACATCCCAACTGGAGATGGAGGAAAAAACATAAGAGTGAAGGAGGATTAAAGAATGAGCCTCAGCTTGAAAACTCTCCTTTCATCAGTTTCTCAATTGCAGATCTGCAGTCGGGTCGCCTGTGGTAAGCTATTGGCAGTCAATTAGCTGAAATAAACTGGGAGGGTGACCTTCATTTCCTTTTAATAGCTTTTTCCTCCCTGAAATGGGGAGCTTCAGTGGATTTTCAGCTTAAATTTTATTCAAGCTGCTTTATTACACTTGACAGCTTAGCTCTGCATAAACAATTTCCCCCTCCTCTCCTTCCTCCCAGATTCAGGCTGCATTTTTTCCCCCCTTTAGGATCACATTTTTGACTGTTACTTAGTGGGCGCTGTAATCACATTCAACAAAAAACACAATTACATCTGCATTTGTCTGCTGCCTCTGTACCCTTTTCTTGTGTAATGAATTGCTTTCTTTGAGAGATCAAATCAAATATTCACTGGTACTTTTACATGTACCATGTTTGATTAGCACTGACTAATAGCGAATTGTACTTGTAGCTGGAGCACAGAATTTTTTAACCCAAATGAATAAGAATGGAAAAGCCTGTTTTGATTAAAGGAAAACATATGCAAAGCAGTTCTCAAGTACCCAGTTAAACTTTGGGGAACATGTTTGTTTTGTGATAGGCTCTAAAATTTTTACATACAATTTCAGGATGGTAAAACTCTTACTTTTAAATCCTCAAAGGCACTGTCCAGTCCTTGAGAGTTTTCTTTTTGATCTGCAGATTATAAAAGGGAGAAATACTCATTTTTAGTTGAATCAGAAAATAAAAATAGCAGGCTGCTTTATACTAGAGTAGATGAATCACTGATGATAGGAACGGCCAGGAAATAAGTTACGATTATATAAAAGCAGATTAGCTCTGATAATGTAGAAGCAACAATCACTTGAGTCAGGGAATCAGGCCCAGCACATGACTTTTTGTGTGATTTCAGCATACTGGCATATGCAGTTTTCATAATTGTAGTTTGGGGATCATTTATTAATGAATGTCAAAGGTTCTTTGAAAGTTTGTCGTGATCAATAATTATCCCGCACCATAAGTTTCATACTCTGGCATATGCTTGATTTTTGCTTGAAAGGAATTGTGTGCGTCCTGGAAAATCGAAGTAGCATAAAATTGGGTTGACAATTCAGTGGACCTTTGCACCCCGTCATTGAACATGCAGTGTGTGTCAACCTGTCTCCCCAGAGGGGGAGGAGGCACTGAGAGGCTGTCTGTTCTGCACACAGCAGCTGCTCGCGGAGTAAATGCGACCGGGTTTCATAGCAGCTGTCAGTATTGTTCAGAGACCAACTTAGGGTAAAGAACAATGGGAGAGGCCACGCTCTTAGTCTGCATCGACTTTCAGGGTAAGAAAAGAAATAGTAATTTAACGGTTTAGACATCTATTACAAGTGTGAAAGATCATGAAAGAGTACCCTTTACAATGCAAATGAGCCGAAACATTCTCATTCCCTTTAAGGTGCAATCAAGGGGCTTACTGCTTGCTTGACAGGGCTAAAGATATTTCTCTTTAGCAAACCTGGAAAAAAGTTAAAAGCTTCTGAAGGACACCTAGCTTCTAGGTAAGCTCAATGTGTACCCTGGGCCCTTGAATACTCTTTCAGGAAGAAGAAGTTTATGATTTTTTTTGTCTTTCTGAGCAATGTAATGTTGCCCATCCCATACCAGCACGGAAAACTTAGTGATTATGTTGTTGTTACTGTTAAGTGCTGTCGAGTTGATTCTGATTCATAGCCACCCTGTATAGTTTCTAAGCAGAGGCTAGTGAGTTTGAACCACCAACCTGTGGTTCAGAACAGTCTTTCAGTCCAGTGCTGTATCCTACAGCACCACACCAATGCTTGTGGTGGTGGTTATGTGCCGTGGAGTTGGTTCCGACTCTTAGCGACCCTGTACAGGGTTTCCGAGGCTGTAAATCTTTATGGGAGCAGAAAGTCTCATCTTTCGCCTGTAGAACACCTGGTAGTTTCAAACTGCTGACCTTGAGGTTTGTAGCCCAATTCGTAACCACTACACTACCAGAGCTCCTTCACCAGTGCTTATAGCAGACAGCAAATGCTGAATTGTTCATCTTTCCTACCACAGCACCTGCCTTCTTGTTCCATATGCGTGGTGGTGGTGCTAGTGTGCTAGTGTGCCGTGGAGTTGGTTTCGACTCATAGAAACTCTGTACAGAGTTTCAGAAGCTGTAAATCTTTACAGGAGTAGAAAGCCTCATCTTTTTCCTGTGGATTGGCTGGTGTTTTCAAACTGCTGACCTTGAGGTTATAGCCAGACTCCTAACCACTACACTACCAGCCCCTGTTCCATATGAGTAGATGACTGGTATTTAAGAAAGATACTTACTGAAGTTGTTAGTGTTAAGAGGGACTGTTGAGGTATTTTTTGTTGGCCTGTTTGGATTAGCTCTTACTGACAGCAGATTTGATGATGAGCAAAATAACTGTAGTTCTACTTTTTGAATTTTGCTTTTTACAAGCTAATTTTAGTATGAAGTATGTTTTTGTAATGAATGCAGAGATCTTAATAGTCTCAGTTAATTTGGTTTGATAGAACTCACCTATGCTTTAGAAAAAAGTTGCATTGTAGGAAAGGAACTTAATTGATATGATAGCTTCAGTTTTAAAATTAGAATAGTCTTCATACTTTAAAGTAAGCAGCATTCTTAGAAAAAGTTTTCTTTTGGAAAAATTGGAATTCTCTTAATAATGTCCCAAGCAAAACAGCTTAATGTATGATGTACCATTGTATTTCTAGACTGGCTCATGGGTAACCTGAAGGCAGGAAGATGGAAGAACTCCAGATTACGCTCCACTTCACTATTTGGAGAGTTTAGGGTTGAAAGTACTCTTCTGTTTTCTCAGATTGTTGTTGTCAGGTGCCTTCAAGTTGGTTCCGATTCATAGCAACCCTGAATACTGCAGAACAGAAAATTGGCTGGTTCTGCGTCATCCTCACAACCTTTTCTGTGTTTGAGCCCATTGTGGCAGCCACTATATCGATATAGCTCACTGAGGATCTTCTGCTTCTCTGCTTTACCTTCTCCAGGGGCGGGTCTCTCCTGATAAAGTGCTCAAAGTATATGAGACACCAGGTCTTGCCAGCCATACTTCTAAGGAGTATTCTTTCTCAGACAGATAATTCAATAATTGATTTTAGTTGAGATGGGAATTCCAAATAAGTATTCCCTTTGAGTTTGTTTATATCATATATAATTCACATCTGTGTTCATATACGCTTAAATACAGACATACACACATGCATGCATATACATACTTCACATGCATCTGTGCGTACACACATGGAGTTTTTGAAAAATTGATGTGTAATTTATCAACGGTGAAATGCACAGATCTGAAATGTGCAGTTTGGTCACTCGGAACAAATGCATGCTCCCTTGTGGTTCACACTTTTCTCAAGACCCAGATTGTTTCCATCACCCTGGGAATTTTCCTCAACTCTGGACTCCCGGTGTGGCGCTGTGGGTTAATGTGCCAGACTGCAAAGCAGTTTGAACTGCAAGGTCGGCGGTTCAAGCTCACTAGCTGCTTCTCCGAAACCCTATACAGGGTCGCTATCGGTCGGTACCGACTCGACGGCATTTCACAACAACAGCAACTGTAAAAAGAGGGATTCTTTTTGATCTAAAGGTTAAAAAAAATGTTATCAGCTGTACATTTTGTTTTGTTGTTAAAGAAAGTAATTGCAGAGTTGTGTATGCTGTTTTGAACCAGCTGCCAGCTTCCTGGTGTCTGCAATAGTTTATATAAAAGTATTTGTATTGTTTTACCTGGGAAAAACCATGGGCCCAGAGTTGGATAGATGGACGTGGGTGGGACAGTTGATACTGTCATTTATAATTTATAATAAGTGACCACTTAAAATTCTGTAACTTCTATCAGTGTGCCCCGCCCCCCCGTATATGAGTAATACTGTTTACTTTGTCAGGCTTTTTGGAGGATAAGATGTAGGCTGGTAACCTTCCCCCAACACATGGTCCTGGCTCCCTGAGCTGTGTTTTTCTCTGCCTGGCTTTTCTAAGTGCCTGTTCTGGATCATGAGCTCCAGTTGGCCGACCCCTTGAAAAGGGGTGGTTGTTCTGAGCAGCACACCGCCTCCTTCCCTTGTCTCAGTTTCTACTGGTTACATAGATGTCAGTGTTTGAGATCAGACCCAGCCAGATGCTCTTCTCCTGTCATTAAGTGGTCGTGCATGAATGACTTACAATAAGGACACAGCAGTGGAAAAGCACTGGTACTCAGGCTTTGATGAACAGACTTCCAGTTTAGAATTGAGGGGAAATGTTAAGTTTTTGGAACAGATGGAGAGAGAGCGTTGAGAAACAAAAATGTACTATCATCGGCTTTCTTGCTTAACATAGCAAAGGGAACAATGTCCTTTTTGCACTGAGAGGTTAAATGGGTCATTGGGATGGAATTGGAAAAGAGAGCAGGCCAGATTCTTGGTACTGACTGTCTATCCCATGGCCCTATATTTAGTTTTTAAAAAAGAACACTTTGCATAGCAACGCCTGTGAACTTATAGAACTCATGAAAATGGAGGGTTAAGAGTAGACAGCCTTGTTTTCCTTTCTCAATTTGCATATAATTTGACTGATAATATTATATGCTTTTTAAAAAGTTAGTATGAAATGAAAGAAGTCAAGGCTATTTTGTGCTGTCTGGCCAGATGTGTGTTTTTATTGTATAGAGTGGCTCAGTATGTAGATTTCTGATGCGCCTTTTGGGGCTGCTTGCGCTTGAGAAATTGAGTTGTAGACCTAAAGGACTCTCCGTTGTTGCATGAGATGATTGCTTTAAGGATTAGCAAAATGTTGGATTATTTTTATCCTTTGGTGGTAGCTGTCAGTAAGATTGTAGTGTATGAGGTTTAAAAGGATGAGGTTAGCTTCTTATTCTTAGGAGTATGCAGATAGTTCCTGGAAAAAGCCCCTCAGGAATTGGGCGGTAAGTTTCTGATGTGGCACTGTAGGATCAGCACTGGATTGATAACCTCAAGGCTGGTGGTTCAGACCCACTAGCCTCTCCTTGGAATCCCTATACAGGGTTGCTATGTGTCGGACCCGACTCAGTGGTACTTTATATCACAAGACGTTTCTTCATAAAACAAATCCACCCTTGGAGAGAACAGTGACTATCTTATAACCAGAGCATAAGGTCTTTTGTTGTTGTTGTTAAGTGCCGTCGAGTCGGTTCCGACCCATAGCGACCCTGTACAGGGTTTCCGAGGGTGTAAATCTTTACGGGAGTAGAAAGCCTCATCTTTCTCCCGCGGAGTGGCTGGTAGTTTCGAACCGCTAACCTTAAGGTTCGCAGCCCGATTCGTAACCACTACGAAGGTCTTTTAGTTGTTGTTAAATGCTGTTGAGTTGATTCCTTTATAGGGTTTCTGAAGAGTGGCTGGTGAGTTTGAACTGACTTCTTAGTGGGTATGAAATGAGATACTTCATTATGGTTTTGATTAGGTTGTGTACTATACAGTTTTTTTGAAGACTCTATCTAAACATAGACTGTTAAGAACATGTTCAGCCCTTTGCATCCTAAGGCTTTGTTCATTATTATAATCATTTGTCAGTCATCCAGGGAAGGTGAGCAAGGCAGGGTGGTCGTGCAGGGTGAGTAGAAAACCAAACCAAACCAGTTACTCTCATGTTGACCCTGACTCGTGTGGCCCCCATGTGTATCATAGTTGAACTGCTCCATAGATTTTAATGGCTGTGACTATTTGGAAACAGATTATAGGCTTTTCTTTCAAAAGGTGGGTGCTGAAAGGGTAGGGTTGGAACTGCTAAACTTAAGTGAGTGGTCTGGCACTGAACCACTTGTGCCATACCAGACCTCCTAGAAGGAATAGTTGTTAAGTGCTGTTGAATCAGTCCTGACTCGTAGTGACCATGTGTAAGATTTCCGAGGAGCAGTTGGTGAGTTTGAACCACCGACCTTGCAGTTCAGTGCATTATCCTGCAGCGCCACACCAGGACTCCAGAAGTGGAGTTGAGTTCAAATCCTTCTCAGAGGTTTCAGTTCTTGCTCTCATAGCCTGCCTGCAGATAAGACATCCTCTCACGAAGTGTGTCAATTTTTCTATGTACTCTGCTTTGAGATGGCGCCTTTAAAGGGGGTATTTTATTATTGTTATTACTAATGTTGTCTTCAAGTAGCAGGAGAATTCTTAGTCTCCGTAAACAGTTTCTGCCTGTTTATCACCTCAGCCCCTCTTCAGGAGAGAGGCCATTCACATAATGGGAGGATTTCAGATAACTTTTGTAGACAGACAGCTTTTCACCAGTTGTTTACTGTAGCATACCAATTGTCTTTTCCCTGTGGCCCAAGATAAGACGAGGGCTTGTATGAAAGAACAGGGGAATAACAGAAATCAAGGAAGAGTGGTTTGGAGAGAACTGTCAACAAAGGCTACTTTTCACATTTTTAAGTGTTTAATTACCAACTGTTTTAAATGTCACAGACTGTCACTCTTTTAGCTTCAGAGATGCAATTTTGGAGCATGTATTTTAGTCATGGTTTGGGTAAGTGTGTCACCTTTGTGACTCAGCTTTCCTAACTTTATATAAAACCCCCTGCCATGGTGCCCTGGTGTGGCACTGCAGGTTAAGCACTGGACGGCAAGGTCTGTTAAAATTGTAAGGTTGGCTGTTCTAATTCACCACCCGCTCCTGGGAAACCCTATACAGGGTCACTGTGCATCAGAACCGACTGAACGGCACTTAGCCACAACAACGTTGAGTCAATTCAGTGGGACAGAGTAGAATTTCTTCCTTAGGCTTGCTGAGACTAAATTTTCATGGGAGCGGACAGCCTCTTTCAAGGAGCAGCTGGTGGGTTTGAACCACCGGCCTTGTGGTTAGCAACCCAATGCTTAACTCACAGTTATACCGAGGCTCCTTAATGTTATATAAAATGAGTTAAATTTCAGAAATTAAAACTGATTTCGTGGTTGGTGGCATGGAGCATAACATCTGGTGAGGATAGGACTGGTGTTGACATTTGTTCTGTTAGTGGGTTTCCTTCCTTGTGTGCTGATAGAGTTGTATGGGCTTTTTTATAGAAAGAAAAACATACAGAAACCACTGCACCATTACATTAAAACCCTGAATGTAAACAGCAAAGTCAGTTTCATTATCGTAGCATAATTGACTGCATTGCACTAGGTAAAATGTGAATTAAAATTCTAAACGTGGGCCTGTTGTTTGACATGGGTAAGGTTGCTTTATTCCTGGGGGTTTTAAGTATCATTAATTCAGGGTTTGGTGTTTATTTTACTAGTCTTATTCCCAGCGTACTCACATTGTTTGGGTAAGAGCAAATACATTGTCTCTTCTCCCCCAAAACGTACCATGGTTCACTTTAAGGTACCACAGTATGTAAAAGTTCCCAGGGCTGCTCTTCCCCAAATGGTTTGTAAAATTAGAGGGTTTTCTTTCTTTTTCTTGGGGTTGGGGAGCAGTGATTTTGGATTGTTCGTGAAGTCCGCTCTTGAAACAGATGCTTATGGTTTGAGTTGTGTCAAGGTGCTTGGATGGTGATGAAGAGACAGTGAATACTTGAATGTTTAAAAGTATTCTTATTTTTTAAATAACAATTTGGCAGCCACTTGACATGCAAGAACATGAATTTTAATATAAAGTGACATTTTCCAGGTTTAGATCTTGACCATGGCTTCTCGGTAGACTCAGCCTGACTGACATTTTAGACTTGATAAGTTCTCTGTTCTGGGTGGACCTGTTTTATGCTTTGTAGGGTATTTAGCTGAATTGCTGGCCTCTGCCCATTAGCAGAAGCAGCTTCCTCCAGTGGCGACAACTAAAGATGTCTCCAGACATTGCTAAATGACCCCCAGGTGGGATACTGGTCTCGAATGATAGCCTGAGAAACACAACTACTTTGTTTAAAAGATGCCTTTTCTAATTAATAATAGCTTCACAAGCAGTTTTGCATGTGTACTGCCTATGTAAAGCGGCGGCAAGCATTATTTTTTTAGCCTAACAAGTTGCACCTTGGAAACCCTATGCAGGGTTGCTATGGGTTGGAACCAACTCGATGGGACTTACCAACACCAATTATTAGAAGCTAGTTAAGGGGTGGAGTCCTGATGTGGCACTGTAGAATAATGCACTGGACGGCAAGGTTGGTTTGAACTACAAGGTCGACAGTTCAAACCCACCACCTGCTTCTTGAAAACCCTAGTTTTCTATTTGTCTGAACTGACTTGATGGCACTTAACAACAAGGTGAAGGGATAGTTTATCATCAGAGTATTACAAACTAGTGAAGGAGTAGGGAACACAGTGGCCTGTAGGATTAGCACTGGACCGCAGACTACAAGGTCTGTGGTTCAAGCTGACCCAATGCTCCGTGGATGGTGCCTTCTGCTCCTGCAAAGATGTAGAGCCCCAAACAGGGAAGCCCTACATAGGGTCTCTGTGATTTGATGACATTTGACAACACCGTCAAGTGAATGAGTAAGGAGCCTTGGTGGCTCAGTGGTTAAGCACTTGGTTGCTTACTGAAAGCTCAATAGTTTGAACCCACCAGTCACTCCATGGGACAAAGATTTGGCATCCTGCTTCTGTAAACATTACAGCCTGGATAACCCTATGAAGGCACTTCTACCCTGTCCTATAGGAACATGCTACAAACCGAAATTCACTGAATGGCATGAGTTTGGTTTTGGGATAAATGGATGGAAGATTGAATTTTCCCACCCTTGCTCTAGCATGTTTTAAAACATCTCCCAATTTCCCGCATGATATGTTCAGACTTGATTTGGTCAACGGCAGATGCTGTGTTTTATCTCGCAAATAAATTTATTGTTCATTAAAACATCTGAGAGTAAATAAAGACAAACTCTGGTTAGTTTTTCTTCTTTTTTACTAACTTCTTCGGAAGGGAGATGGCAGCAAAGTTGTTTAGATGCAGGGATAGGCATTGGGAAGTTGGGGCTAGAGAAGTGCTTCTTCTGCCCTTTCTAGGGTGACTGCATCAAAGTAGTGAGTCGCTTAAAATAGACATTTAATAACTCATGGTTCTGAAGGTTGGTAGTATGAATTCAGGGTATATGCAGGGTCGTGCTTGATCTGAACGCTCTTGGGAAACATCCTTTCTTGTCCCTCCCACTTCTGGCAGTGCCGAGGATTCCTTGGCTTGTAGCTGCAGCGTACGTTGATTTTCACATGGCCGTCTTTTTTGTCTGGTCCCTCTGTTTCTCCTGTCCTCTTTTGTAGGACACCTATCAGATTGAATTAGGAACCCCTTACCCCAGTATGACCTCATGTTGACTGACAACATCTGTAAAGACCTAATTTCCACACAATGTCACACTCACAGGCACAGAGGTTGGGCCTTTTGAAGGGGAGGACATAATTGACTGCATACCAGCTCTCCTAAGTAAGCACACATTCCCATTTATCATGGCCATCAATGCTGGACAGTGAGAGTGGATTTATCACTGAGTATGGGGGCAGTGGTTACGAATCGGGCTGCGAACCTTAAGGTCAGCGGTTCGAAACTACCAGCTGCTCCGCGGGAGAAAGATGAGGCTTTCTACTCCCGTAAAGATTTACACCCTCGGAAACCCTGTACAGGGTCGCTATGGGTCGGACCCGACTCAACGGCACTTAACAACAACAACAACAACATGGGGGCAGTATCAGTTCCATGGTAGAATTTGTACTTTTTGTGCAGAAGTTATCAAACAATGTCGTTAGTATCAGATGTAAGTAAAGTTTTGCTGGAGGTACTTAAAAAATGATTGCAGCAGTACATTGACAAGGAACTACCTGAAATTTGAGATGGATTCAGAAGAGGTTGTGGAATGAGGAATATCATTGCTGATGTCAGATGGTTCTTGGCTGGAAGCAGAGAATACCAGAAAGATGTTGGATGATCTGTGTTTTATTGACTATGCAAGGGCATTTGACTGTGTGGATCATAACAAATTATGGCTAGTGCAGCGAAGAGTGGGAATTCCAGAACACTTGATTGTGCTCATGAGAACTTGTACATAGACCCAGAGGCAGTCCTTCAAACAGAACAAGGAGACACTGCTTGGTTTAACCTCAGGAAAGGTGTGCGTCAATGTTGTATGTACTTAGTCTGAATGGTGAGCACATAATCTGAGGAGATGGACCTTAATGCAGCGTTACGAGTGGAGGAAGATTCATTAAGAACCTGCTATAGATATATACATGAGAAAGATGAGGCTTTCTGCTCCTGTAAAGATTTATAGCCTCGGAAACCCTGTTACAGGGTCACTATGAGTCAGAACCGACTCCACAGTACTTAACGACAACAACATAGATATATAACCAACCTTGGCTGATGAAAGCACCGAGGACTTGAAGTATACTTATTGATGAAGATCAAAGATTGCAGCCTTCAGTCTGGATTACAGCTCAACATAAAAAAAAAAAAAAAAAAAAAAAATCCTTACAGCTGAACCAAAAAGCCATGATCATGATTAACACAGAATGTGAAATTGTCAAGGATTTCATTTTACTTGGGTGCACACAATCAATGCTCATGGAAGCAGCAGTAAAAAATGACACACTGCATTGGGCACATCTACTGCAAACGACCTCTTTAAAATGTTTAGAAGCAAAAATGGCACTTTGAAGATGAAGGTGCTCCTAGCCTGACTCAAGCTTTGGTATTTTTATATGCATGTGAAAGCTGGGCAATGAATTAAGAAAACTGGAAAGAATTGCTGCATGCTGTGTTTAACCACATATGTGGTTACTTCACAGCTGTAGTAAAGCCCCTGCATTATAGACACTAGTCTCTCTTGTCAATAATCAGGGTCAGCTTTCTAGTCCTCTTTCTGAAAGTTCACTTGGGTTTTGGGGAATACATGGTATATCCAAGTATTACTGCATATGTATTTGGTGACACAAATGGTTAAGTGCTTGGCTACTGAACAAAAAGTTGGTCGTTTGAATCTACCCAGAAGTGCCTCGGAAGGAGATGCCCTGGTGATCTACTTCAAAGTGTCACAGCTATTGAAAAACTGCAACAGTTTTACTCGGACACTCATGATGTTGCCATGAGTTGAAATGGACTCGATAGCAGCACGTGCGTGGGTGTGTGTGTGTGTTTGCTCTGACATAAAGTCCCACCTCTGAAGTCTTAGCTACTCTTGGTGTTTTGGAGGGTGCATGGTGATAGGGTAGTGGCCTCCACCCTGTGGTTAAATCCCTTAGCCTCTCTCATCTTCCTTTAATCAATGCCGTGCTTAATTACCCTGCTGCACTTGCTTGTGTATGCATCGTTACACTTCCCATCCTTCCAAGCCGGACATAGCTCTGACTCTCCAAGTAATGATAGTAATTGCTGGTAGGGCAGACCTGTTCCTCATTCTTCTCCGAGCACATTTCTTATGGCAGGTGTCTAGTTTCTAATTAAGTGCTAATGAGCATGCCTAGTGGACCGTGATGCGGCTGCCAGCTCCTTCAGTTTTATGTCTTGCTATTGCCAAGCTCTTAAAAGGTGACAGAGCAAGAATTAGTGTATCTGAGATGACAGGAAGGTGATTTTATGCATACAGAAAATGTTATTATGATCTCAAATGGTGAGTGAGTAGCTTATAAGTACTTTCCACGAAAACTATTCATGCTGTCTCTTCTGACCTCGCCCCTTTTTGCATTCTTCCTCTAATTAGAAGTATGCTTGCTTTAGAAAGATTGGAAGTTTTAAAGAATGCTTAACTCCTGAGCAGTTTTTTGGAGATGCTCAGTGTGGTTGGAAATTTACTGTACAAGGACCATAGACAGCTAATTTCTGGTTTCTAGTGATGCTGTTTTTTTTTCCTTGCTCTTGAGAGTGGGAAGTATGTTTAGGATTCAATTTAAAGATCACTGCTCTGGGTGGAAATAACTGAGGTGTGGGCATGGAGGTTTAATATATTCAGTACACGCAAGGGGATCATAAATAAAAAGTGTAATTGAGTCCCAGGGAAGTGAGCACGAGTCAGAATCTTGAGAATTTTCTAACATTACACCTTAGAAATTGAGCTTTAATCACTTCTACTGTCTCATCAAAAATGAGTTTTATGTCGGACAGCTGAAATGTGGCCAGATTTATGGTGCAGGGACCATTTCTTAGATACTTTTTCATTTTGTACACCTTGGTATTAAATATATAATGTATGAGAGCAATGATACTGTTTCATGGGAACAGATTTATAATTTCTTGAATGGGTGTCATAGAAAAGGCATCTAGGATTGGGTACTAGGGCACGCACAATTGGAGTCCCACATGACCAGACACAGTTACTTTTCCTGGCAAGCTCTTGACCTTTCTAGGTCTCATTGTTTGAGGTATGAGGCTTTAGGGGAGAAGGAAAGGGATAAACAAAGTTTTATCTCTAAGGTTTCTTCTCAGCTATGATGAGTTTGGTTCCCTGTTCTATGTGGTGCAATAAACATAGGGCCACAGGAGTCGTGCCTGCATTGACTCCAGGCCCCTTCTGCCTAGTAAGACAAAGCATACCGATTTGCTAGACATCTTTTGAGCCTTGGTTCCTTCTGAGGGAACGCCAGTACTTCCTCATGGTTCTGTGAGCGTTTACTGAAGTAAGTAAATACACGTGCTTCAGTGGCACATAAACGACAGCCAGATGCTAGTTTTTCCTTCATTTGAATCCTGCTATTAAAGATTATATTTTTGTTTTGCTTCATCATACCATTGTGGTCAGTTAAAATAAGTATATAGGGCTGGCATGGAGTCCTTGATTGGTACAGATGGTTAAGATACTTGGCTGCAAACCAAGTAGAAAATTTAGGTCCACCTAGATGCAATGAAAGAAAGGCCTGGCGATTGGCTTCTGAAAAGTCATGCCTTGAAAACTTTGGGGAGCGCAGTTCTACCCTGACCACATATGGGGTTGCCATGAGTTGGGGGTGGACTTGGTGGTAGTGGGTCCTGGTAATTGAAAAGAGGGTTAGGTTACTGTACTCTTCAGATGCACTCCCCCTCCACCCCCCCCCCACACACACTTTAACCACTCTCTAGCATCTTTAGGGAGCCCTGGTGTGGTGCTTTGGGTTAATACACTGGATGGCAAGGTCAGTTTGAACCACAAGATCAGCGACTCAAACCTACTAGTCATTCCTCAGAAATCCTATACAGGGTTGTTACGCGACGGAACCGACTCAATGGCACGTAACAACAACAGCATCTTTAGATTCCGACATGCTGGGTTTTGTACTTGAAGGCGGCACATAGAGTTGGAGCCAACATTTGAGTGTTTATTGACTTACCCAAGCATGCTCTTTGTAAGCAGATACACTCATAGTGGGTGAGTTATACCAGAAAGTTACAGCATAGATACGAGGATGATCTTTGGGAGGAATGGGGAGAGAGAACTGGGTAGGCGGAAGAAGCTTGCGATGAACTAAAAGCACTAATCACATTTTTTCTCCTTTTCTCCCCCGTCTGTTGCCTCCTTGACTTCCTTCATGTGTCTGTGTAACCTGCTCTGTTTCCTCCATCATTTCATGCCATGTCTACTTTTCTCCGGATACTGCCACCACCATCATCACCACGTTCTACTCCTCTTCTTCTCTTCCTCCTCCTCCTCTTCCTCCCACCACCACTGCCACCGACAGCAGCAGCAGTTACAAGCTCAACATCTCTCTCATGGTCACGGACCTCCAGTACCCCTCACGCCTCACCCTTCGGGACTTCAGCCTCCTGGAATCCCACCCCTCGGGGGCAGCGCTGGCCTCCTGGCTCTGTCCAGTGCTCTGAGTGGGCAGTCTCATTTGGCAATAAAAGATGACAAGAAGCACCATGATGCCGAGCACCACAGAGGTGAGAGGCCAGGAAAGCCAGACTAGGACTTGGTCCTAATACGCAGACAGTGCTGCAAAATTGTGTGCATCGCTAACGAAAAGCCCCACCCTATACAGACAGAAAACAGTGAGATCAGAGGAACTCTAGCAAAGCTTTGCCACTGAAATGGCTCAAGTTTTCAGGGCTTGATGTGGAGATTTGTAGCTTTCTGGATCTCTTTAGATTGTAGGCATCCTGACATCTTGGCAACGGCTTAGTTAATGCCAGTGGCCTGTACCATATTATGGAAAACTGTTAACTGCTTAATTGGGTAATTTTCAAAGAAAGTAATGTTGTTAAATGGGGCGAAATAAGAAGTTAAATTTGAAAGTGAATGTGTTCAAATGAAAGGTTTGATAATTGCATCTGTTACTACTTAGTTTCATAGGCTTTAATTCTAGTATGCATTAAATATCGGGCAAAATTGCACTTGACTAATTTTTTGAAGAAAAGTAATTTATTCTGTCAAGAAAAAAAAAAGTAGGCTTTGTGTATGGTTAAACTGTAAATCTTATGTTTACAAAATACTGTAATTTTCAGGAAATCACTGTATTAGGAATGTGCAATGACTTATATAAATAAAAGCCATTTTTAAAACTGTTTGGGGCTTGTGTTCTAATTATTCCCCCCTTTTTTTTATTTCTGTTCTTGCCTCTGTGTCTGAACGGGCATGTCTGTGCGTTTCTTGGTTACCTCGGGAGCAGAGAGAGAACCGGGCACAGTAAGTACCCAAGCGCCTGCCACACACGAACACGCGCGCTTTCCTACAATGCTTTCTAAGCTGCCTTGCTTTAAACACAGGCACAGACGAACCACTCTTCCTTTTCTCAGTGCCCGGGATTCCTTCTTCTTCTTCTTTTTGTATGACTCTTTGCTTCTCTCTTATCTTTTCTATAAAATTTTTGTTAGGTGAACGGGGCATGAGGACAAAACCATTGGCTATGTATGAACTCTTTAGAATATACTTTGATCGGTATGTGTCCTAGCCCCACTTAAAAATATGTTTACTGTTATTCTGA
Source organism: Chrysochloris asiatica (assembly GCF_000296735.1). Classification (NCBI taxonomy): domain Eukaryota; kingdom Metazoa; phylum Chordata; class Mammalia; order Afrosoricida; family Chrysochloridae; genus Chrysochloris; species Chrysochloris asiatica. Next base: position 30,822,905 of record NW_006408532.1, on the reverse strand, counting down.
GTCCAAGTTGCCTGGAGTTTAAAAGCATACTTATAAACATATATGTATATTTGTGTGTATAGACACATTGACACACATATCTATGTAGTAATTTTAATTCAGTTTTACAGACAAGAGGTCAAAATCCATAAGGGAAATTGGTTAGTGCTGTGTTAATTCTACCTAAACCATTTATTATCTTCTGTGAATGTATCTTAGTTGCTAGGTTTCCATATCTAGCTTTCTATTCATAATTGTCCTTGGGGCGTGAACTTGAACTTAAATTATCTTAGACCAAAGAGCTGAGTGTGTGAGTCAGCTCTTAAAAACAAGGCAATTCAGTGAATGTGGCTGTATGCTTATAGAATTCATCTTTTCACCAGCCTAAATCTTACCCGTCTTGCACATTGCACATCCACGTTCTACATGTGTCTACCAATTAGCTATGCAGGATCTCCATATCTGAAATGCATCTCTAAATCTTAAATTTTGACTACCTTTAATATATTGTTGTTAAAAAAAATGGAATACTGAACTTTTAAATCGTTGTGATACTTTTTTTTGGGTTAGAGTTTGGAGGAAGATATGTAAAATCTCTGTAGTTTGATAAGTTAAAATTTTCTCTCTTTTTTTCATTACCATCTAGAATAGTAACTACTTCTGAAATTCTCTGAGAGATGTGTCTTGGTGTGTACTTCATGTATATGGATGTGTTTGGAGCACTGGGTAATGTTTAAGGGAAAAGGTAGCTGTTAACAGTTTTAAATTCTTATACTAGAATTCTCTGGAAAACATGGGAAGGGGAAAGTGGGAGAAGAAATGTATAGCTAATGTTTTAGCTGTCTTGTGTTGCTGTAATACCACAAGTGGATTTATTTTCTCAAAACAGATTTATGTTAGGAGGCTAGAAGCTGGAATTCAGAGTTCCCTGTTCAAGGGGAAGGCTGTATATCTATCTCTGTCAGCTCTGGAGAAAGGGCCTTTTCTCTTCAGCTTCTGTTTCCTGGTTCCTTGGGTATCTCCATGTGACTTGGCATCTTTTTACTACCACCTCCAACCCCATTTGCTTGCTTAATCTCTTTTTATATCTCAAAAAAGGTCGACTCAAGATACACCTTACACAAATCCTCATGAGCTTAGAAAACATTATTCCCAAATGGGGTTATAATAATCAAGGAATAGAAGTTGGGATTTACAACATATTCTTGAGGAACACAGTTCATTCTTTAACATTTCACCCTTTGAGCCCCCCACCAATTCGTGTTCTTCCTACATATATAGCACATTTATCTTATTACCACATCATCCCAGAAGTCTTACATCAACTCCAAGTTCAAAGTTTCATGTTTGGAATCATTGAAATCTAATATGGATGAGACTTTAGGCATAGTCCATCCTGGGGTAAAATGATTCTTCATCTGTGAGCCTGTGAAATGTACGAGTTATCTGTTTCCAAAGTACAATGGGGGAATAGGCACAAGACAGACATTTTCATTATAAATGGAAACCATTGAAGGGAACAGGAGGAATAAGGTACCACACAACTCCAAAACCAGCAGAACAATTTACATTACCTCTCAAGTGTTGCAAAGAATCTTCTGTTCACTGAGACCATGTGGAAAATGGCTCTGCCCTCCAGTCTGTAGTTGGCCACACTCTCTGGATTCTGAGTTGAGGAGCCCTTGGCTTTGGAGAGCCCCATTCTAGTCCAGTGACACGCCCACCCCTCAGTCCCTACAGGCCCCATTCTTCTGTCCTTGGGCCTGGCAGCCCTGATTCTGAGTTTGGGGAACTGGTGACAGCCTCATACTCTAGAACAGAGTTGGTGATGATCTGACTTTGAAACTTAGGAGACTGGCTCTGCCCTTAGATACCGAGAAGACCCTGCCTCCCATGCCGCTTCCAGCAGTTCTCATTTCCAAGCTGCCCCAGGGATGATCCTTTTCTTGGTGGACAAGGTATTCACCCTCTTTACTGCCTGTCAGATTCCAAGAGGCAGACAACATTCTTTAGTTCTTTCTCTCTTTAGACTATGCGGATATGTTTTCTGCTGTGATAGTTGGTTAGATCCATCAGTAACAGACAATGTCTTTAACAAAAAATACACCCATTGTGAACATTCTAGAACATGTGTCCTTATTTTGTATACTGGAATTTTCCAGTATTTCAAGTTCTGTTTTTATGTAAGTTCATCTCCTTTCGAATTTTACTTAAAGCAGCAAGGAGAAATCACATAGCCCCTTTAAGATCTTAGAAGTCATATCAACCAAGATACCAGGTTTATCACTTACCAATTCTGCCTCCTGCCAAACATTTGAATGTAATTCAGAGAAGTTCTTCACCACTGCAGAGAAAGTATCACTCTTCCTCCATTGTTCAATCACAGGCACATCACTTTCTCTTAAAGCCTTACCAGAAGCACATTCTTGTGCCTGTGCCAAATGTATTCTCTAAGACGGTGGACGTTTTTTCTACAGCTCTCGCCACTATGTACTTCTTTAGGTACAAATCATCCTGCCCATCTTACTGTCATCACACAATGCATTTTTTAACTACTTAACATTCCTCAGCCAGGAATATAACATAAATTGGAAGTTAGTAAACATACTCAGAAATACAAACACATTGAAAAGAAATGAGAAATAGCTTCTTTGCATAAACCACTGATTGATGCCCCTATCATTTCAGAGGTATGTACAGTGGTGTCACTTCTAGAACTTTGGCTGAAACTTTCTGTACTAAGGACTTGGGGTACATATGCAGATACATTTCCCATACTGCCTTATATATGGTACAGCACTCAATAAGCAAATAGCAATTTAAAGTGAAGCAGATTGGTGGCAAAATTAACCACAGCAGAAAACCCATTGACTAAAGGGAACAGAGAAAGAATGAAAGGAAGGAATGCTCTCTACCTTTTGGAATTCTACAGGTAGTCAAGAGGGTGAATATCTTGTCCTGTAAGAAAAGGACCATCCCTGGCAAGCTTTGAGGCAGGGCTTTCTCAACTTAGGGTTGAGGCCACAGTCGCCTAAGTTTCAAAGTTGGATCATCACCAACTTGGTTCTGGAAGACAAGTCGATCATTAAGGTGCTCCAGAAAAATAGGGTCACTGACCAAAGCTGAAAGTTTGAGCTGCCATGCCCAAGGACAGAAGAATGGGGCCTGTAGGGGCTGAAGGGGAGGGATCACCACTCAGTTGGACTAGGAGAACGGGGCTGTCCAAAGCTGAAGGAGTGGGATGTCATCCCAGTGGGCCTAGATAGTGGAGCTGAAGCCTAGGGACTCCTCTACCCAGAATCGAGGGAGTGTGGCCAATTGCAGTCTGGAGGGCAGAGCCATTGTCCACATGGTCTCAGTGAATAGAGGATTCTTTGCAACCCTTGAGAGGTAATGTAAATTGTTCTGCTGGTTTTGGACTTGTGTGGTACCTTTTATTCCTCTTTTCCCTTCATTTTTTTTTTTCTTTCATTTCTAATGAAAATATCTGTCTTGTGCCTGTTCCACCATTGTACTTTGGAAACAGATAAGTTTTAAATTTCATAGGTTTACACTTAAAGAGGGATTTTGCCCCAGGATGGAATATACCTAAAGTCTCACCCATATCAGATTTAGGTGATTCAGAAGATAAGTTGATTTAAGACTTTTGGGATGATGTGATGGGGTAAATGCGCTTTACATATGGGAAGGACATGAATTTTGGGAAGCCAAAGAGTGGAATATTCTGGATTGAATTGTTCCTCAAAAATATATATCATAATTCTTAACCCCTATCTTTGTGGTTAAGGAATCTTGGTTGCATTGTGGATTAGGTATGGGGGGTGCTAAACACAAAGTTGGCTCTTCAAACCTAAAAGTTGCTCCAAGGGAGAAAGATGAGGCTGTCTGCTCCCATAAAGATTTATAGTCTCTAAAACCCTTAATTGGGTTGCAGTGAGTTGAATCAATTGGATGGCATTGGGTTTGGGGTTATATGTGTGGTCAAGGAGCCCTGCTAATGCAGTTGTGAAAGAGCTTAGCTGCTAACCTGAAGAGTGAGTGGTTTGAACCCACTAGCTGCCCTGTGGGAGAATGGATATGGCAGCCTGCCTTTGTAAAGATGTACAGCCTTGGAAACCCAAGGGCTGTAAGATGGGCCTGTGAGTCCGAATCCACTGGATGGTAGTGAGTTATTTTTGTTGGTGAGTTTGTTGTTGTGTTTGTTGGAGTTGGTTTGTTTTTATGCCTGTGGTTATGTTCTCATTTGGGAACGATCTGTCTTTATTATGAACAAGGCATGGTTAGTGTAGGGTGTGTCTTGATGTCTATCTTTTGAAAAATGAAAGAGTTTAAACAAGCCCAGGAAAAGTAGAGTTGGGAAAAGAGAGATACCAAGTCTCACGAAGCTTGACCAAGAGTGTCAAAGAGAAAAGAACCTTCCTCCACAGCTGACAGGAAGTAAGTCTTCCCTCAGAACTGGTGCCCTGAATTCAGCCTTTTGGCCTCCTAAACTGGGAGAAGGGAGTCCTGGTGTGGCGCTGTGGGTTAATGCGCCAGACTGAATTGCAGTGTTGGCAGTTTAAGCTCACCAGCTGCTCCTCGGAAACCCTATGCAGGGTTGCTATGGGTCGGAATCGACTCAACGGTTCTTAACAACAACATACTGTGTGTTGAAGTCATCCACTTGTAGTATTTCTGCTATAGCAATAACAGTCTTCACCTAAGACAGTAGCTCTTCTAGCTCTTCAAGCTTTGCGTCCAATTGAATATGAGAAGTCTGGGTGATGAATTGATGCAGACTGGTAGTGCCACAATTATTAGAATATTCATCTATTTAATGAAGTGGTGTGAATTATGAAGTCTAATTTTAGTTGGCAGCTTGCAAAGTCATTTGATTGCTTTGTACTAAAGTTGCTATTTTCCCCCTAATAAGGGATCAAGGGCAGTTACCGCAGGACAGTGATTTTCGTTCAAACTTTATCTTCTAAGGACCTTTACACTCTTCCATTAAAATTGTTGCGGACCCCAAGGGACTTTTATGTGGGTTTATAAATTTTGGTATTTACTGCATTTGAAATAGAACAAATTTTTAAATGGTAAAATAACTGAAACATAAACCACAGAAATTTTAAACTCATTTAAAAATGATAATCCATTGTATTAACATATAAACAACTTTAGTAATGAAAAATAGCTATTCCCCCTCCCTCTCAGAAAAATGAGAGACAAAAGTGGCTTTGTCTTAAATGTTTGTATATCTCTTGAATATCTGGCTTTAAAAGAAGATAGCTGAATTTTATCTGCTCTGTATTTAGTCTGTTGAAATGCATTTTCTTGGTTGAAGCACATGAAGATTATATAACTTCAGATTTGTAAGGGTCTTTGGGACTCTCAAGGACCCTTTATTCAAAATTTGAGAACCAGTGCCCTAGGTTATACAAATGTGGAATTTTTTTTTCAGAACTCCCTTAGTCTTAACTTTTTCTATTCAGTTTATATTGATCAAATTATTTATGTCAGGTACAAAAATCAGAGAGTATATGGTTATGTGAATTTTATTGCGAAGCTTAAACTGGTTGGACGTAGTATTTTTTAAATAACAAAATTAGTTTTATGGTAGAAAAACAAATGAAACCAATTTTATGTAAAATAGAAATTACTATTAATTGAGAGTCAAGATGTAGATACTTCGAAGTGTCTTTTTTCTGAAAGAGATATGTGATAAAATTAGTAACTTTTTAGAGGTTAATTTTGCTGTTGATTATAAACTGAGATGTACTACTACGGTTTTTCTAATTTTTAAAGAACCCTGGTGGCATAGTGGTTAAGCGCTTGAACCGAAAAGTCAGCAGTTTGAATCCACCAGCTGCTGTGCAGGAGGGAGGTGGGCCAGTCTGCTCTTGTGAAGATTTCAGGCTTGGAAACGCTCTGGGGCAGTTTAACTCTGGTCCAGAGGATCACGGAGTCAGAATTAACTCGATGGCAGTAGGTTTTCTAATTCTCAAAATAGACATCTCTGCGTGTGTGTGTGTACGTGTGTGTGTATATATACTGTTGTTGCTAAGTGGCATCAAGTCAGTTCTGACCCATAGTGATACTGTGTGTAGGGTTTCCAAAGACTGGTGGGTGATTAGTAATCCAGTGCTGATCCTACAATGCCACACTAGGACTACTACTTGTTGTGAAATGCTGTCGAGTTGGTTCCAACTCATAGCAACCCTGTTTAGTGTTTCTGAGGAGCAGCTGGTGGGTTTCAACCACTGGCTTTGTGGTTCTAAGTCCACTGTTGATCCCACAGCACCACACCAGAAGTCTTGGACTACTATTGTTGTTGTTATGTGCTGTGGAGTCAGTTTCGACTCATAGCGACCATGTACAGGGTTTCTGAGGCTGTAAATCGTTACCGGAGCAGAAAGCCTCATCTTACTCCCATGGAACAACTGGTAGTTTCAAACTGCTGACTCTGAGGTTAGTAGCCCGATTTGTAACCACTACGCTACTATTGTTGTTGTTAACATGCCGTGGAGTCGCTTCCGACTCATAGCGACCCTGTACAGGGTTTCCAAGGTTGTAAATCTTTACAGGAGCAAAAAGCCTCATCTTTCTCCCATGGAACAGCTGGTAGTTTCGAACTGCTAACCGTGAGATTAGCAGCGCAATTCGTAACCACTACACTACCAGAGCTCCTTACACTACTATTAGGGAGCTTCAAAAGTTTATGGAAGAATTCCAGTATCTTATATAGTTCCATTTTCCAATGAACTTTTTGAGATCGTGTGTGTGTATGTGTGTGTGTGTGTGTGTGTGTGTGTATGTGTGCGCGTATGTGTGTGTATTTTATTTTACTACAAAAGTCCCTTTATCGTAGTGCAACTGGTGTGGCATTGTAGAATTAGCACTGGATGGCTAACCACAAGGTTGGCAGTTCAGGCCCACCAGCCACTTCTTGGAACCAGTATTCAGGATCATTATGAGTTGGAAGCAACTCGATGGCACTTAACAGTAACAACAGTTTAGCAAAGAAATAAATGATTATATCTAACAAAGGCCTTTATTTCTTCAGTAGTATTCAGTAGTTGTAAAACCAACTTCAGAGATTTCAATATATTTCAAGGTTTGTTGTTAAGTGCTTTTGAATTGGTACCGACTCATAATGACCCCATGTAGGGTTTCAGAGGAGCAGCTGGTGAGCCTGAACCACTGACCTTGCGGTCTAATGCATTAACCCGCAGTGCCATACCATGACTCCAGATTTAAAGGTAAATTGCATTTATTATGGGCTAAAGGGGATTCTATTTGAATAAGTCTATGGCTAGCCACAAGGTCAGCAGTTTGAATCCTTGGGAAAAAGGTGAAACTTTCTGCTTCTGTAAAGATTTATAGCTGTGGAAACCCTATACAGGGTTGCAGTAGCATCTTGGCCTTAAATAATTGATCATTAGTTATACGGGTTTAAATAATATGGATTATAGACCGTGTCCTTAAGAACCTTTATTCATTCAACAAATACTTACTGAGCACTTACTATAGGCCAAGAACTGTGGAAGCACGGGATATACTTGTTGCCAGTTTTACAATGATCCTTCTTAATGTCCCAGTTAAATATTTGTCAAAATGAATTAAAAACATTGAAATACTTAACCCTTGTGGTCACTATTGAGAGCTAATGGGAAAGGCAAAGGACACTGGTACAGTTTAGGGTAGACTGTGGAGCAGAGGGTCTGTAAACTTAGGCAGCGTTCAGAGATGAGTTTCAGAAAGTCCTTGAACTCTGTTGAAATTGTTGTGGGTCTCTGTTCTTGTACATAATTGTGGGGAGAGAGCATAACTTAGTCTCAAAAGGGGTTCCGGATCTATAGAAGTACCATTCATCTGCCTTAGAGATCCAGAGAATTCCCATTCATCTGCTTTTGAGACCATTTGACTTGACACTGTCATTTCCGTTTAAGGAGGGAGTGTGTTGACATTGTAGTACGAGCCCACTGCTATCAAGTCCATCTAACTCTTCGCAACGCTAAAGATAGAGTAAAACGCTTCCTTGTTGTTGTTGTTGTTAAGTGCCGTCGAGTCGGTTCCGACCCATAGCGACCCTGTACAGGGTTTCCAAGGGTGTAAATCTTTACGGGAGTAGAAAGCCTCATCTTTCTCCCGCGGAGCGGCTGGTAGTTTCGAACTGCTGACCTTAAGGTTCGCAGCCCGATTCGTAACCACTACGCTACCAAACTCTTCCTTAGGGTTTCTGAAATGGTACATCTTTACAGGAACACACTGCCTCACCGCCAACATTGTGTTAAGCAGCCTAGTGCGTAACTCACTATGCCACCAGGGCTCCTTCTGACGTTGTTGTTAAGTGCTGTTGAGTCAATTCCAACCCATAGTGACCCTGTATAGGGTTTCCAGGGAGTAGCTGGTGAGCTTGAAGCACCAGCCTTGCAGTTTAAACAACTTTGCAGTCTGACACATTAGCCCATAGCGCCACACCAGGACTCCTTCTAACATTGCTAGAGGTTCATATTCAGAATTGATTTAAAGACAGTTATGTCTGGCATCACTTTATTTACTCTAAGAGGTTTTCTTTGTTTTATTTTTCTTCACTAACTTTTCTCATTTTTAACTGAGTGGGGCAGGTTCTACCTATGGACCATGCATTGCTTAGCTATTTATTAATACCTAATCACAGGATCAGCATTTCAAGCCCACCAGGCTTCTCCTCAGAAACTCTGTACAGGGTTGCTGTGAGTCAGAACCAACTCGACGGCACTAAATAACAACAGCAAAAACATTATATGGACTTTAGATGTGGCACTGTAGGATCACAATTAGACTGCAGACCCCAAAGTCAGACCACCAGGTGCTCCTTGGAAACCCTATACAGGGGTCGCTATGCGTTGGAACTGACATGAAGACCCTTAACAACAACAACAAGCATTATTATATACGAGTCCTGGTGTGGACTGCTAATCACAAAGTCGACGGTTCAGACACACCAACCGCTCTTTGGAAACCTTATACCTTTACTGGATCGCTGAGTCAGAAGCAACTCAATGACATTTAACATCAACAACAAGCTTATAGCGGGGAAGGGAGACGATAATATGCAGAATGTGCTTTGTAGAATATTTTATTGTTGGTCTTTTTCTGAAATTATGAAAAGAAATGTATATACATCATTGGTTCCCAGTGGCTGGTTAGTTCTGCAGCAGTTGTTGTTAGTAAGTGATGTTGAGTCAGTTCCAACTCATACTGACCCTGTACAGTTTCCAAGGAGCAGCTGGTGGGTTTGAACTGCTTAGTGGGTTGTTAACTAAGTGCCTTGGAGTCGGTTCCAACTCCTAGTGATTCTGTATAGGGTTTCCAATGAGAGGCTGGTGGGTCTGAACTGCCGACCTTGTTGGTAGTGGTCCAGTGCTTATCCTACAGTACCATACTAGGACTCTGCAGTAGGGGTGGGAGGTAGAAATAATAAAAAGAACACAGGTTTTAGACAAAGGAAGACTTGAATGGTATCCTGGCTGCATAGGCCTGTTTTTTCAGCCTTTTGTTCCTTTCCCCGGCACATCTATAAAACAGTTGTAACATTGGCTGCCTCACAGGGTGTGGGTTAAGAGACTGGAAAGGCCTCAGATACAGCATAACAGGAATGTCGACCTCGCTCTTCTGCAGAACAGTAAGACAACAATCAATGCATTTAATTAGTCACGTTCCAGACAATGACTGGTGACTTTTTTAAAATAAAAATTATGTGAGCCATGTAGACAAGGTGGTTCTGGCCGTGAAGGGACCCTGTAGCAAGATTGTAGCTACTGGTGTTTCTCTGCATGCTGGGATTGGGAAACGGATCCCAGTCTCACTAACTTCATCTGTCTCCTGATAACTCAAATTCTTAGTCAAAGCTAAAACAAGATGAGTAGGAGATGTTTTCACCTAAATCGTATTTATGAGTTAATCTTGACCTGATATATATCAAGGTAGTGCCCTGAAATAATAGATGAAACAAGATTAAAGTTTTCATTTTTAAGCACAGTGGAAAACATGGAGCTTGCTTAGCAATTGCCTTGGTGGGTTTTTATTTCAGCAAAAGTTAAAATTGCGTCTGTATGTCTTCTCTTTGGGAAACTGGCATCACTGCCATGAAAAAGGTGATTCCTTGAAGAAGGGAAAAGCCTGCTTTCTGGATTGTCATGTCCTCACACCAGTTGGGAACATCTGTTTAGATGAGGGAACCCACCAGGTCATCGGGGTCTGCATACAGCTGGGTAAGTAGTCAGATTGACCCCATTCTGACTGCAGTGAAAATAGGGCATCTTTACTCAAAACCAACAAGCAGGTCTCCTCTTTGGTTTGGGTTCAGTAATTAGAAAAGCAAATGCCCACCTTTTAAGGGCAGGCTTTATTTATTCATTTGCTTTGTTCGCCTTGCCATCGTTTTTACCATTTTTTTGTCTCTGGAACATAGACAACAAGCTGTGCCTCTTCCATGTAGATCTGATAGCTGTGAAGTTCATTTCTGACTCCTAGTGACCCCAGGTGTGTTGAGTAGAAATCTGTTCTCTGTAGCATTTTTTGTTTTTTAATGTTTTATTGTGAATTATGTGATAGTTTGCATGGGAGAACATTGGTTTTACATTCATCCTATCATATATCGATCGTTTCATTGCCATGGTTACAAACCCCCCCATGC
>NW_006408532.1:30799020-30811663 GCF_000296735.1 Chrysochloris asiatica | reverse complement strand
GGGTCTCCATAGAATTCACTCAGGCAGGTCCTGAGCAGTGCAGGGCCTTTTCCTTCATCTGAATGTATCTCATCTGGGGCTAAAGAACTAGGAGAGTCAGAAACCGTGAAGTCGCTCTTAACAAGAACATGGTTGTAAACAAAGGTCTTAAATACAGATTTGATTTTTGCTGTTGTAAGATTCTTAGTTGTGGAATGAGATCATTTAAAAAGTATTTTAGAATAATTATGTTTCTTGTCAACTTCAGAGTTTTTGTTTTGTGTTGTCTGTAGAAGGAGGATCAAAGGACACATTGGAGACAGGCCCTGTATGGGTTGAAACCCTTTGCAGCTCTGGTCGGCAATGATTCTGTGTCCTCAAAGGTCTCCATGAGTCCATATGACTGAGTCTCCTGTCTGCATTAGGATGCATTTGAACAGTGCTGTGTTCCTAAAAGTGGAGGTGCAGACCACATAAGGTGATGGGATCAGAGGGGCGGGCTGACACCAAAGTGAGTGTCTATGCCATTTTTGTGCAGTGTTTCAGCAGAAATGTGTTGTTTTTAGAAAACGACCTATCTCTGTAGTTTGTTTATAACAACAAAACTATTTTTCATTAGCCTAGCTAATAGGAGTCCTGAGTCCTTTTGTGCCGTAGGATAAACCCTCGACCTCAAGGTCTGTTTGAACCACAAGGTCAGCAGTTCAAACTTAACAGCCGTTCCTCAGAAACCTTATACTGGGGTCACTGTGATAGGCTAAAACTCTATCCTCATTTACTTTTTGAACCTTCTAGTGTGTTCCCAAAAGGAGCTCTGGTAGCATAATGGTTACGAATTGGGCTGCGAACCTCAAGGTCAGCAGTTTGAAACTACCAGCTGTTCCCGGGAGAAAGATAGGCATTCTGCTCCCATAAAGATTTACAGTTTCAGAAACCCTGTACAGGGTCGCTATGAGTAGAAACCAACTCCACAGCATACAGCCACCACCAGTGTGCTCCCAAAGAGCTCTGGTAGCATAATGGTTATGAGTTGGACTGCACATCAAGGTCAGCAGATCCAAACTACCAGCTGTTCCATGGGAGAAAGATGAGGCTTTCTGCTCCCATAAAGATTTACAGCCTCAAAAACCCTGTACAGGGTCACTATGAGTCAGAACCCACTCTTCCTCATACCACCACCACCACCAGCGCTGACACCATAACTGCACTAGTGACAATACTAGTGCCTCCATCAGGGTGCAAGGACACTGGCTCTCCCCCCGTGTTTAAACGTTATAAACAATATATATATACCTTTCAGACCTGCTGTACAGCCAGCGCTTTTGGCATATGATGGTGCCAGGTGGACACCTTTCTACTTTGTTCATGTTGTTGACAAGCGGGGATCCCGTCGGTTTTATGGATCTTAAACAAGCAGTGCTTGCTGAAATGCCAGGCAGGGCATGGTATGACATGTGAGTGACCAGTTGAGCAGCAGCAAAAAAGTACAGTGCAGGGTGACGTCTTAATTGGTACCAGGTGTGACTGGGGGGAAGGCACACAAATGTGACGGGGTGCGGTTTTGCCTAATTGTCTTAATGTTCACCGAGAAGTTAATTGACAGTGTAAGCAAATTAGGTTCCCACTGCCTTCGTGTAGCTGAGGATAAATGAGGTGCCGTGAGTTCCCAATCTGTACCTCTGACACAAACACTTTTCCTGCACGAAGGAGAAACTTCCCAAGGGGAATCAGCATGGCTGGCAGCTAAAGAAATCCATTTGAATAATATGCATTATTTTCACATTAGGGAAACCTGTCTCGCTTTTGCTGAATCCGTAATGGCGAGCGTTTGCATTTAGCTTTGCTGCTGATGGTTTCAAGGTTTAGACTTGGTTGGCAGAAGAGTTACTTTGAGGTCCCAGGATGCGTGAAGGCTCTGGAACAAGTGTTTCAGCAACACTGACAGGGCTTTCTTTTATATTTTCTGGAGGGGGCCTTCCAAAATATATTAGTGTATATGAACAGCTAGTCCTGTTAAATTGCTAAGGAAGAGTAAAACTCTAAGAACGAGAATTTAAAGATTGGTTTTTATCTTTTACTGGAACAGCTGGATCTTAGCTACCTTCATCTTGGTAGATGTTTAGAGCGTGGACATGAAAGAATTATTGTCCACAGTGGTCAAGTCCGGATAAATGTAATACAGAGTCCAAATCTTGATGCTTTATTTTCACTCAACTCTATGTTCTCTTGGGATTCAGTAGACTCTTTGTTTGCATTCAGTGTTCTTTGATGAAGGCATGGCTTAATAATTGTGTTGTTTTATTTTTAGAAACTATGTTGGCCACTAGTTACCCATTAGACATTTTGCTAACTAACTAGTTAACTTACATCACTTAACTACAATAGGAAAAGACCCTGGTGTATGGTATCATTATTTAAAAATACTTTGGTACAATACATCTAGCTACAAACCTTACCATTGTGACTGGTTTTAAGTGTACAATTCAGTGACATTGATTCAGTTCCCCATGTCGTGCAGCCATCAGCACTGTTCAGACATTTGGTATGTGTTTTGTTCCCACAGTTACGCATTTGTGCTCTGGGCTTGACTCCTCAAGGCAGTGGATACATGGTGTAACATTGGAAGGTCTGTCACATTAGCTCTTTTGCTTGCTCTCATGCTATCCTTCACTGTCACGTCACGGTTAGTGTCAGCAAACGTGACCTTCTGGAAGCATACACCAATGATATGGAATGATGAGCCCGTTACCAGTGAAGCTGTCCAATGAGATCTTGTGCTTTTAAAGAATCCCAACTTGTAGAAATGGCTGAATGGTTATACGTTAAGCTATATATTTTCGACTGAAATAAAATTTAGAGGGGAAAGAGGTTTCCTTTATTAAAAAAACCCAGATTTCCCTAACAGGCAGTGGTCTCTTCCAACATTTCCTCTGGTCTTGTACCTCCTCTAGTCATCCATGAGCAGTATCTACATATAAATGGATAAAAAGGCATGCCAGTTGGGCTAATGGATCTTTGGGGTCCTCTTTCTGTCTCTAGAACTAAACATTCCATGGGGATAGCTTTTTTTGAAAGGCCTGCCAGATATGCCTCCTCCTTTGCTGTTTTACTTGGCTGTATACCCCTGAGTGTGTGTAACATATAAGGTGTAGAAAATCATTATGGTTTTGTTTAACGATAGCATTTTAGTTTGTTTTGAAAACATACTGTGTTTTCAGATCTGGATTTACTCAGATCTGTAATATCCCCTGTGAGCTGTCTGAGTCTATTTCGAGCTCTTTTAGAAGACATAAGATAAATAGATGATTTTGTTTAGTTCCTAACAATTTTAAAATAAAGGAAGACCTATATACAAAGGTAAGTTAAAAAATACTGCAAGAAAATCATAGAAACCTTTATGAAACAAAACATCAAAATGTGAAGCTGTTGTTTCTCATTGTATCCTTCATCTTGATCTATACTCTTCTGAAGGCGGTGTTTCCATCTTTCTAACTCTTCCCTGAAGAATTCACACCATGCAAAACAGCAGTTGTGGCATCCTCAAGGGACTCAAATTGTGTTCCTATGAAATGTTGTTTGAGTTTGGGGAACTAAAAGAAGTTGGAAAGGGTTGTAGGGTAGATGTGGTAAGGGTTCCCAATGAAATTTTTATAGGACATTCTTGCTCCCCTTGAAGAAACAGCAGGTGCATTGTCATGATGGAAAAAAAAAAAAAATTATTTGGTGCAACTTTCCTTGCCCTTTTATTACCCTTATTTTATTAACTTTATTTTTTTAAAACATCTTCATAACAAGTCTCCATGATTTTCCTATGTCCCTTGAAATAATATTATCAATATTATCCCATTGGAATCCAAAAACATTAGCAACCATAGCTTTCTGAACTGCTCTACTGCCCTGAATTTAAATGGCTCAGCAGATCCTCATGGTTACTGCTGTTTTGATTGGACCTTGCTCTTTCTGGAAAATAGTGATATCTGCAAGACTCATTCCTGGTTACAATTCATTTCATGAAATTGTCTTCATTAGCTTTGATCTTGCTGAAAAGACTGTTGGAAAGATAAACTCTTTTGAGCTAGCAGATCTTTGTATCACACTTTTGGTTGTCATCCAGCCAAAAGCTTACTGAAGCCAGGATGTTCACTTAAAATTGAAAGTGTGGAACCATTTGTGATCTGTTCAGTAGCTATCATATCACTGATAATTCTACAGTCGTCGTCTTCTACCAACATCTGGACGTCAGGCCCAGTTTCTTCATTCCTCAAGGGTGACTGTCTTCCCTTTCTTGGCTCATCTTTAAGGTCTTCCTGGCCATCCTTAAAACACCTGATCCATCTAAAGTTTGGTGTTTCATGTGAGGTAGCACTCCCTTAAACTTGTTGCAGAGTTTAGTGCTTTGGGAAGATGTCTATGTGAGCTTCATTGACAATTGAATGTCAGCCCTGACCTTCACATCTTTTTTCCCATGGAACAAAAAGTCTCTTTGTTTTCTTGAAGGCACCCTAATAAGACTAAGACAAGCGTATCACTGCGAGAACATGTGTGTCACCATCAACTGATCACAGAGACATGTTTGAATGCATTTTGTTTGAAATAAGCCTATGTGTGTATAAATTGAACCCTGGTCACGATACATTTTTTTTTTTTTTTTAAACAAACTTTTTATTGTGAATTGAGTGAAGGTTTACAAGCAGATCATCAGTTTTACATTCAACAAACCATACAGTTTGCTGCACTACACGGTTGTCATTCCTTTCATGTACCAACAGTTAACAGAATTTACCTCTATTCACTTTAACTATTGCCTTCCTCCCTGTGTTTCCAGCTACTTTGCATCTTTCCTCTGCTACTTTCCCTCTTATTGTATAGTGCCTGTCCTGTCACCCATGTTAACTTGTGTCTACCTTCTAACTCATAAATAATCCCTGTTACCCCCCCCATCCCGCCCCCCATAAACATCATAGATGGTTTCTTTTCTCAAGAAAACCTTTTTTGAAACAGACTTTTTACATTGGTCTCATATACATTTTTTTATTTTGCTGAGCATAGGCATTTATGCTTTTTAAAATTCTTTTATTTTTTAAAATGTTTTATTGTGATAGTTTACATGGGAGAACATTAGCTTTACATTCATCCTATCATATTTTGTTTTATTGCCACATTTACAGTCTCACTGCCAGTCCTCAGGACTTTCGTAAAAGTTGTCTGCTCACTGTTTACAGGATTCAAAAAAATTCTGGCAGATACTTGAATTTTGCCCACTTCATGGTGAACTCTTAAAACATCAAGATTATTGGCTTGAATTATTTGAGTATACCAGTCAGTGTGGTAACACTAGGTCTGGTGCTAATCAAGACCCTGATTCATGGTTAAATATTTATTTGCAAATAAGTATTTGAGAACTTTATTTAACTAGATAAATGCTGGTTGATAGACTTAGATCTTTCAAAAGAGGGGCCCTGAGTGGGGAAGTCTGGTGGGGAATAGGTCTAATGTCTGATCATCCACCATGATTAAAATTCCATTAAACCAGTGCTTTTTGTGAGAAGTTGGACTTCTTGTTTCTTTCTATGGAGGATTTGTAAATGTGAATCTTAGTTTATGTATGCCAGGGTTCATGAGCACAAAGGCAGGAATTTGGGACTATTCTCCGAACATTTTAAACTTGACTGTAAAATGTCTATTTACTATGTGTTCACATTTTTAGGAGGCATGTAACCAAAGAGTGCAGTCACTGGTGGCTCTGTGGTAGAATTCTCACCTTCCATGTGGAAAACCCGGGTTTGATTCCCAGCCAGTGCACCACATGGGCAATCTCCACGTCTGTCACTGGAGGCTTGCAAGGGGCTGTGGTGCTCAGCAGCTTTCAGCAGAACTTCTGGACCAAGACAAGTTAGAAAGAAAAGTCCAGTGACCTTCTGAAAAAGCAGCCACTCAGCCCTATGAGCCTCAATGGTCTGATCCACAGCCAGTCATGGGGGTGGTGTTGGTATGCATGGGATCACCATGGCCAGGTCAGTCCAGGGCTTTCATGTCTGTGTGTATGACTGGTTCTGTTGCTGTTAAGTGCTGTCGAGTCAGTTCCGACTCATAGCGACCCTGTATAGAGTTCCCGAGGAGTGGCTGGTGAGCTTGAACTGCCGACCTTGTGGTTCAAACCAACTTTGCAGTTCAGCATATTAACCTGCCACACCACACTATGACTGGTAGGAGTAGGGAAAAAAAAATCATTAGGCACCAGTATGTCACATTAAAATGCTAATAAGCATGGTAGATTAAGAAGCCACTGTAGACTTTAAGCGGTATGTTGGGGCCCCATGTTCTGTGTTCATCAATTCAATTTTTAAATCACTCTGCAGGGAGGTGGGGGGCACTTTAATGGGAATTGGCGTGTGGTGGATATAATTTTTCTTAACCTTAGGCAAGTCTCCTCCCCTCTGGATACCATCATCCTTGATGAAAGAAGGAGCATGCGAAGGATGAACAATAAATGACTTGTTAAGTTGCTTTTGGTCTCTTCAGAGCTTTGATTCTAATTATATTCTGTTTAGCATTCATGTCTTTAAAAACAACCTCAGTTGCTGTTTTTATGAAGCGGATCTTAAATGTTACATTGTTAAATATGGAGTAGGATAAAATAACTTCCAGGATTTTGAAGGTTCAAAAGTGTATCTAGTAAATACCCAGGTCTGGTCTCTTCTGAAAATGTGTATAAATTGGCTCATGAAGCGACGCTGAAAATGATTGGTGTCCACATCTGAGGCCTTAGAAACTTTAGATGTTTCATGAAGACCAAACAGGAGGAAAAAGCACTTCCTAAGAGGACCACTGATACCTGGTGAGAGTCACTGTGGGCTTTCTGGGGAGGGAATGATGACACCACTAAGATTAAGGCCACCAAAGCAGCAGTGAAGAATCTGAAACTGTTGCTGATGAGGCTGAAACGATTGGCTTCTACTAAGAACAGCAGTGAAAGTGGTGTCAGAGGGTGGACAAAGTCAACAGCAATTACAGAAAACTGGTTCGTGGTGACAAAGGGAAGAAGGGGAAATGGCACGTGTTGTTTTAAGTAGAAAAGGTGGCCAGGCATTCCCTGGTATCTCCTGTTATCGGCTGTCTTGGGACTCTCTAGCCCACAGTCTTTGCAGCCTTGTTGTGAGTCAGTTTGAGAGCATCCGATGTCTGATGAGATATCTGTTTCACAACTTGTCGAAGCCTACCAGTTGAAAGTGGCCAATTTCCAGGGGAGCAGGGGAGTCCTGGTATGGTGCTGCAGGATGAGCATTGGACTGTTAACTGCAAAGTTAGCAATTCAGTCTCTTCTCAGAAACCTCCCCCCTCCAGGGTCTCTATAAGTTGGAATAAAGTTGACAGCATTTAACAGCAACAGAGGTGTTAACTACAGCCTTCAGTAAATTTAGAGATTTTTGTTGTTAGCTTCTGAGGAGCCAGTCCCCAATTCATAGTGATCCCATGCACAGTGGGATTGTTGTTGTTTTTGTTAATGCCATCATCTCGGTTCCTACTCATAGTGACTTTGAGTCAACTGTAATTTTTACAGAAACAGAAAGCCTTATTCTTCTGCAAAGCTGCAGGTGGGATTGAACTGCAGACCTCTTGGTTTGCAGTCCAGTGCTTATCCTGCAAAGCCACTGCGTTCCCACAGTGATACTAGACTATTGTTATTCTTAGGGTTTTAATAGCTGATATTCAGATCACCAGACCTTTCTTCTTAATCTTAGTCTGGAAATTCTGAATTTTTTTCAGTATTGTAGCTATGTGCAAGTCTCCACTGATTATGCTTGTGGCTATGCATTGGCCAGGGATCGAATCCAGGTTACCCCCATAGAAGGCGAGGATTCTACCACTAACAATTACTGCCCCAGAAGATCACTTAAAGAACTTTTTATGAGCAATTTAAATATAGCTTCTGTGTGCCTGGAAGGATTACAATAATGTTGTTGTTGTTAGGTGCCATTGAGTCGGTAGCAACTCATTGCAACCCTAAGTACAACAGAATGAAACACTGGCCGGTCCTAGGCTGACCTCACAATTGGTGCCATGCCTGAGTCCATCGCTGTCTCCACTGTGCCAATCCATCTCGTTGAGGGTCTTCCTTTTTCTCTGACCCTCCACTTTTACCCAACATGATATCCTTCTCCATTTACTGGCCCTTCCTGATAATAAGTTCACAGTATGAGAGAAAAATTATGGCCATTCTGGCTTCCAAGGAGCATTCTGGCTGTACTTCTTCCAACACAGAGCTGTTTGTTCTTTAGACAGTCCATGGTACTTTTCAATATTCTCCTCCTACGCCATAATTCAAATGCATCAATTCTTTTGTGGTCTTCCTTATTCAATGTCCAATTTTTGCATGCATATAAGGTTAATGAAAATACCATGGCTTGGGTCAGGTGCACCTCAGTCCACACACTGACATCTTTACTCTTCAGCACTTTAAAGAAGTCTTGTGCAGCTGATATACAATAATAATAACTTGTAATATACAAGGATGGAGTCCTGGTGTGGAGCTGTGCATTAATGAGTTGGACTGCAAAGTCGGTTTGAACAGCAAGGTTGGAAGTGCGAGCTCAACAGCCACTCCTTGGAAACCCTATACAGGGTCACTCTGGGTTGGAACCAACTCAACAGCACTTAACAACAATATCCTCGATAAATAAGAAAGCATTGGTAACCATGGTTCAGTTCATACAGATACAAATGTGTGCTAAACAAAATACGTTTAAACATGTCTCTGTGATTAGTCTATGGCTGCAGACAAGTTCTCTCAGTAATGCACTTATCTTAGTCTTGTCAGAGTGCATTTAACAAAAAGGGTACTTTTTGTGCCATGGGAAAAAATGATTTTGAGGTCAGGGCTAATTTCCAGTTTTCAACAAAAGCGGATATCTTACCAAATCCCTGAAGCTTTGCAGTAAGTTTATGGGAAGGCTGCAGCAGATAAAGCAACAGTTTTAAGGTGGATCATGAGTTTAAAAGAGGGTCGGAATGACCTCAAAGATGAGCCAAGATAGGGAAGACTATCAGGCTCAATGAATGAAGAAATTGTGACTAAAGTCCAAAAACTGATTACCATATTGATACAGATAGCTAGTGAAGTTGCGTTCTCACCATGAGTCAACGTTTTTCATCTTAAAAGAGAACATCTTAGCCTTCACAAGCTTTCTGCCAGTGGATACCCAGAGTGCACAAAGATCATTTAGTTCCAAAAGCTGATCTTTCCATAGTCTTTTAAACAAAATGAACATGATATTAAAGAACAAATCGTAACCAAGGTGAGTCTTAGATTTACCAACAGAATCCAGAGACAAGGTGCAATCAAAACAGGACTTTAAGTGGGATCTGCTGGGTCAGTAACGTTGAAAGCAAACAGGTCAGCTCCAAAAATTCTGGAGACTTTTGTGGTAGATTTTTTTGGATGGGCCCAGGACGATCATGGTGAGGTGGGGGGGGTGGAGGCGTGCTGTATTGCGAAGATGTTTTGAGAGCATTGAAAATGCTTTGGCAACTGCTAGGCCCAGGTACTGAATAAGGCTGTGTGCCTGCGGGCAAGAGGCTAGCTTCCAGAATATGCGTTTAGGACATGTAAATGAATGTGTATTTTTTCTGTTTCGTAGGTGTACACAAAATATTTTTGCTTTTTTGTTCATCTGTGAAATGTAAGATCTAAATGGAAAGCCACAAGACGAAAGTAGGATAACTGTTGTTCCAGGGAGGGGATTGTAATCATTGAAATGAAACTGTAATTTTGTTGAAAGTAAAGCTGATGATATTGTCTGTTAAGTTTCGTTCAATTTACAATAAAAAGTTAATATATATATATCATCCATCTGAGGAAGGTAAAATGCTTTGGTGTGAAAAAAGTCAGAAATGTTTCTCTAAGAATTTGTTTTTTCTTTTTCATCACAGTAGTGCATCTGCTCATTCTTCATTCCAGTATCTTATATAGTTCCATTTTCCCATGAATCCCACTGGGAAGCCTTTCCCCACCCACCCTATAGCCCTGACCTTGCTCCTTCAGACTTTTTTTTTTTTTTGTTCCCCTAAAACTCAACATTTAAAAGGAGCGCACTGTTTGAATCCCTTGAGGTTGCCAAAACTAACCACTTTGACCTGTAAACGAAGAATGCAAAATTCTTCTGGGAAGAATTGAGAGATGGAAGCATTGCTTTCAGAAATATATCTGTCTAGATAGAGAACGTGTCAAGAAACAACAGGTTTACAGTTTGATATTTTTATTTATTATAGGTTTCTGTGATTTTTGTAGCAATACTTTTTGAGTTACCTTTGTTAAAAGTGTCGAGTCCTGGTGTGGCCCTGTGGGTTAATGCACTGGACTGCAAAGCCGGTTTGAACTGCAAGGTTGGCAAACTTCCAAGGAGCAAAACTTGCTCCTTGGAAACCCTAT
The DNA here is from genome assembly GCF_000296735.1 of Chrysochloris asiatica. Lineage (NCBI taxonomy): Eukaryota > Metazoa > Chordata > Mammalia > Afrosoricida > Chrysochloridae > Chrysochloris > Chrysochloris asiatica. The sequence goes on along the minus strand of NW_006408532.1, from coordinate 30,801,255 downwards.
ACAGGGTCACTATGGATTGGAACTGACTCAACAGCACTTAACAACAACAACAACAACAACAACAACAATTAAAAGCATAGGCCTCAAAGCTTGATATAAAGGTGCAGCCTTAAAAATCGTTTTATTCCTAATAGAATTGCAGTTTACTTCACATTTGCAATACCACTTAGTATCATTAAGCGTTGTTGTTAAATGCTGTCTAGTTGGTTCTGACTCACTGAGACCCTATGTAGGTTTTCCAGGGAGCAGGTGGTGGGTTTGAACTGCCCATCTTGTGCTTCACAGTCCAATGCTGATCCTATAGCCCTACGAAGCATAAGACCTTAAAAATTAGTTGTTTTTGAATGTCTGAGCCCTTTGGAAGCGCTGAGCTAGTTCTTCAGAGGTGAACCTTAGAATTACCACTAGGTACAATTATGCCGAATTCTATTGGGAACTTGGACAGTGGAAGGCTGAGTAAGAGACAGCGCTGTCCTTGATATACCCATTCAAAGTCTAGGCTGGGGGATTCTGACACCCAAATAATCAGGAACAGAGGCCAAAAATGAACCAACAAAACAAAACTAAATCCATTGTCAAGCCCCTTCCGACTCCTGGTGACTCCATGTTTAGAGTCGAACTGTATTCTGTGGGATTTCCCTGGCTGTTGATGTTTGTGAACACAGGTCACCAGGCCACCTTCTACAGTGCCACTGGGTGGTTGAACCTTCAGTCTTTTAGCTAGTATTCATTCCACAGCAAACTGCTTGGGTGACCCAGGCACTAGAACTGAGAGGACCCATTGTCTTAGTAACCTTGTAGAACAGAGTAGAACTGCCCCACTGGATTTCCAAGGTTTCGTCTTTATCTGGTGGATTCTAACCATAACCTGTCAGTTGGCAGCTGGATACTTACTGTGCCACCCGGGCTCCTGAGAACAAAGGTATCTGTGTTTCAGCTCATGTAACATCTTGTCAGCTGACTACTACTCATCCTGGCACTGCTTCTCTGGGAGCATCTGTTATTATCTTGCAGGATTTGTGTTCATTCTTTCCCATCTTCTGTCAGATAGGAGGTCAGAGTTCCTTTTTTAGCAGATGTTTATCAGAGTAATTCAGGAGCCCTGGTGGCACTCTAGGATAAGCATTGTACTGCTAACCTTTAGGATGGCAGCTCAAACTTCCTCAGGAGAAAGACCAGGCTTTCTGCTCTTACAAAGATTTACAGCCCCAGAAATACCAGGGTAACTGTTGGGTTAATGCGTTGGACTGTGAAGTCATTGGAGCTGTAAGGTCAACGGTTCAAGCTCCACCTCTGCTCCTCCGAAACCTTATGCAGGGTCTCTGTGGGTCGGAGTCGACTCAAAGGCACTTATCAACAACAAAGAGGGATTAGCTGGATGGCAGTGGATTGATTTTTATCAAGGTAATAATAGTTCAGTGATGCAACAAGCCCACCATTCAGTTCCCCACAGTGTGGTAAAGATGTTACTTGGAGCCTCTTTATAGTGAATTGTGATGGTTCCTCCCATCTTCTTTTATGTAAGCTCAAAGATCATGAATGAAAGAGTTCTCTTTAGAATCAGCCCCTCAAGTGGACAAAGGAGACTTCAGATTAATTTTAGTCCCAGTCCTGATGTCCTCCTTGCTGTCGTTGAGCCCTAGTGGTACAGTATTTTTATTTTTTGGTTTTAGGTTTTTATTGTGGATTCAATGAAAGTTTACAGGGCAGATCATCAGTTTTACATTCAACAAATTATGCACTTTGTTTAATTTCAAAGATTATAATCCCCTCTATGGAGTCCTGGTGTGGCGCTGTGGGCTAATACATCAGACTGCAAAGTCGTTTGAACTGCAAGGTCAGTGGTTCAAGATCACCAGCTGCTCCTTGGAAACCCTATACAGGGTTGCCATGGGTCGGAATCGACCCGATGGCACTTAACAACAACATGTACCGTCAGTTAACAGTATTTTTCTCTATTCACTTTAGCTCTTTTTTTCTTTAAAAAACACTTAGGCATATATAATAATTTACACCATCAAAGGGCACATTCTGCAAGTCTGCCTCCTGGCTGCACCAACTCTTTTTTTTGTTTTTGTTTTTTAATGTTTTATTGTGAATTATGTGATAGTTTACATGGGAGAACATTAGTTTTACATTCATTCTATTGTATATTGTCTCTCATTGCCATGGTTACAATTCCCTCCATGCAATCCTCTCCCCCCGCCCCAGTACCCTCCAGGTCTTCAGCACACA
>NW_006408532.1:30766108-30798920 GCF_000296735.1 Chrysochloris asiatica | reverse complement strand
GTCTCTCATTGCCATGGTTACAATTCCCTCCATGCAATCCTCTCCCCCCGCCCCAGTACCCTCCAGGTCTTCAGCACACAGTTGCTCTCCCTCTCTGGATCTAAAGTCTCCAGCTGCTCCATCTCTCCACGTCATCATCTCTGCCTCCATTTCAGGCATCACTGCTTCTCTGGGTAGGATCCCGCTCTCTCTGCTCTTCTCCCTTGATAGTCCTAGGGTCCTTTGTTTCTGGTCTGTAAGATTAACCACTCCCCTGTTTTTGTTACAAAACTTATACCTTTACAATTGTGACAGTTGCAATTAGTCATGATAACAATTACTATTGAATCATAGGAATCTTAACCCCATCTCTTTTAAACAGACCAATCTAGACAAAATGAAAACTATTCAGTGGGAACTCTTTATTCCCCCATACACTCTTAAACTAAACTCCCCCTTGAAACCTTGTAAGCCAGTCACTTCGTGCCTTTATCGCCTTCCATTTTAGGTAGCCAGTGTATAAGTTGCCCATCCCTATCCTACCCTATGAACAGAGGGGATAGATAGCATTGATACTTGATATGAAGCCTCCTTCCCTCTTAGTTGGTATTTAGAATTATTATCTCCATGAGTACAGGTCAGGTTCATCAAATTGTAGTAATTTACCCCCTCATTTCCTTTATCAAAAATTATTTTTTGTTTTGTTTTTGAATCTTCCTCTAGTTAAATTCTGATTATCAAGCCTTCGAGGCTAGGTAATATGGGTACTATGCAAGTTTGGGTGTTCTTATGTTTCTCTTTTCACTTCATAGCAGCTGGCTGCTTCACTCTCAGCTCTAGCCCTCTGTGGCTATGTCCTTGTCCATGGGCTCAGGTGTCCTCGGGTCTTACCACAATTTGGACCAACCAGCTCTTTCTCTTCCCTCTCTCATCTCCAGGTCATCAGGAGTATATGGGATGTGGTTGAACTCAGCCCATTTCTTCATTGCTGCCTTTTTCCCTCTTCCACTCACCAGTAGATCAATGTGGTTGTCAGCAAGTTTACATGCCTGTTCATGTGTTTGCTCTGAGTTTAGTCTTAGAGGGGTGATGCAGTTTTTAAAACGCTGAGCTGCTAACCAAAAGGCCAGTGGTTTGAACCCAAATCCACCAGCTGTTCTGAGGGAGAAAGATGTGGTGTAGTCAACTTCTTTAAAGATTTACAGCCTTGGAAATCCCATGGGAACACTTTCCCCCTCCCCATAGAATTGTTCTTGTTGTTATTAAGTGCCGTCGAGTTGATTCCGACCCATAGCGACTGTGTATAGGGTTTCCGAGGAGCAGCTGGTAAGCTTGAACCACTGACCTTGCAGTTCAAACAGCTTTGCAGTCTGTCGTATTAACCCACAGCCCCACACCAGGACTCCTCCCATAGGATTAGAATGAGTCAAAGTCGATTTCCACGGCAACCAGTCTTAGTGAGGGAGCTGTGGACAAACCCATGGTGGTTTTATCAAGGGAGTTTTTAGAACCTGCAGTCTGACTCAACCTGCGGCTGGTTTGAAGTGAAGGCCATGGCTTTTAAAGTGTGCCATGATATATTTGCTCCTGCTACTTCCCATTGCAAGTGCTTTGTTACTGTTAAGTGCCTTGGAGTCAACTCTGCCTCATAGCGACCCTGTGTTAGGGTTTCTGAGGAGCCACTGGTGAGTTTAGACTGCTGACCTTGCAGCCCAGTGCAATACCTTGCAGTGCCACATTAGGACTTGCTTTGTTGTTGTTAGGTGCCATCGAGTCGGTACTGACTCATAGCGACCTTATGCACAGCAGAATGAAACACTACCTGATCCTGGGCCAACCTCACTACTGTTGCCATGCTTGAGTCCGTCAATGCTGCCACTTGGCCAATCCATCTTGTTGGGGGTCTTCCTCTTTTTCTCTGACCCTCCACCTTACCAAACATGATAGCCCTCTCCAGCGACTGGTCCCTCCTGATGATATATCCCAAGTATGAGAGATGAAGTTTGGCCATCTTGGCCTTCAAGGAGCACTCTGGCTGCACTTCTTCCAAAACGGATCTGTTGGTTCTTTTGGCAGCCCATGGCACTGTCAATATTCTCCAACACCATAACTCAAATGCATCAATTCTTCAAAGGTCTTCCTTATTCACTGTACAGCTTTCACATGCATATGAGGTTATTGAAAAACTATGGCCTGGGTCAGGTAACATTTTTACTCTTCAACACTTTAAAAAGGCCTTGTGCAGCAGATTTGCCTGATGCAGTAAGTCATCTGATTTCTGGACTGCTGCTTCCATGAGTGTTGATAATTGATCCCAGAAGAATGAAGTCCTTGACAACTTCAATCTTTTCTCCATTGATAAGAATGTTGTTTATTGGTCCAGTGGGGAGGATTTTTGTTTTCTTTACTTTGAGATGCAGTCCATACCAAAGGCTGTGCTCTTTGATCTTCATCAGTAAATGTTTTAAGTTCTCTTCACTTTCAGTAAGCAAGGTTGCTGCATATTGCAGGGTGTTAATGAGTCTTCCTCCAATCCTGATGCCATGCTTTTCTTCATATAACCCAGCTTCTTGGATTGTTTGCTCGGCATACAGGTTGAATAAGTATGGTGAAAGAATACAACCTTGTCGCTCACCTTTCTTAATTTTAAACCATCCAGTGTTCAGGACTTGCTTTAGTTGTGGTTTAAATTACAGGTTCTTCCGCCCCATTGTATTTTAAATTGTGGCTGAGAAAGGTATCCTACAAGTCTGTTGGCCCTGTATACTCCCCTCTCTCCATTGGTTCTCAAACATCTTTCAGAAATTGGGGTGATCTGGGTTTTGTGGGAGGAGGATTTTTGCACAGCTCATTCAGCTTTGTTCGAAGAAGTAACACATCTCTGAACAAATTGCCCCCTTGCATATGCTAATCCAGCACTTAAAAGACCTCATTGTAACATGTTCTGATGCTTTAGCCTGAGGGGAGATGGGAATTGAAAGGATGTCAGATCCTGTCTTGTGACCCCAAAATATCTAAAATGCCTATTTTCTTTGGGTCAACAGCTTGTATGCAGCATATGTGAATGAAAGTCTCCTGGGTGGCTTGAGGAGAAGATTAGTCATTGCTCCAGCTTTTGTGTGGGGGAGCTGGCCTCATGATTCCTTGGTGGAAATTCCTGTTTTGGGTCTTGCATTTCAGTACTATTGGTGAAGAGTACCAAATCTTATTTTTAACAATAAATTTAGAGGAATTCAAAAAGAGTTCCTTCCTTGTTGTGGAAAAAGTGATTTGCTTTTCAGGAAACTCCTGTGTTAATCTCACCCCTGTTCCTTTTGTGTCTTTTGAGAGTGGCTCATGGTGACTCTTAACAGTCGATAGAATATGTCTAATAGAGTCATCTCAAGTTTTGCTCAGAGGCCATTCTTTTTACTGACCAGGAAGTCACAGTGGGGAAGCTTAAAAACACATCCTCCTATAAACAGTAAGCCCACCATTCCGTTCCCCGGAACAGTAAATAGAATTGGAGAACATTTTGCATGAATAGGGCCTGAAGGATCCACCCCCTTTTAAATGCCTAAATCTCTAACTGTTTGCCATCTGAGTCTTTTGATGAGAAGAGTTAAATGGAAGGAAAGGCTGTGTCAGTATCACACTTCTAAACCAGCTTATCACATCCAGGTTGGGCTTTCATGTGGACCAAGAGAAAAGACCAGGGGGAAAAAGCTTTAATTATTATTACTGCTTTTTTGTCTTGCAGAGTAATTCTCTCTTGGTACCAGACAGTCTAAGAAGTACAGATAAACGCAGAAATGGACCCGAATTTTCCAGTGACATTAAAAAAAGGAAGGTGGACGACAAGGACTCCAGCCACTACGTAAGTTTAGAATGGACTTGAAATAGTTTTGATTTCCTCACTTGTTCACCTTCCAATTGACTACACAAAAGTATGATTCCAGAGTTTAGTGGTCATTGTATTGTTGTTGTTGTTAAGTGCCGTCGAGTCGGTTCCAACCCATAGCGACCCTGTACAGGGTTTCCGAGGCTGTAAATCTTTATGGGAGCAGAACGCCTCATCTTTCTCCCGCAGAGCGGCTGGTAGTTTCGAACTGCTGGCCTTAAGGTTCGCAGCCCTATTCGTAACCACTATGCTACCAGAGGTCATTATATAGTCCTTAAAAATTAATAAAGAGGAAAGATTCTTATATTGGAGTATATTTTTTCCTCTTGGGGCTATAAATTATGCTTTGCATGTTCAATGTTATATTTTTAGCATTTCTGTCTTATTTACACATTGTTGTTTTTGTTAAGTGCTGTCGATTTGGTTCCAACCCATAGCAACCCTGTATAGGGTTTTCCAAGGTGGGTTTGAACTACCAACATTAAGTTTAGCATCCCAGTGCATATTACCCTACAGCGCCACATCAGGAGTCCATGATAACCATGTTTAAATTCCAAGTTTTGAGCAAGGGCCCCCTGCATTTTCATTTTGCCCTGGGCCTACAAACTTTGTAGCTAGTCCTGCAAAAATAGTTAGGGTAGAATTTTGGGTGTCAGAAAATACCTTTTTGTGTGCTATTTTAAAGCTATATTCAATCTCATATAGATCTTAAAATGGAGTTGGTCCTCTTTCAGGAGGATAGGTCAAGCGATGTAAGCGCATAGAAAAATAGAAGCAGTGTTGGCAGTTTGTAGTTCAAGCCCTACAGATGAAATCACACAACTGGTCGAAGGATTGATGACGCTTGACACAGACCTAGCTAAAGCCACATTCCAGAGGAGAGCATGCCAAGCCAGATGGCCATTGGCACTGGTCTTGGAGTTGGAAACATTGCAGCTGACGTAGAACTTGGAGTTTCTTTGAATGTCCCCAAGTGTCTGTTTCAGGATAGATGAATTCTCAGGAACGGTATGACAGCAAAATGCTGAATTGCACCAGTTGGAGGATGAGGTGTTTAACCTTTGGCTGGTGTACAGGCTATGAGAAAGTTTCAAAACAATGCTTCTCTCTGCTTTTGGCTCAAACTCGTAGCTAACAATAGGCAGCAGTTCTCGGGCACTAACCTTGTGCCAGTACACTGTGATTTTGATTGGACTCTTACAGCAAAAGAAACAGAACCATAGATCTTTTCAGTGATTTCTCCAAGGTCAATGTGAGTAGCAGAGCCTGGAGGCAGCTTTGCATCAGAATCCAAGTTCTTCATCCCTATGCTAACATTCGTAGGCTGCGCTACTTATTGTTACGTGTCATCCAGTCAGTTCTGACTCAGTGACCCTGTTGTATAGGGTTTCCAAGGAGCAGCTGGTGGGTTTGAACCACCGACATTGTGGTTAGCAGTCTAGTGCTGATCCTACAGCGTCACACCAGGACTCCAAGCTGAGGTGCTATAGGATTGAATATTTTGCTAGAGGTCCTCAAATCCTTCCACACTTTGCACTTTAAGCTAATAACATCTTAAGAACAAATATTGGTTCTCCCCATCCCAGCATGAGTGCTATTTTTGTTTGTTTGTTTAAGCACGTGTTGTTTCCTTTTTTTTATCTGTTACCCATAGACAGTATCCTGGGCATGTATTTGAGTCAGAGTGAAACTGTTCTAAAGGGTTTTCAGGGGCTGATTATTTAATAGTACATCACCAGGCCTTTCTTCTGAGTTGTCTCTGGGTGGACTTGAACCTCCACCCAAGTGCGTTAACTCTGTGCAACACTTGTTGCTATTGTTGTAAGTGCCGTTGAGTTGTTTCCGACCCATAGTGACCCTGTATAGAGTTTCTAAGGAGCTGCTGGCAAGCTTGAACCATGGACCTTGCAGTTCAAATGACTTTGCAGTCTGGTGCATTAACCCCCAGTGCCACACCAGGACTCCATCTATGCAACACCTAGATACTCTTTATTTGTGACATTACCTATTAACTAGCAGAAGGCCCACACCACACAGAGGCTTGTAAATCTGCGGGCATACAATTCTGAATTGTTCCCTATGAGACCTATGTATGTAATAAGTCATTTAGCAGTGAATGATCTAGAATCCATAGTATCTGGTTCAGTATCTATGTGGATAGGTGATTGAGGGTGATGTATTGCCAGTATTTAAGGATCCTGGGCAAAGATTTTGGACTTAAGATTATAGATGACAGCAGTGCATTGCATTGTGAAGGCTTATATTTGTAGAAGAGTCCAGGACAAAGCTAAGATTTAAACTAAATACCACCAGGGTTCTATGATTAATAAAGTAATTACTGTTTTTGCCAGTTTAGTTTACTGACTAGTTTAGTCATTTGTCTAAAACTTTTTCCACTCCCTTTTAACTTCAATTCCTCTATCACTCCCGTCTTCCCACCCCCATGCCACAACCACCCCTGCTGGCATTTTTAACAGCTGACAACATGTGTGTTTCTCTATGGGCTTTACTAGGAGAAAACAAATTTTCTTTCCAATGCATCGTTTCTCTTAGTGAATGAAAATACTTCTTTTAATAAGCTGTTAGTTTGAATCATCTGGGCTTCCTCATTAACTGTAATGTTTTTACTGAGTTTGACCATTTGAATTATATGGGGCCTGTGTGGTGCTGTAGAATAAGCACTGGACTGCTAATCACAAGGTTTATGGTTCACACCCACCAGCTGCTCCTCAGAAACCCTATACAGGGTCACTGTGAGTAGGAACTGGACAGTACTCAACAACAATAACAGACAAAAGTGATTAAAATATATTTTGTGATACCTTACTAACAAAGTAAGTTGAGTCTCCTACACATAATGCTTTAAAACAAAAACTCTTAAGACATTCGAGTAGTTAGTCGGTAGTAAACGTCTTAGTCTGGGCTTGAGGGCTTACAGAAGGCCAGCACAGACACACATATTCATATTTCTAAAACATTATTTGTGTATTTGGAATCGTTAGTGACACCAGAGGATGGTTTAGATTGTAAATTAAGGCTCTTCTTTGAGAATTTGGACTCTTCAAAGCCCTGCTTTTTCCATATGTTCATTCTATTAGTATGTTTACTGCAGGATAATGCAGGACATACGGCCTTCTGGATAAGAAAGTGGGGCTTTCTCAGCCTGCTTTGAACTGGATGGAGAAGTGATCAGATCATTAATTTAAACAGCTTTTCTGAGTCTTTTCTAAACTCAGCTTGACCTTGAAGTTTTCTCTGATTATCAAATTTTATGGCTTTATGAAGAGACAATAAAAAGTCCTACTCCACGGTGCCAGTGCCTCCCAAATAACCCTGCCTTCCTCCCACCCCTCCCAAAATATTCCAAGCCAGTTGCTAAAGAGGTCTATTCTTAACATGAGGCTGGCTCTTGGTTCCTTATGCTAACTAGCATCTGGCTTTGATTTTAGTTTTCTATTTGTTTTGATTTCTTTTTTGAAGTACTGAGGAACCTTGCAAGATTATGGTTAAAGTTTATTTGTCTCTATAATGATGGATTATCTGACCATCAGATGGTGGCTGATACACAAGAGAGAACGACGGGATAGTGTGCTATCGTTTGACTTCAAATAGGAAAAGAGCTCTGATACAGAATGTACGGAGTTTAGTTTATAGGAGACTTGACAGCTACAAACATTTATTGAACCCTTATTATGTGCTAGGTATTTACAATTTGCTGTCCACCTGTATACAAGTTGTGATGGTGTTTCAGGGCAATAGAATTTCTGCCTGGGGCTTTGCCTAGTCAGTCCCAGGTCACGGGAGAAAGGGGAAGGTGAAATCAGTCACACCTCAGGTAATTTGAGATGTTTTTCCCTCTCTCTCTCTTTTTTTGTTTACATTATTAGGAGAAATGAAACTTTCTTTAGAATGCATCTTTTCTCTTATTAAATGAAAATACTTCTTTTAATAGGCTAATACTTTGAATTTTCTGGGCTTCCTCATTGGCTGTAATGTTATTATTGAATTGGGCCACTTGAATTATATGGGGCCTGGTGTAGCGAAGTGGGATAAGCATTAGACTGTGGGCACATTTAGGTAAAAGCTAACAGGAGTTATTGAAAGAAATTTCACTGGGTCTCAATCCTATCTCAGTCCATTACTAAGAGGTATTATTTTTTTTTTCTCTCAGGATAGTGATGGCGACAAAAGCGATGACAACTTAGTTGTGGATGTATCTAATGAGGTAACATTCTTATTTATCAAACTTTATCTTTGTGATAGCTTGAATAGTGTTGTGTAAAAATATCTAACAATGATGAGTGAACCTTGAAAACATTCTGAACAAAATAAGCCAGGCTCAAAAGGAGAAAGATTGTATGATTTGGCTTATATGAAATATCTGGAACAGTCAATTATATACAGACAGTTATATACAGACAGGAAGTAGATTGGTGGTTGCCAGGGGCTGGAGCAGAGGACAATGAGGAGCTATTATTGCCTATGGTAGGTACTAAGATTTCTGTTTGGGATGCTGCCAGATTTTGGAAATAGTGGTGATGGTTGTACAACATGTGAGTGTAATTAAAGCCACACAATTGTATGCTTAAAAATGGTAAAAGTGGCCAATTTGATGTCATACTTTAATAACATTTTTTGGGAAATCAGCCGTGAATGAATAAAATGAATGAATGAAGTTAGTGGCACGATACTGTAATCTCTTTAGTTTTTTTCCATCAAAATCTCAGTGGCTGTTCATAGATGGAACAATATGGTCTAGTGGATATGTGGACTCTCATTTCCTTTTCAAAACACTTCTTTATCCAGTCATTATAGATTCCTAAATTGAATGTCTGGTGCTATGTTCCTCTCTAAGCAGAACACATTAGCATGAGGGGGTTTTAAATCCATTGCATCTTGTTCTGCTTGATGCTGCCTTCATGTGCCTGTTTGGAAACACCAGCCTGTCAGTTGTACCAACCTTCTGGAGACGCTTGGTATCGCTGCACACGTCTTCAGTATTCTCCTTTAACGTAGAGAATGGGAGTGGAAATATAAGGTGCATTAGAAGAGGCCAGTCCTTTATAAGCTAACTCATGAAAACCTTGGCTATGCTTGTTAAGGACCCTTCTTCTCCCCGAGCGAGCCCAGCCCATTCACCCCGTGAAAATGGAATTGACAAAAATCGCCTGCTAAAGAAAGATGCTTCGAGCAGCCCAGCGTCCACGGCCTCCTCGGGAAGTTCCACTTCTTTGAAGTCCAAAGAAATGAGTTTGGTATGTCATGAGAGCTGTGAACTTTGTTGTTTCCTAGTTAATTTTCCTTTGGGGACCAGAGAACCCTTGAAGGATTTGAAAGGTGGAGTTCGTGTGAAGTTCATCTTTCTGCTGTTTGCCCCCATACGGGATTTATTTTTTACTTCTGAGTCTCTTTTATACCTTATGCCGTAATTGTTGTTTTGTTAGTTGCCATCAAGTTGCTTCCTACTCACAGTGCTCCAAATGCACAATTGAACACAGTACTTCCAAGCCCTGCATCAACTTCACAATTGTTGTTACGTTTGATCCCATCTCATTGAGCGTCTTCCTCTTTTTTGCTGACCGTCCACTTTACCAAGCATGATGTCTTTCTCTAGGGACTGACCTTTCCTGATACCATGTCTGAAGTATGAGAGACAGTCTTGCCATCTTACCTACTAAGGAATATTCTGGTTATACTTCTTCCAATGTCTGCCATGATTAGAAAGGGAGAATAGATTCCATGCCTCTTGCTTTCTTAGTTATCTTAGCTGCTGCTGTAACCAAAACTAACATGTGTGGGTGGCATTAAAGAACAAAATGTTTTCCTGTCAGTTTTGGAGGCTAAAAATCCACATCAGGGTCTCCACCATTCCTTGTCCGCAGCTCTGGACCTTCTTTGGTTGTTGGCCCTCCGCAATGGCATTTGTCTTCCCCAGTGTGCACTTGTTTATATGTCTCATGTGCACTTTCTATAGCACAGAGGGGATTAGGTTTAGGACAGGTCATAACACTACTCTGGCCTAATTAACATAACATTAGATTGCAATATGGGAGGCGATTGCGTTACATGACAGTACATTACATCTACAGGAATAGGGGTTAGGATTCTAGAATCTATTTTGGGGGAAACACACAATTCAATCTGTAATACTCGGGGATTGTGTTCCTTGCCTAGACCCTTCCTCAAGGTCCCATTTGGAAAGTAGTGTCAGCTCTGTTAGGGTCTGAGGAATGCTTATAATTTCAGCTGCCCTTGTTTTGTTGTCTGTTTTAAACTGACCATCCATGTTGGGCATGTTGTGATCAGACTAGTGCTGTATGGGAGGCACTGGGGTCAGCCAGGAACTTGTAGAGGCAGGACGTGCATCAGAGCCCATCCATGTGCTCAATTATGGAACCAACTAAGTGTGGAGTGTATCATCTCCTTGAACTCCTAGTGCCCCTGGGCTTTAACTTAAGTAATACGCCAGGGTTCCACAGCCCGTCTGATCCAAGGCCTGAAAGGATGGTACTCTTTCTAGCCCATGTTCTTTTCCTACACTGTAGCCCTGTTTGGATTCTTACAAAGAATGTGAAAGTTTGAGAAGCAAAGGAAGGTACCCTGTGTTGTTTTGTTACCTAGGAGCTGTTTATAACAAACTACCACAAAAGGGCTTGCTAAAAAACAGCAGAAATTTGTTTTTTCATAGTTCCTGGCAGTCCTTGGCCATCTTTGGTTTGTAGATGCATTAAGTCAGCCTTGCTTCATTTGTCACATGGCCATCTTCCCTGTGTGTCTGTGTTTCTCCTGTGTTCCTAAAGCGATGGTGGCTTTCTGCCGTAACTTGGTTCCAGCTCATAGCGGCGCTATATAGTATTTCCAAGGCTGTAAGTCTTTATAGGAACAGAAAACCTCATCTCCCATGGAGCCCTGCTGGAAGATTTGAACTGCTGATCTTAGAGTTAGCAGCCCAGTTCGTACCCTAAACTACCACTAAACTACCAGGATAGCAGTCATATTGGGTTAGGGTCTTTCCCACCCATTGTGACATCATGTTAGATTAATTAATAATATCTGCAAAACCCTCTTTCCATATAAGTTGACATTCACAGGCATCAAAGTTTAGCTGTTTAACATATGTATATCTCTTTGGGGGACACAATTCAACGTGCAGCAACTAGAAACCTTGTTACCGTCTCAACTTCTGGTCTCTGTCTACCCTGCTGAGTGTCACATTGGCTCTGTAGTCTTCATTCCCAGGGATCATTCTTTGTAGACGTTGCTCTTAAATAAAATGAGACTAGTTTTACAGGTTTTGCTTCTGAGATGCTGGTTGGCATCTTAGAAAGTGAATGGCCCATCTCAGCCCCCTTGGCATTGGTTTCAATCTGTGTGCTGCTAAAAAACAAAACCGAAAAGGGGTCTTCCCTGTGACATTGTTGGCAGCCGGACATTTGTCTCTTTGTGACCAGGAACCCTTCTTTGGGTGGTCATTTGTCTGATTTGGCCTCCACCCAACATCCACAAGCCTGATGGAAAATAACTGTTTAAAATAAAACCCACAGAGGAAAGAGGGTGATCCTATTCTGTCCTTCTCACTGAAGTTTGAATTCTGGCAGGAAGAGGAAAGGTCACACATTTCTCGCTCACAAGTTAAAGCTGTCAACATTGTGTGGATTTATGAAAATTGGCCGAGGGAGTTGCTAGAGGGTGCCCAGGGTCCCAGCTGCTGTTGTGATAAATTGTGTAATATGGCTTGGATTAAAAATAATACTCATTTAATTTGTTTAATGATACCAGCATGAAAAAGCCAGCACGCCTGTTCTGAAATCCAGCACACCGACTCCGCGTAGCGACATGCCAACACCGGGCACCAGCGCCGCTCCAGGACTCCGTCCAGGCCTCGGCAAACCTCCAACCATGGACCCCCTCGTTAACCAAGCCGGTAGAACGCTAGTCTTTGTTTTGCTTCACCCGTTTCCAGCTTGATTCGTCTTCTGCTAATCTTGTGACGCCACTTCTCCATGAATATTAAACGCACTTATTGCCACTCTCCTTCCTATCTCTGAAAAGCCATGATAAGAAACAGATGTTTGTCCTTGGGTTTTAGCAGCTGCACTCTGTTCTGTCTCTGACTGTTGACATTTGGCTTTTCTTTCATTTCCAAATAATCCAAATGCTGGGATCTTCAATAAGGTTTCTGGTAATTATTCCGAATGTAAGCTCCTTACCAAACTATCATTGTGTGTCTGAGTTAGCTAATATTGATGGAAACAGCAGGTCTGGCTATCCCAGAGTCATTGGCTGGTTTTCTTAGGGTACATCCCTTGGGAAGCAGTGGTGTCTCCTTCCATGGAAATTGGGAGTGTTTCACTGAGACTCGAGCTCCATGAAGAAACTCATAACTTTCATCTTGATGTTCCTCCCTGAGAAATGGGCCGAAGTAGCAACTAGGATGCAGAGGAAAATAGGCACCAGAATATTCCTTCTAAAACCTGTGCTTTGGTTTATATAAATCCAGGGTCGGGTTTTCATTTGGAATTGGTGCCAGGGAATGGAAAGATAGGACTGAAGGAGAAATCTTGGATTTTATCAAGAAAATCTTCTTTTGAGATTAACTCAAGTAAACACCTCGTATCCGTGCTTTAGTTTGCCCTCTGTAAATTAGGCATAATAATGTGGCTCAGTTCCCTGATTTCCCAGTGCTTCCGTGTCTACCAATGAGAAAATATGTGGGTAGTGCTGCTTCCCTTGCGGTCTTTTCTTTCCTGCACTTGATTTCAGCTCTGGGAAAGAATAGCTTCTGTATATTTTCTCCCGAAGCCATAATGAACAGCACTAAAATAATGACAACTATGCTTTAGACTTGTGGGTCAGCCGTGAGTTGGAGTGTTGGGTCACATTTTGCTTTGGGTTTCCTTTCAGCGGCTGGTTTGAGGACACCCCTGGCAGTGCCTGGCCCATACCCTGCTCCGTTTGGAATGGTTCCCCACGCCGGCATGAATGGCGAGCTGACCAGCCCAGGCGCCGCTTATGCAAGTTTACACAACATGTCTCCCCAGATGAGCGCTGCTGCAGCTGCGGCCGCCGTGGTGGCCTATGGGCGCTCCCCGATGGTAGGCTGCTGGCCGCCCCGTCTCTGTCAGTCGGGCTTTGGGTCAGTTGGAAAAGCTGCATGCTTCATTTAGCTCTGTAAGGCTGACCTACAGAGTGACGGCTACTGTGGAGGCCTCTGCTTTGCACTCGAAGGGCAGACACAGCAAGCACCACACACCTCCCAGACAAAGACGCCCAGTGTTCCTTCATCAACATGCTGGTTCATTAAGTTAGGGCCAAACGCTTTTTGTTTCACTATTTGTGTGAATGAAAAAAGGCTGTGTTCAGGAGCTACTTCAGTGGTTTGGGGAACATCTGGTTTTCTCCCACCAAAGTATAGATTATTTTTGAAGGTGATGAACCGACTCAAGTTTTCTCAAGCTTCTCTTTCTTAAACCTTAGATGGAAATATTTGAGAGGCCATAGCTTTCTCTTTCCATGCCTGTATTATTCTTTGAGCCTGGCTTAGTGTGTAAGAAGTGATCTCGATACACCAGGTAGAGAAATAAGAAGAAACTGTGAGACATCATGGGTGGAGAGGGTGGCGTGCTATGCAGGCTCTTCTTTGCCTTTTACCAGTGTGTAAATGACGGGATTTTTGACCAAGTAGATTCCGGATCACTTCTGAAGTGTAAAACTGACTTATGTAACCATGGATTGTTTAGAAAAAAGAAATAGATTATAACCCATAGCAAATAAAGTCCTTAAGTGACTTCTGTGTGGTGCTTGAAAGAGACCAGGTACATTTCTCTCTTTTTCCTTCTTTATGAAGCAATACCAGTAGTCTGGGGTGACATTAAAATTCCTTGGATTTTACTTCCATCTTGACACTAGTAAGGAACTCTATTCAGTGGTAGGCATGGTAGCCCAAAGCAATGGATAGCTGAGGGACTAGATTCTAACATTACCAGCAAACAAACAAGCAGACCTTTTCCCTCATATCAGTTTATACGCCTGGTAACCCATGTGTATCGAGGTAGAAGGGCACTCCATAGGGTTTTCAATGGCTGACTTTTTGGAAGCAGATTGCCAAGTCTTTCTGTTGAGGCATCTCTAGATGGCTTTAAACTTTCCAACCTTTGGTTAGCAGCCAAATGTATAATTGTTACCAACACCCAGTTTCTCTAAAATAAGCAATCGATCCTGAAGCATCCATCAGCTTAGACTGGTGGTTTTTCTCATTGCAAGATTGGGTATGATATTGCCTCTAAGGGACACTTAAGAATATCTGGAGACACTGTTGATTGTGGCAGAAATGCTACTACTACCCCTTAAAGAGGACTCCTGGTGTGGCGCTGAAAGATTAGTACTGGACTATGAACCACAAGGCTAGCAGTTCAGACCCACCAGCTGCTCCTTAGAAACCCTGTACCCTATGCAGGGATGCTGTGAGTTGGAATTGACTCAGCGGCACTTAACAAAAACAACACACAGGAAGTATTTACCATGGGAACTCACTCTCATTGCGCAAATGGATCAACCTCCCAAAAAGAAATGCATACTGTGGTACTTAAGAGTCGGTGTTTTCCTTCTTGCATTATCGTTTCTTTGAGAAGTGCTGGGGACCATTACTGTTCTCGTTTATATTGCTTTGGGGGAACAGAAATGGATTTCTAATGAAAAGAAATTTCTAATAAAATCTTTATAGATGTTAACAGAAAGCCTACCTGGGCCTCCACTGAGTCTACCATACTTTATTTTGCTTCCAGGTTGGGTTTGATCCTCCCCCTCACATGAGAGTGCCTACCATCCCTCCAAACTTGGCAGGAATCCCTGGGGGAAAACCGTAAGTACCTCTTGCTCCTTGGTTTTGTTTTAAAGGCAGTTACTCAGTCATAGTTATTAGCAGACTAGAATTCCAAAGGGAGTACAGACTTGGGCGTTTCCAAGGAGATGTCTAGTGTCTTTTCCTGGGGAGTGTTAGCACTTTCTATAAATAGGCAGCTTGTAGGTGTCATGCCTCTGTGTCTTCTTCTGTCGGTGATCTCATATGCTTAATTATTTCTGCAGAGAGCTGTTAGTGAGGGGGACAGGAGAGAGGAGGGAAGCAGAGGGAGTTGCCTCCTCGCTTGGCCCTCTCAGAAAGCTACTGCGTTGCTGAAAAGATAGCTGCTCAAAGTTTTCACCGGTGCTCTACTGGGGGTCATATGTAACCGTGCACTTCTAGAATCTCGGTTTGAATTGTGTTGTCTTGTGATTCAGCCTATTGCCCCCTTTTACTTACTTTGATGGAAATAAGGGTTGTGTGATGGGTAGGTTGTTTGAAGGTGACAACGGTGCTTCAGAGGTCAAATTCCCTCCTTCAGTGTAAGAGGCCTGGCTTGATTGCAGCCCAATGGCACCTCACGCACACCCATGACACTCTGTCCGTGGAGGCTTGCATGTTGCTGTGATTCTGAACACATTTCAGTGGCACGTCCAACCTAAAATGGACTACGAAGAAAGGCTCCTGGAGCCCCTTCTGAAAATCAACCAAGAAAATCCTTTAGGACCTCAACAGTTTGATCTCATTGTGCATGGGGTAGCTGTGAGTTGTGCTGAACCCACAGAAGATAACAACAGTGTATGAGGTTGGGTGGGCAGGGCAATAAAGGAATTTAAAGAAAAAAAAAAAAGGGCAGGTTGTATTGGATGTCAGGGTTGGAAGTTGATCCCCAAGTGAAGTTCTGGTGAGTGTCTTGTTAGTATAGGGTTTCCAAGGAGCTGCTGGTGGGGTTGAACTATCAACCTTGAGGTTTTCAGTCCAGTGCTTAATCTACAGTGTCTCACCAGGATTCCAATAAGTATTGTAGAGTTACAGTAATAATTATGGTAATCATTCTGTAATTATTGGAACAATTTGAAGATTTATGTGATAGGAATTCTAATAATAAAAACAAACAGAATGGCTTTGGGGAAGCAAGAAAGAGGTTGAAAGGACAAGCAAGTATTTGAAATTTGAAAAGCCTAGCTGATTATTTTCTCTAGGTCACTTTAAAAAGTCACATGTTTTCTGTAAGTGTTAATAAGTAAAAATGTGATTTCAGTGAATTCTCAAAAGTCTCGATTTTTGTACAAAGCGACATTTGAGTTTACTGCCTGTCTTGTTGTTGTTGTTGTTAAGTGCCGTTGAGTCGGTTCCGACCCATAGCGACCCTGTACAGGGTTTCCGAGGGTGTAAATCTTTACGGGAGTAGAAAGCCTCATCTTTCTCCCGTGGAGCAGCTGGTAGTTTTGAACTGCTGACTGCCTGTCTTACTTCTTAGCAAATCCTGTGTCTTTGCTTTTCGCTTGGATCGACGACAGCAGAAAGCTTTTTCAAGTTTTGGTAATTTCCTAAACAGGGATGTGTGTCATGGATTGAATTGTACCGTCCCCCTCCCACCCAACCCCACCCCATCAAGTCTGTCAGCTTGGCTGGACCATTATTCTTAGTGATTTGGCAGTTATGTAATGCTGTAGTCTGATGTTATCTTATGTGGTCAGCCAATCCGTTATAAGGGGATTAGAGTAGGATGTGACACCCTTACCCCGATCCGGAGCAGGGAGAGTTTCAGTGGGTTGTAACCTGCGTCACTTTTTATCTTGCAAGAGACACAAGGAGAGAGAAGCACAGAGGAGGGACCTCAGCACCACCAATAAAGAAGGAACCATGCTTTGAATGAGTCCTCTGGACCTGGGGTCTCAGCCCTGAAAACCTCTAAGACCTAGTGGAAGGTTGATCCCAAGACACGTGGAGATCTTCAAGGGAAGCCAGGCATACAGATGATAAGAGACAAGGACCTTTCCCCAGATCTGACACACAGAGAAAGCCTTTCCCTACAGCTTGTATATCAAATTCAGACTTCTAGTCTCCTAAACTATGAGAGAATACATTTTTTGGTTGTCAAAGCTACACATTTGTGGTTTTCTATTATTGTTGTTAGTGCCGGCAAGTCTGTTCCAACTCTTACGGATTCTGGGAACGACCTGAAGCGCTTAATTTCCGGTTAGCAGTCCAGTCTTAGCCTGCAGGGCCACCCCAGGACTAAATAACTAAGACATCACCTTTAACTTGTTTTAGTTAGACTTTATACCTTCATTCCTTTCAGCTTCTGTGATTTATTTCCAATTGAGTTATTGCATGTTGTTTTATGGGACCCAAATACCTGGTCGTCCTTGTATGGTATGAACTGGAGCTTTGTTACAAATAAATCATCAGCATGAAAAAGAATTTAATTCTTTATGCCCCGTCACCTGCTTTTAGGGAATTCTTATTGCTCTACTTCCCATCCCTTATGCTAGCTATTTCATGACCGTTCGATTCATAATGAAATTAGGGCTTTTGTCTGCATGAGGAATTACATACTAGAGATTTTTAAAGTTTAAGGTGCCTTCTAGGCCTCTAGGATTCCAAAATGGAGCAGTGTTTGTGCTTATTTAACTTGTGAATCTTTTCCAGAGGAGTGCCCATAAACTAAGCTCGGAGTTTTCCTGGGGGTGGCTCCTTTCTTTCAGCCCAGGATATCTCCAAGGCACTTAATAAGTGTTTCTCAGCTTTGTCTATTGGTGCTGTGGCTGTTGTGTGGACTGCTGATTACAGTGAGTAGATAAAGGATCAATTTAATAATAAGAAGCAATGATTATAGTAATTGATGATCTTCAGGGGAAATAATAAGCAAACAAGGGCAAATTCAGCTGACAATAGGAAAAGCCAGCTTCAAGAATCAGAGACCTAGAGGTGTGTTAAACTGCCAAGACCACTTTGAGCTATGACTAGAGCTGGTATGGAAGGCTAAGGGGGCAGTTAAGTGTGGCCCTGTTTTTACTGTGTGTGTGATATGATCTGGCATTAGATCACAAAGCTTAGTGTTACAGTGTTCATTAAGTCAAAATATCCATAACCGCGGCACAGGAGCATCTTAGATATCTCTGCGTTTTAAGTTACATAAGCTAGACTATGACGTGGCCCCCAAAAGGGCAGAGGGCACAGTAGCAGTTTTTTGAGGCGTTCATGTTTGGGGGTGATTTTCTTGCTTTGAATAAAATGGCCATTGGTCCCTGGATCTGAATGACCACTCTTAGAATAGTTACATCAGCCTCACTGCCACCCCCAGGGCTCTCTTTCAAGTTTGAGGATATGAGGAAGACAGAATTAGTATCAGAGGGAAAAAAATGAATTTTTCTATTATAGCAGGGATCTGGGCTACTGGAGTCATATATATTGCCCATATTAATTTATTAATTCATTCAAGAGGCTGTTCTGTGTTTACGTGTTGTTGTTAAGTGCCCTCAACTTGGTTCCAAATCATAGCAACACTGTATAGTGTTTCTGAGGAGCGACCAGTGGGTTTGAACTGCTGACCTTGCAGTTCAAACTAACCTTTCAGTCCAGTGCATTATCCTGCAGGGACTCTGTGTTTATGTTTGTTTTAGTAAAGTAATATTGTCAGAGGAACGCTTCAATCCATTCTGATCACCACCAGTTGGCATTGTGTCATAACAGACCTGAACTCTGTAGGATGTTCAGTGGCTGAGTTTTCAGTGGCGGGCCTTTTGTGCAGTGCCTCTGGGTGGACTGGAAGTTGAATTTCCAACCTTGACAGAATGTCTTTATTCCAGACTTTCCAAGATTTATACTTTTATAACATACAAGAAAAATGTATTGCTAGAAAAATGAGAAAGATACAAAGAACTAGCCCTGATTTTTTTTGTTAGGAGTCACCCATAAAACGGACTGTCAAGCGGCTCTATCCAAGTTTCTAAACGTTTGCTCTCAGTTCTGCACTCATGCATTCAGATAGCAGCACACAGTTTGCAGACCCACATTGATCATCACTGGTCTGTAGTACTATTTTAAGAGACATCCTGGTAAACCAGGATGTCCAGAGCAGGGCAAACAAGGTAGTCAAGGTTGTGAAAATGTATTCTGTTAAGTAAGACAGATACTCCAAGTTGAAAGAGTATCCGTCTTACCAAAGACAGGATGGGCATGGAGTAGATAAAGGTAGGATGATGATTTATGGGCTCCTGTGAATGTGGATTGTGTGTCAGGGTTTGTGGTAGATGCTGGGGATGCTTCAGAAAGAAAGTAGATGTGAATTCCCTGCCTCCAGGAGCTTTGTGGTATGGATTCGAGCTCTTGTGATCTACAGTTTCCATTGGCTGATCGTCAGAAGCAGATTGCCAGACCTTCCCTAGTCCATCTTATTCTGTAAGCTCATATCATAGATGCACATAGCTTTTCTGATAGACAAGTGGTGGCTGCTAAGACCCCAAAATCAACCAGCCAACGAGCCAACCCCAGATTCATTGCTGTCAAGTAAATGCCGATTCATAGCGACCCCAGTGTAGAACTGATCCATACAGTTTTGTTTGGTTGTAGTCTTTACAGAGTGCTGAGCTTTCAGGCCTTTCTTCTGCCGTGTCACTGAGTGAGTTTGAACTGCCAATCTTAGGCTAGTCCTCAAGCACAAACCGCTTGTTTTGCCCAGGGATAGATACTACCATCACTGCCCTCATGATGATGTGGGGTTGTGAGTCATTGAGTTGACATCACCTCTTAGTGGCATCATAGAACAGAGCAGAATTGCTCCTGTAGTTTCTGAGGCTATCTGTCATCTTTACGGGAGCAGGTTATTAAGTCTTTTTCCTGTGGAGCCACTAGTAGGTTTGAACTGTCAACCTTTCATTTAGCAGCCTTGCACTTACCCATCATGCCACCAGGCTTCATTGATGATGATGTTGTTGCTGTTTCAGGTTCTGTAGTAGAAACTGGCTGATACAGAGTTAGACGATGTAGTAGAACTATTTCATGTAGTTAAATCTATGATAAGTACACGAAGGAAAAGTACTGGGTTACAGACACCACATAAAGAGAGGAGTGCAGTTAGGATGGGCAAGGTGTGCTCAAGAGAGGCCCAGGTGTTAAAAGCTGAAGTCTTGTGTAGGAAGGAATCTGCCGTCACCCAAGCTCAAGGAGCAGAGCCTCACAGACTGTTGCAGAGGGGACAGTGTGTGACAATGTTCCAAGACAAGAGGGATCTTGAGGGATTCCTGTGGTGGGAGACGATGGGTCCCTAAGTGTGTTAGAGCCAGGAGAATTCAGCTGGGGTTGGAGACTTTTACAAGTCCCTTTAGTGTAAATGTTCCTCGGTGGTTTGGTCTCCCACGATGTCCTCTCCAATGGCCCGGGTACCTCTGCCCGACCCTGTCCAATCACAGCGCTCGCTGCCACCTGGAGCAATCCATTTTCTGTGGCAGTGCGAAAGCTGTTCCAACTATTGAGCTGAAATCTGTCTCCCTGGAACTTTTCGTCATCAATCCTGGCTCTTTCTGACCCCCTGAGACCACCCAGTGCACTGCTAATCCATCATTCACTAGACAGCTCTTCAGATATTTGGAGACCACCATCTAGCCGCTGGGGCTTCTCTTCTGGCTGAATAAGTCTGTTGCTTCATCCGTGATTTCAGGTTCCCACACCATCTGTTTGCTAGCATCTAGACACGGTAGCCGCCCACCTGTCCTCTCATCCACAGACATTCATCGAGCTCAACCAAGCAGGCTTAGGGGGGACACCATGGAGAGCTTACAGTCTAGCGATGTGGAGACAACATTAATCAAATAATCACAAAAACATGCAAAATTACAATAGTGACAAGAGCTGGGACAGAGAGTAGAACAGTTCCATGAGAGCATGTGATTGGGCTGATTCTGTCTGGGAGGATTGAGGAGAGATTCACTACATGAGTATTTGTCAAGCTGCATTAATCTACTAGGAGCAGGGTGGAGGGACCAGCAGCATATGCATAAACCCTGTGGCCTCTCTGATTTCTATCAAAGTGAAAGACAGCAAGATGACTCCCACCCGCCACCATTCTAGACTCCTGTTTCTGGTACTAAAGGGAAGAAGATCTCAGTAGGGTTGTTCACCCTTACATCACTTTCTCTTAACTTTTCTTTCTTTTTTTTAAAGGCCTGTCGTTTCTTTCTGCCACATGGACCCAAACTTTTAGCTTTTGTCTCTTGCATGTTTAATTCTCATTTTACCCAGTCTTACTTTTTTTTAAAGGATAAGCACTCGACCTCCCTCCAGGTCGGGTTGAACCACAAGATTGGCAGCTGAAATTTATCAGCTGCTCTTTGGAAACCCTATACAGGGTCTCTATGAGTCGGAACAGACTCAACAGCACTTAACAGCAACTCTTTGTTAAAACCCCCACTTTTTCATACCCACTTTGCAAATAATGCTCCTAATTAAGCTTTCCCCTTTTCTCTACCTGGCACTGTAGGATAAGCATTAGACCACAAGGTCACTTTGAACCTCAGGGTCAGTGTTCAAACCCACCAGCTGATCCTTGGAAACCTTACACAGAGTTGCTGTGAGTCAGAAGTAACTCAGTGGCACGTAACAAAAACCTCACTCCAATGACTATTAACTCCAATAACATTTAACTTATTAGATAGACAGCACTTATCTATTCAGGTTCCTTTCTTTGTCTTAAATCTTCAGAAGTTGACTGTACACTCGGAATGTGGCATTCAAGGCCTTCCAGTAACGTCATCTCAGCCTGCTTTTCCTTCCTCCTGTCCTGTGTTCTTTATCTCCCCTGTGTTCAAGCCAAATGTTCAATCCAAATTACTCTTTCAGGAGTAAGCACGTCTTCTTTGCAATACTTTTGCCCTTCAAAGACCACCTTGCTTTCTGCTGCCTGCTTCATGAAGCCTTTTCTGATTCTATCCATCATATATGATCATTGTCATACATGATCTTTCCCCAGAACCCTCCAGTAGTGCTCTGTAACATCTTAAGACATGCCTTACTTTGGATTATAACCATATGTACATGCTACAGTTCTGTCTGCTTCGTCCTTGTTGTTATTAAAGCTCCTCCCCTGGTCCCTGTGAGTGCAGATACCCAACAAACAAACGTTTGTGACAGTGGATAGTTAGGAGGTAGTCCTTGGTTGTTAGGGCCTCTCAGGCTGCTTATGTTGTTGTTGGCTACTGTGCAGGTGATCCCAACTGGAAGACCCCATGCACCGTGGAATAAAACACTGCCCAGTCTTGTGCCAGCCTCGTGATGGTTGTGATCCATAGGACATTAATGGGCTGGTTTTTAGAAGTCCTCCGGGCCTTTCTTCTTAGTCCATCTGAGTCTGGAATCTCTGCTGAAACCGGGTCAGCACCGTAGCAAGCTGTCAACCTCCACGGACAGCGGGTGGTGGCTGTGTATTAGCCGGGAATTGAGCCCAGTTCTCCTACATGGACAATTGAGAGTTTTACAACTAAGCCACCACCACCTCCTCTCAAACTATAAAAGCCTATGTGAATCCTTTGGGAAAGGAGGTTTGCACTTTGCATTTTAGAGTACAGTAACATGGATTTGGAGTCTTGGTGTGGTGCCGTGGGCTAATGTGCTGGACTGAAATGTCGGTTTCAACTGCAAGGTCGACAATTCAAGCTTACCAGCCATTCCTTGCAAACCCTATACAGGGTCACTGTGAGTCAAAACTGACTCAATAGCACTTAACAGCAATGTGAATTTATAAGAGGTAACCCTGAATTTATTTTCAAATCCTCCAGGGTAGTTTTCCATGATACTGTTTGGTCTGCTTACCTTGAGCACATTTTTCGTTTTAAGAAATGTATTCCCCTGAGCTGTTGAGAAGATCACTGATAAGTGGAATCTAAAGTTTAGATTGGTTGTTATCTTGGTACTATCTTTTGCATTGTCCTTGCCCCAAGCCTCTTTTTACCCTGGCCTTATCCACTACTTTTCTTCCCGTAAAATACCTGCGGCTGTGTTCCACCTGCCTCATATAGTAGCACCTGGAGGTCAGTAATAACTCAGACTAATAATAGTTTGACTTAAGATTCCGGGTTAGTTCTAGGTTACGTACCCTGTGTTTTAATGCCAGACATGTAATTCAGAAACCATCCACCCTCTTGTTTAGTGTTTAAATAAATCCCAAAGTACCCTTTTTGGATTTGGAGCCTAAAGGGAAACGAAAACCTTATCTACATGTGGGTGAAAATGATCTCTGGGGAAACCATGTTTTGCAGCAGTGAAAAGAGACCCTTCCCAAACTTCTAGCCAAGGAGGCGTTTCTTGCCACCCTTTCCCGCTCATGGCCTCGTTTGTTTCTAGTTTCTGTGTTGGTGGACTCTGGATGGCACAGCTGGGTTATTTAGTTGGATTTGATAGTAATTCAGCTTTCACTGGTTTAATATTTGAGTGTTTATTGCCTGTTAAATGCTAAAAGTAACATGCCTGTACCAGATGGTCATCGTGGGATTTTAATTTGTTTTCTGTTTTTAACCTTAGATGAGCCTGTGACTTATTGCTAATTTCTTGAAATCATGCTGATGTGTGACCCTTATTTTGGACCGGAGTTTGTTTTCCTGTTGGATAATTGTCCTGTCTTTCTCTTTCTCCCTCCTTACCCCTTTAGTAATGACTCTTCAGCTGATAGGATATGAATGTAATTTGGGAGTTTTTTTGTGTGAATAATGCTCTTCTTTGTCTCCAGCAGTTGGCTCCCTTAGTAGAAGTTTTGATGAGTTTTGATATGACAGTGTTTTCAGCCTCTTTTGATTTTCATCTAGGAATCTCTCAGTTTGTGTCTTTGGTCTTACATGTTGTTATTGTTAAGTGTGGACAAGTAAGTTCCAACTCAGAGTGACCCTGTCTTAGGCCAGGTTTTCTAGAGAAGTAAAACCAGTGAAATATAAAGAGAAGTTTATTATCAGGGAAATGGTTTGCGTTTGTCAAATCCCAAGTCCCTAGCCACAGAGATAGAGAGTCCCTCCTACGTCCCCATTATATTGGAAGCAGGCCACACCCCCATGAAAGCATCTCTTCAACTGATTGGCTGCTCATAGTCACTCACCACAGTGTTACCAGTGTCAGATCCCATCACCATGGGAATAAGCACATCTCAACTGCCAAACCTCTGGAACTCCTGGCCTAGTTAAGCTGGCACAAAAACCCTACCAGCCTACCCTTGCCAACTTGACACCCATAAAACATATGCGTAATCTTTAAATAAAGAATTTTGTAAAGTTATACTTAAGCCTAACATGATACAACTACAACATATACAACCAAAAATTCATCTGGCCCCATTGACATCTTATATGTCACAGATGAGCGAAACAAAAATAGTTGATGCACACATACAAAAGAAAACAAAACAAAAATATATATTCATTCAAATGTCCAAAAGCAACATTCTGCACGCCAGCCTCCTGCCCTTAGGCACACAGCCTTACTCAGTCTTTGGGCCTAGAGTCCACAGCTGCTCTGTCCCTCCATGCCATCACACTGCCACTGTTTCTGCTGTTGCATCGCCACATTTCCAGGCAGGGATGCCAGGCTCCACTCATGCTCTTCCTTACTGATGGTGCTGGGATCGTCTGTTCTAGAAATGAAAGATTAACTGCAACCCCCTTTTAGTTACACATCTTCTACAATTATAGTTGTGATAATCACAATGAATCCTACTAACAGTTACTCAAAATTGAAATAATAAAATCCTCTAATAAATCCTCTAATAAAAATCTTCTCAGCATCATCTCCCACCCCCTTTCACCAGACCCATCTGGACAAGAGGGAAACTATTCAGTGGGGATTCTCCTTTGTCCCCTCATTCTAAAACTAAGCACACTTATGAAAGCTTATATGCCACACACTTCATGCCCCCTAGTTTTGATAGCTAATGTCTAAATTGCCCATCCTTATCAAACCAGTGCACTGAGGAGACAAACATATTCCTTGATCTGATGAACCTTCCATTCTGGTTGGAATTTTGAGAACTGTATCTGTAAGCAAAAATCTAGTTCATCAAATTGCAGCAATTGACAGTTGCTCCGAGTATCAAACCAGACTCTGTACACAGTTTCCTAGGAGCAGCTGATAAGTTTGAACCACCAACCTTGTGGTTTTCACCCCAGTGCTTATCCTACAGTGCCAAACAAGGACTCCATGTTGCTGTTATTGTTGAGGGCCGTCGGGTCGGTTTTGACTCATAGCCACCCTGTACAGGGTTTTCTAGGAGTGGCTGGTAAATTTGAACCACTGACTTTGCAGTATAGTGCTTTTCCTATAAAGCCACATCAGGACTCCATTAAGAGTTTTGATTTTGACTTGGCACATTTAAAAGTTCAAAATTGTTTAATTGGTGGGGGAAGTAGAACCTAGAATTCGATCCCAAATGCTGACTTTGGCCAGACAGCAGTTTAGTTTTCCAACTAAACCATTTCTTCAATATTTTTGCTGCTTAGTAGAATCTTGTTTTCTTTATCTGATAATTACCTTTTTTTGTCTCTTATTTTTGGAAGTTTGTATTTGCCTTAAGAAAAAAGAGTAGAAATTGCATTTTTTTAAAATAAAGAAACAAACAAAAAGTCTTCCTCTCAATGCTTAGAGTATTGTACTTGTAGTTTAATTGTTAATAAAGAAAGCCCTCATTGGTGTAGAAATGCTGTTTTCCTAACAAAATGAAAATTGTACCCTAATCTATACATACATGAGTTGGGGGGGGGGGGCGGAATGCAGAGATCCCAAAGTAGAAAACTCTTAGAAGTAAAGTATTTTATAGATGTTGTGGATTTAAAAAAAAACAACATGAATACTAAGCCTGTTATACTGACAAAGAGAGAGGTTTTTACCCAAAAGCAGATAAATAAAACTGCTTAGGATCTGTTTTCTTTGACTGAAATCTTAGAATAATAAAGATCTGATTTTCTTAGAACCCCACATCACCATCCTCCCAACTACTAGCCTTCACTCATTTTTCAGGCAAAGACAATCCTTGTACCTTAGAGTGAGTCACATACCCACAGAGTCTCTTATTGCCCCTTAATCTTGACTCTGGGTTCTGAAGTGAACCGTGCCTTGTGTTCTGTACATGTGAATGGAGTGTCTCCCTGCGGATGTTCTTACATCATCCATCTCCAGAGGATGATATCACAAGTGGTGCTGATGTGGATGCTAAGGTAGATGCCTAAGAGCTCCACTTGAACAGTTGGCTTGGATCTTGTCATTGGACATGACTCTTGTTGTATACCTCTTTGCTGTGTGGCCATGAGCAAGTTACTAACCCTCTCCTATGCTCCTGTCCCTCTTTAAATAGTAAGAGGTAGACCCAAAGCTCTAAAATCCAGCAGTATTCTTTCCCATTACCCAAGGACCTCCTGTGAATGGGAATGAAGCCTGAATATATATAGTGTTCTCCCACCCCACACCACAAAAGTTAGGTTCACAAGGTCATTTTTGTCAGGGCACATTCAAAAACAGGAAAACGATAAGGTGGCTTTTGTCTCTGCCTTAGTAGTGCCTGAATTGAAACTACCCTGAATCTTTCCCTTACTGGCCTGCACTCTGCCAGTCAGTACCCAGACGCAGCATCAAGCTTGGACATTTCCAGTGACTGCGTCAGCCCGAGCTTGCTGTGGAAGCAGAGCTTCTGCTTGCTTGGAGAGGGGCTGTGAATTTTATTCCAGTTCTGTAGTCACTTGGGTTTCCTCTTGTTTGTGTCCAAATCACAAGGTCCTTTAGAAACTGTCTTCCCCCTTGGGGAAGTTGATGCCATCTCTTGGTGGCGTTGTTGTTACTAAGTGCCATCAAGTCATTTCTGACTCATAGTGACCATATATAGGGTTTCCAAGGAATGACTGTTGGGTTTGAACTGCTAACCATCCGTGTGGTTGAGTGTGTATCCTAAAGTTGACTGGCCTAACCCAGGTGATGAGAGGGCTGTCTGTCTTCCTGTTTACTAGCCAGAATGATCTAATATCTTTATAGCAGTTGTTATTAGCTGCTGTGGAGGCAGTGTCCAATGCATGGCAACCCCAAGTACTGCCTGGTCCTGTGACATTCCCAGGATCAGCTGCAGCTTGGACTGTGGTGATCCATAGTGTTGTATTGGTCTGGGTTTTGGAAGTAACTCACCAGGCTTTCCTCAACCGTCTTAACCTGGAAGCTCGGCTAAAACCTGTACAGGGTCTTAGCAGCACACAAGCCTCCACACAAGGCAGGTAGTAGCTGCACATGCATTGGGTAGGAACCAAACCCAGACCTCCTGCATGGAAGGCGAGAACTCTGCAATGATTAGTCCCAGACCACACCCGCTGCCATTGAGTCCATCCTGACGCGTGATGGCTGGTGCTTGTGATATGCTGTTGAGTTGGCTCCACCTCGTAGTGACCCTGTGTTCTGAGGCAGTAAATCTTTACAGGAGCAGAAAGGCTCATCTTTCTTCCGAAGAGCAGCTTTATGGATTTGAACTGCTGACTTTGCAGTTAGCAGTCCAGTGTCTAATCCACAGTGCCACCAGCACTCCTTTATAAGCAGTTGTTATTTTTAAGTGCCTTCCAGTTTGTTCCAACTCATAGAGACCTGATCAAGGATTTCTGAGACTATCCGTATAAGTGATTATAAAGACTTTATAAGCAATTATAAGTGATCAGATAGCAGTCAATACTTTGTGTTTGGGTTCATTTATTGAGTAAGTCCTGGTGTCTCACTGTGGGTTAATGCACAGCACTGTAAAGTCGCTTTGAACTGCAAGGTCGACAGTTCAAGCTCACCAGCTGCTCCTTGGAAACCCTATACAGGGTCACTATGGGTCGGAGGCGACTCAGTGGCACTTTATCAACAACAACAACAGCTGTGTACTAAAGAAGCCCAGGTGGCATTGCAGGGATAAATACGAGACTGTTAAATGGAAGATCAGTATTTCAAACCCACTAGCCACTCTCTAGGAGAGAGGTGAGGCCTTCTGTTTCTGTAAAGATTTGGTGATGCTGGTGACTTGCCATCAAGTCATTTCTTACACGGGGTCGCTATGTTATTGTTGTGCCAGAGTCGGTTCCGACTCATAACGACCCTGTACAGGGTTTCCGAGGCTGTAAATCTGTACGGGAGCAGAAAGCCTCATCCTTCTCCCACGGAACAGCTGGTAGTTTCAAACTGCTGACCTTGCAGCCCAATTCGTAACTACTACGCTACCAGAGCTCCTTAGGGTCGCTATATGAGCTTTTATATAAACTGCTGACTTTGCAGTTAGCCAGCAACCCAACGAGTAACCTGATAATGCACAAGGGCTTCTTCTGTAAAGATTTACAGCCTCCAAAATTCTATACCGAATCACTGTGAGTGGGAATTGACTCAGTGACCGTGAGCTTGTTGGGTAACTGTGTACCAGGGAGCATGCTGGCTGGCTGGCTGGCTGGTGAAGTTACCCCACTCCATTACTCTGTAATAGGAAAGACAGAAACATAATCATGTGGCATTGAGCACAGCATGGCAAGTAGTACAGTAGAGACTTAACGTGAAGAGCTTGGGGCCTGGCAAAGAATCATTGTGCCTGAGGGGGTTGTGGCTGGTTGAGGGAAGGCAGAAGTGACGCAATCTCAGGAGGGGAGAAGGTGCTGTTGTAGACACAAGAGGGGAGAGCGGTTTCTGCAGGATTTGGATGTGATGTGGTATGTTAGGACCCTCCCATGAAATGAGTACTTAAATGTGCCCTAAAGAGCTTACAGAGTGAGTGATGGCTTTTCACTTGCTTGGAATTTTGTATACCTGATAATGCAGCAAGAAATGCCACTTAGTTATGTCCGGGTCCTCTGCTACCTGGCTCTCACTGAACCGTTATCCCTGGGGTCTGTGGTTCTTCATGAATGCTGACTTGATTCCGCCCTTGCAGGTCTGTCTTTTCCCAGCAAACCAACAACTCTGTAAACACCTGTCTTCCTTTAGCCACAGAACACAGCACAGTTTTATTAACAGTAACCTGCCTGCTAAGAGAAAATACATCGCTTCCCCGGAATGCAGTCTTGTTTCCAGTTGGGGCTGCTGTGAGAAATCCCAGTCTCCTTTTAGTTCCTGCACCGTCTGCTGTCTGCTGTCTGCCCAATAATGAAAAGGTCCTTGCCCAATAATCAAAAGGTCCTTTTGATTGGATTCTATTTTTAAATTGGTGAAGTTTAATGGGCTTTATTCTTTTACATTCTACAGCCAGATTTTAGAATTCGATGCTATCCTGACCTGGAGCTCTTGATTCAGAAAGCAGGGAGGGGGCTAGGCTCAGTTCCCTGAGGCTGTTCAGATGAAGTGCACAAGATAAGGTGGTCCTCAGACAAGGGGGCATAAGAACTGGTCCTTTCTGCCCGGCATTTGCCACAGTCCTATCCAGATGTGCGTCTCTCCTCTTTGGATGATTGTTTAAGCCTTTGCCAGATGTCATGTCCCCACCCTCACCTTTTATGATTTACACATTTTTATAATGTTTCTCTCTTACTCATTGTCCTAAGGAATCCTTTGTGACGCAGTGATTAAGCACTCAACTGCTAACCAAAAAGTCAGTAGAAAAGAACTAACAAGCTACTCCTATAAATATTGGTGTTGTTCTAAAGTGCCCTTGAGTTGATTCTGTCTCATAGTGATCCTATATAGTGTTTCCAAAGGAGTAGCTGGTGGGTTTGAACCCCCGACCTTATGGTTAGCAGTCCAGTGCTTATCCTACAGCACCACACAAGGTCTACCTCTTTAATATTACAGCCCAGGAAAGCCTTTGGGGCAGTTCTACCCCATCCTATAGGATCATGATGAGTTGGAATTCACTCAGCGGCACACAACAGTAGTCATCGTCCTATAGAAACAAGCAGTTAATGCACTCAGATTGGAGGTTCAGGCCCACCAAGAAGTATATCAGAAGAAAGGCCTGCTGATGGGCATGTGAGATCCCATGGAGCACATTTGTGCTTTGACATACGTGGAGTCTCCATGAGTTGGAGTCAAATTAATGGCAATTAGAAAATCATCGTCTTAACGTTTTCCTGATTCCCACCTTGCTTCTTCTTCCCTTTCTGTTTTCCTCTGGCCCTCACTACTCTGTCCACTGCCTGAGATGAAACCATTGATTCAACATAGTCTCACTTTTCCTTTTGAAAAGATCCACAGCCACTGAATAAAGACATTGCCATTTACTTAAGACTCTGTAGGTGCCAAGTGCTGTGTGTTAAGTGCTTGGCTATTCTCTCTTGTAATCCTTATCGCCACCCCTCTGACCCTTAATATTTCATTATTACTGTTTCTAATTTACGAATCAGGAAACAGACATATTATAGGATACAAGTCTTTCCACCAGTTAATGAGGCTGGTGAGTCAGGACTCCAAACCTAAGTAAGGTACCTCTTTAACAACAAAATCTGGACTCTGAACTTGGCTGTGAACCTCATCTAATGTGTTAATCTGTTAGGTGCTCTGATTGTACTTAAAGAAATAAGTCTAAACATTTAAGTTGTCAAGGACTTCATTCTTCTTGGATCAACTGTCAACACTCATGGAAGCAGCAGTCAAGAAACCAAATAATGTATTACATTAGGTAAATCTGCTGCACAAGACCTTTTTAATGTGTTGAAGAGCAAAGATGTCAGCTTGAGGACTAAGGTGTGCCTGACCCAAGCCATGGCATTTTCAGTAACCTCATATGCATGTGAAAGTTGGACAGTAAATAAGGAAGAATGTAGAAGAATTGATGCTTTTGAGTTATAGTGTTGGAGGAGAATACTGAAAGTGCCATGGTGGACTGCCAAAAGAATCAACAGATCTGTGTTAGAAGTGCAGCCAGAGTGCTCCTTGGAGGCCAGGATGGCCAAATTTCATCTCTCATACTTCTGACATACTGTCAGGAGGGACCAGTCACTGGAAAAAGAATATCATGTGTGGTAGGGTGGAGGGTCAGAGAAAAAGAGGAAGATCCCCAGCAAGATGGATGGGCAGAGTGTTAGCAGCAATGGACTCAATTGTAGCAACAATTATGAGGTTGGCTCAGGACCAGGCAGTGTTTTGTGCTGTTGTGCATAGGGTTGCTATGAATCAGTACCGACTGGATGGCACTTAACAGCAACAATAGAAATTTAAATGGGAGCATGGTAGCTCCATATGATAAGCACTGGACTGCGAACCACAAGGTCTGCAGTTCGAGCCTGCCACCTACTCTACGGGAGAAAAATGAGGTTTTCTGCTCTGGTGAATATGTAAAGCCGCAGAAACTATATAGGGTCACTATGAGTCTGAACTGACTCAATGGCACCTAACAAGCATGTAAAATTGAGGTATACTTTGCTTGGAGAAAAGGGTCTGGTTCTGGGTGTGTACTTCAATGACATCACCAAGGCACACGCTACGTAGCTGCTCTGAACCAGCAAAGGCAGCAACACTGTCGTCCCAAGAGCCTCTGTTTGACCCTTCCAATCTCAGAATAGTCATGCCCCTGGTTTTTAAAACCATGTATTAATTTTGTTTGTTTTTCCACTTATGTAAATGGAATCATATTGTGTATGTTCTGTTGTGTCTGCCCTCTTTCTGAATGCAATCTTGAGAGAGATTTATAAACACACACTTTCGGTTTGTATACCTTTTCTTGGTTAGTTTTACTGTTCCTGTTCCCTTCATCATTGGAGAAGGCAACTTTCCTTTTGGAGGTATTTTTGGTATTATTATGCTGAGTCATCAATGTGGCCTTTTCTAGACACATTCTTGTCATTCTTGTAGTTAGAGTTCAAGGCTGTCCTGCTTGTTTCTCCTGCTTCCCCCACCAAACCTTTCTTTGCTCTGTCCTGACTGGAGGACCATTTGTTCATATGATTGGACTCTCCTGCACAGTGGGCGGCACCAGCCTCCTCCAGGCCCCCTGTATCTGCCTTATTGGCATCCCGGTGGGTTCTCCTTGGGATGGACCAGTGTTCACACAGCTTCTGGAAGCAGCTGGTTGCACTGTGATGCCATTTTAATGTGCTTCTGTGTGATGACCGCAGCCCTCCTGTGTGGCTTAAAGACTAGTGTTTTCCACAGACGGCATGTGGATCTCCCATTTGTACTGTGTGAACCTATTTTAATCTGGAATATTGAGCTCTGTAATAAGCAGGCTACTCATTGACACAAAATAAAATGTCTTTCTCTTGAAAGTTTGTCATCGTTTAAAGGGAGTTGCGTGGAGACTTGAACGGTCTGGAGGTGCTCACTTTGATTAAAGTAAGAGTGTTCTTTCACTACTTTAGCTACTGCTCTTACAAGATATGACCACCCTGTTGTTTTTATTTGGTGAAAACTTGCCATTTCTCCAGCTTCATCGGATAGTCATTTGTTGTTTTAGCCCCCCCCCCCCCAACTTGCTTCTTCTTAGCTATCATTGAGTTGGTCCCAATTCATAATAACTAATCACATGCATTGAACTTGTAGTTCAGAGTATTTTCATTGGCTGATATTTTGTATGTAGATACGCAGGCCTTTCTTCCTAGTCTGTCTTAGTCTAGAAGCTCTGCTGACACCTGTTCAGCATTGTAGTAACATGAAACCTTCCACTGACATTTTGGGTGCATTCACTGGGAATTGAACCCTGGTCTCTCACATGGAAGGTGAGAACGCTGCCACTAAACCACATAACTTGATACATGTAAAAGAATCCTCCTTGAACTTGCATAGACTTAAACTTCTGCACTTACTGTGGTCTCTTCCTCAAAGGCAATAAAATGAATCCAACTCCAAATACCTCATAGTAAATAGTATAGACTGCGACTTAACTAATGGTGTGTATGCACAGAAATGCCACGTGCACTTTGACACTTTGCAGAGGAAACCAGAGCATCCCACTGAATAAAAAATATGAGCGTTAGTGCTGGGGGATGCAGAGCCTTGAGCTGTGGTTTTTTTATATGTGTTTTTATTTCCCAGGGCATTCTTTGTACTTCCCAATTATTCAAATGAAGAGTCACTGTAAAGAATTGGGTCAAATAGCCATTTCATAAAAGTTATTGGAACCAGTTTTCCAGGACCTCTAATACAGTTTGTTTGTTTCTGATTGCAGTTGTTGTTGTTGTTATGTGCCGTGGAGTCAGTCTGATTGCAGTAAA
>NW_006408532.1:30752060-30765314 GCF_000296735.1 Chrysochloris asiatica | reverse complement strand
CTCCCACTTTGGGTAGTCAATGCCCAAGTTGCCCATCCCTGTCTTCTCTGTGTATGGAGGGGTGATACTAGGCTTTTATAAAGGGAAAAATCATAGCATGTATTTCATATTCAAGCTAAGGAAGTATGTGGCTTTTAAGTGCAGGTGAGTAGAGATCTGATATCTTCAGCCTGTTTTTGACTTTGTGCTTGGTAAGTTCTTTGAAACAATTCAAGTTAGCATTAATTATGAAAGTTCTTTTTGATCAGTACACGTTGCATTTAGAACTGTAAAGGGACTGCAGAGTACCAATGAGGAGTTCTAGAAAGGACCCAGGCCTACTTCAGAGGGTGGTGGGAAGGAGGATGCTATTGTTTATGTACTGTATTGCAGACATGTGAGTCCTGATGTTAATGCGCCAGACTGCAAAGCCGTTTGAACTGCGAGGTTGGCAGTTCAAGCTCACCAGCTGCTCCTCAGAAACCCTATATCGGGTCTTTATGGGTTGGAATTGACTCGGTAGCACTTAACAACAACAACATGCAGACATATGATGGTGGTGGTGATGTACAGTAGAGTAGGGTCCGACTCTTAGCGACTCTGCATAGGGTTTCTGAGGCTGTAAATCTTTATAGGAAAAAAAAAAGCCTCATCTTTCTCCTGTGGAACAGCTGGTAATTTCGAATGGCTGACCTTGAGGTTAGCAGCCCGACTGGTAACTACTAAATTCCCAGAGCTCCTTATGCAGACATGTAGAGAAGAGATCTACATTTGAGATCTCCTAGTAGTGCCTTAGATAAGAAGCAAGTGAAAGCAGTGGTCTTCAAAATGAACTGTGCATTAATCCATCATTTGGGTGGTTGTTGTTGTTATGTGCCGTGGAGTTGGTTCCGACCCATAGCGATCCTGTACAGGGTTTCCGAGGCTGTAAATCTTTATGGGAGCAGAAAGCCTCATCTTTCTCCCACGGAGCAGCTGGTAGTTTCGAACTGATGACCTTGCGGTTCGCAGCCCGATTCGTAACCACTATGCTACCAGATTAGGACTTCCACTTCTTCCATCCTTTGAAATGTCTTTATGTATGTTTTACAACATTCTCAATCTGTGAGGGGGGTTTCCAAAAGCTCATAGAAGACTCCCATTATTTTTCAATTCCATTTTTCTGTGAACTTTTGGAAGCCCCATTTATACTAGTTTGTGGAGTTTAAATAACTAGATGGTTCTCAGAAAGAAAATATGCCTTAAGTTGTTTTGTTTTGTTTTTTTCCCTTAAGTTTTTGGTGTGAGAAAAAGGAATATACAATGAAGAGTAGTCTTGGTTGTATTTGGCTGAGGAAAACCAGTTGCTTAAATGACATAAATGAGTATTTCTCTTACCCACAAAAGATACTGTTATCAGTGGGGCATCTGTATCCTGTCTTTCTGGTCTACCGTTTTCTTCACCCATTGGTTTCCACATTCAATGTCATCTTGCCCAAAATGACTGCTGGTGTACTAGTCACCTTACTCATGGTTCAGTCAACAGATAAGAGCAATAGAAAAAGAGGGTACTTTCCCCACCCTTTTAGATTAAGAATCTCCATAAAATGCTACCCAGTGGCTTCTGACTACAATTCATTAGCCGGAACCTGAGTATACTTGGCTAAACTAGAACTGGGAAAAGGCGGTTTATTGTTTTAGCTTGGAGCTTTGCTGCCATTGATAAAGGTGGAATTCTGTGACCCAGGTAAAGTTGATTGTTGAGGAAGAAACTTGAAATCTTGTCACAAAGCCATTGGCATAAAAGAAGCTGTTTTCTCTTGATTATGTAAAGGTGACTTTAGGTCCATGCCTTGAAGTACTATGTGCAGAAAGCTGATTTTATTTTTTGTGTGATTTGAAATAGACCGTTTACTGTGTGTAATGATTTTGAGTTCTTAACGGGCTTAATCTTAAGCATTGGAAATAAGAATTTTAGACTATAGTAAGATCATTCAGTATAAGTCACATGGGAAAAGAGGTATTTTATGTTAATTTGGAAACACATTTGGTATTTTAGAATGAGATTTGAGAATTGCTTTATGGAATGGATAAACACAAAATTCTAAAATTTCTAATTTAGCACAATACAGTTCAATATATGTGCTCTCAAGATTTCTGCTGTTTAACGTTCCATCAGTAAATACCCCAGCTTGTGTTGATTTCAAAAGGACATCATAGCATAAATGAAATTGAGAGTCTCTTATTTTTTTTTATGTTTCTTAGAGCAGTGTGGAGGTAATGGTGGATCCATGTATGATAAATATCTTGTCTGTCTTCTCTCCTGCCTTCCTTTTCCCATCGTCTCTTCTCTTCCCATCCCTCACTTCTCCAAAAGTGCGTACTCCTTTCACGTCACTGCAGATGGTCAGATGCAGCCTGTCCCCTTTCCTCCCGACGCTCTCATTGGACCTGGAATCCCCCGACACGCTCGCCAGATCAACACCCTGAACCACGGGGAGGTGGTGTGTGCTGTGACCATCAGCAACCCCACACGGCACGTGTACACTGGTGGGAAGGGCTGTGTCAAGGTCTGGGACATCAGCCAGCCTGGCAACAAGAGTCCCGTGTCTCAGCTGGACTGTCTGGTGAGTGAACAGGAAGTGGAGCGCTATAGTAATTTCTCCCAGGAGGCTCAATAAGGAAATAGCTGTCCAGGCCTGGGTTTTATTCCTGTTATGAGGAAATGGAAGCCAATTCTGTTTCCCGCGTTAGCTGCTTAGCTCTTCCCACCTTACTCCCTCAAATGTAAAGATTTCATTTGTTGCCATTCCAGTGGTTATATCTCAGAATTGGTGGATTATTACTATTTTTTTTTTTTCTTGTGTTGTTTTACACACACTCTCCTTGTCTGATGTGCATTATAAAAGAAAAGGGGTTTCCCATGTAATGAATGGATGAAAGCACAAGATTAGCTTGGACTCTGATCCCTTGCAATCTGCTCAACTTTAATTTCCCCACAGCTTTGAGATAAATATTGAACAGTAAACATTTGATAAAGTGGCATAAAAGCCATCTGAACAGGGTTCATGCTTTCGGCGAGATCTGGGAGAACTGGTTTCATTTTTAGTGATCCTGGCTCTAGGAAAGGGTTAATGGATGGTGCTACCAAGAAATGAGGGCAGCCCTCAATAAAACAGGCGTGGTGAGAACACTTTCCCAAGGCGCCTAACCCACCCTTCTCAAAATGTGTGAATAACAGTTTGCATATTTCAGGGACGTGGCTCACACCAAGACCAGCTTTAAGTACCAAGCTCTGTAACCCCATTTGACTTAAGCAAACTGAAGGCACCTATCCTGCCCCTGGTATGGTACCTGCTTTCACCTTGATGTCCACTGACTCAGCCTGCCCTCCGCCTACCTGGAGACTTGTTAGGACCCAGAGAGACCCTTTCCACTAAGAAGAGGCAACATATTTTGGAGCTCCAAAGAATTTTGGGGGGATATTTTTTGTTTGTTTGTTTCAATTAAGTAACTTAAAATTTATGAAATTTAGAACTGAAACACAGCCCGTTATTCTGTAGTGGTGGGCATATTTTGTAACATTCACGACCTGTTCTGAAGTTCTTCTCATCGTTGAAAGATAGGCCATTATGAAAGCATATTAAAAACTTCAACTTTATCTGTTTGGCAGGAGAAAGATGAGGCTTTCTGCTTCTGCAAAGATTTAAAGTCGCAGGACTTTAGCTATAAGTTGGATCTTACTCAGCAGCACTTAAGAACAAGTCTGTTTGAGTTTAAATTTGAGGTTAGGAGGGTTTTTGAATGGCGGAGGTAATTTTATGATCCTTTTATATCCATATTTTAAAAAATACATTTTTGATAGATGTCATCAGGAGCTCTGGTAGTGTAGTGGTTACAATTTGGGCTGCGAACCCTAAAGTCAGCAGTTCGAAACTATCAGCTGTTCCGTGGGAGAAAGATGAGGCTTTCTGCTCCATAAAGATTTATAGCCTCAGAAACCCTGTACAGGGTCGCTATGGGTCGGAACCGACTCGAAGGCACTTAACAACAACAACATCATTTATCAGTTTCTTTGGCCTATGGATGGAGAAGCTTAAACATGACAGCAGCCATGTTACATTTCCAGTTCTCTGATAAAGATCCATCTGACTCGTGAACATAGTGCAAGCATTAGATAGAGTGCTCAGAATCATCAAAATCAAAACACAAACAGGGTCTTCAGTTCCCAAAGAGTATATAGTGGAGTGTGAGGCAGTAAAACATACAAACTGACTGTGCAAAGTGGCGTCTTAAGTTGGTTTGCATCTACTGATAATTTATTGTCATCTGTTAAGCAGGGAGTTGGGCATTAGGAACAGTTATCTAAGCATTTATGAATGCCTCGGCAATCCTGTGGGTTTATGTTTACTATTTTGAAGGATCCCGATTTTGACTACCGAAACACTTCACATTATTCACCAAGCCAGCAGTCAGAGAATCCGGCCTTATCTATTGCTTGGTGATGCATGATAGTAATTGAATTATGTCTGTTTCACAGAATAGAGATAATTATATCCGTTCCTGTAAATTACTCCCTGATGGCTGCACCCTAATTGTTGGAGGGGAAGCCAGTACTCTATCCATTTGGGACCTGGCGGCTCCGACTCCCCGGATCAAGGCTGAGTTGACGTCCTCAGCTCCCGCCTGCTACGCCCTGGCCATCAGCCCCGACTCCAAGGTCTGCTTCTCATGCTGCAGTGACGGCAACATCGCGGTGTGGGACCTGCACAACCAGACACTGGTGAGGTGAGCAGACACGGCCTTCTGAAGGGCAGGAAGAAGGGTGTTCTTGCATAGCTGGGCTGCTTCTCTTTCTGTATGCTTCTAGGTCCTCACTGCCCACACTAAGAGCCAGGCTGAGAGCTAGGTCCTGAGGGGAGTAGGGGGAACATGAATGTGCGTGCACGCAAAAACAAAACCGCACCCCTCAGTCTTCGTATGCTCCCGCATGGGTTGACCCTGTGGAGCTCTGTGACTGACATCAAGAATTTTTTTTTGCCTCCTCAATGGAATCTGTGGGTAATGAAAATGGTTAACACACTTGCCTGCAAACTAAAAGACTGAAGGTTCAAGTGCACCCAGAGGCACCTCAGAAGAAAGGCGTGGTAATCTACTGAAAAATCAGCCTTTGAAAACCTCAGGGAGTTTCATTCTCCATGAGATCACACATAGGAGTAAACTCTACAGAAACTGGTATTACTCCCATTCTTTAGTTGACATACAGAGGTTGATAAACTTGTATCAAAAACGCATCTGCTTTTGCCAAGAAATGGCATCACCTGGATTGTATGGTATTATTAAAGGGCCTTGATGCTAGATGTTTTTTTTTTCCCCTTGGCAAGAACTTCGCTTATGCAAACAGGAGCCCGCTGATAAAGGGTAACAGAAAATCAACAAAAGGATATTTGAAGAGGAGATTCCACTAACTTCACCCATAAATGATTCTAAAATTCTTGGTGTTTCTCAATAAGTAAACACGACCTGCCCTGGGATCGTGACAACTGCAAGCGAGCGCATGCAGGAGGAGCAGGGTTCTACTTGGCTTCCTGGAAACAGTCCTCCTCACCTTAGCGATTGTTGTGGTCCTGCCACTGTCCTGTCTCTGCTCGGCTCCTGCCACCTCACTCCAGACATGCTAACAAAAAGCACTAACTAAACGTCCAAGGGACGATCGGTGCGTGTTTGTTTTTCACATTTCGTGTTCACTGGGAAGCAATCTTTGCTGAAGGTACAGTTTGGGGCACAAATGAGCTGCCATCAAGACTGTTCTGACCCATGGTAACCAGTGTGTGTGAAGAAGCACTGGGCTCCTAGGATTTTCAGTGGTTTATAGGGTTTTTGGAAGTTAATTGCTATGTCTTTCTTCTGAGGTATTCCAGGGTAGACATAAACTAAGCATATGAATTGTTTGTACCCCTCTAGAACTCCAGCTTATTTGGCAGGCCCCCTCATGCCTTTGGGTTCATGTACCAGAGAGAAAAGACCATGGCAGTCATCAGGGCAGTACACAGCCTTCATATCTCCTGTGTAGAAGAGGGCCAGCATCTCTGAGCCATCCCTCTCCCTCTGAGGGTGCCCGGGTGGTAGTTGGTTTTCTCTTCCCACTTCCTGGGTAGCTCAGAGTGAGCAACTGGATCA
Source organism: Chrysochloris asiatica (assembly GCF_000296735.1). Classification (NCBI taxonomy): domain Eukaryota; kingdom Metazoa; phylum Chordata; class Mammalia; order Afrosoricida; family Chrysochloridae; genus Chrysochloris; species Chrysochloris asiatica. The sequence goes on along the minus strand of NW_006408532.1, from coordinate 30,759,176 downwards.
GAGCAGAGAGCTCATTCTTCTTATAACCCAACACATTATTTTTACTTCTCTTTTAAAATAAACTTAATAAATAGCGGTTTTGAGAGATTAATTCAGTGCACTTTTTAAATACTAATTCAGTAATCCTCATTTCATCTGTATAGCTGTTATCCCCATTTTACAGATGATGAAGGTGAGGCACAAAGAGGTACCGCTGACCTGTGTTGTATTGTACTACAGATCATGGTGGGAATGAGGTAGGAGCCCAGATATCCTGCTCTCTTGAGTAGCTTATCTGTGCCAGCTCCTGGGGGAGTCAGTGAATACTTTGTAGGTATAATTGGGGCACTTTACTGACCTTTCTCTTTGTGGACTAGCTGCCTTTATGTGGCTGCTCTATGAGACAGGGCAGTGCAGAGTCTACGGAGCACCTTTGTATCTACCGTGACCCGGCACATTTGTGAACAGTTGTAAGATTTGTCTTTTGGGAGTCTGAGAGTAGAGTGCTGAGATGCGTGGGTGCAGGGCCGAAGGAGCACGCAGGTAACTCTGTAAATCAGCAGAGAGGCATTGTTAGCCACGGATTGAAACTATTTCATGAGGCACTGAGGTCAAAAGAAGTCAGAGTCTGAAGGGAAGAGGAGGTCAGTGTACTTCAATCGCTGGTTGAGGGCGAAAGTAATGGCACTTTAAGAAGTTGAGCAGATTGTTTTGGGCGTGAGGTACAATTGAAGTAACCACACATGGAGGGTGAGGAGGCGGCTAGGTGTGTGGTGGAGAGGACTAGAACTGGATCCTGAGGTGAGGAAGTTCATACAGTTTGAGGAGAAAAAGCATTTGCAGTGATGTCCACATCTCGTCTCAGCATTCAGGCAACAGTGGTATTTTTTTCGTAATCAGTTTGCTACTGAGTGGCTCTGACTCAAAGGGATTCCATGTGTGTCCGAGTAGAATTGTGCTTCCTAGGATTTTTAATGGCTGCCATTTTGGAAGCAGTTCATCAAAGCCTTTATTTCAAGGCACCGGTGGGTAGACTTGAACCACTAACCTTTTTGTTAGCAGCTAAGTGTGCTGTTTTCACCACCTCAGGACCACCCTTTCTTCTGTTATACTCTTTAAATTCCAAACTCAGCTTGAAAGTTTGGAGCTCTGTGGGATTTGGAGTTGACAGGGGACAATGGGGTAAGAGAAAGAAAAGGTCGTCTTCTCAACGTTGAAATGACCAGTAAGTTCTTTAATGGGTCTTACTTAGATGGTTCACTTCAGTGATGTGCTTGCTCATCAGTCATCCTATTGACTTGAGTCACTTGCCTGCCAGCACCCCTGAAGCATACAAAACCAAGTCCTGAGGGACAGTTGCCACTGTATTAAACAAACTGCCAGCCCCGTAGTGTCTCACATGGACTCTCCCTCATAGTCAAAGGTTTTTCAAAGCCTGTGCTTGGCAAATCTGTTGGTGGATTGTTTCTGGTGGTGGGTTTTGAATAAAGCATGAGGTTCCTCTTTAAGACAACAACCTTATGCTGAACTTTGAGCAGGGTCTTACTGAGGTATGCCTCAGCTATTAGCTTTGTCTCTGCTCAACACCTCTGCAGTCAGGAGGCTGAGGTGACCCTTATCGCTGTGAGTTCAGGTTTCCTAACACAGCATGCATTCTAATAGAGCCAACAAGATGGAGGAGACGAGAGCTTGTATACTGTTAGCTTGCAGGTTAGAACTGGGAGCTATTCTGGGGTCCCATGCTTGTCACCTAGCCACTTCTTTTCCACAATTGAAATGTAGCCTTTATCTTGGGGATTTTGTGTCTTTCTCCCCCGTGACCCCCAACTCCCTTTTATTTTCCTTTAAACATTTTAATGAACCTGGGGACTAGTTATACCTTTTAGATAGTTTGGTAAGAAAAGCATAAGAGCATATTTTCACCGCTCCTATGTAGTAGTCTAAGATGGCATCCCATGTCTTTAGCGCTTGGATCATGAAAAAAGAAACAGAAAATCGGCTGTTGCTGCTTCCTAGCCTCCTCAGGGGAAGGTTAGTTTGATCTTGCGCGTCAGCAGACACCAAAGGGATGACACACACACACACTCAGAGTCCAAAACTAACAACACAACAGTGTTTCCTTGAGTTCTGGCAGGAAATCATTATTCAATCTGGTTTGTTTTATCAGGCAATTCCAGGGCCACACAGACGGAGCCAGCTGTATTGACATTTCTAACGATGGCACTAAGCTCTGGACAGGCGGTTTGGACAACACGGTCAGGTCTTGGGACCTGCGTGAGGGCCGACAGCTACAGCAGCACGACTTCACGTCCCAGGTGACTGACGGTCCCCACCCCAGCCTGTGTGAGGTGGTTTGTGTGTATCATCCTTCTCCACCCTCCCTGCCCCCCAGCACCATAGTGACTAGGCCAGAAGGGCTAGGGCTAAATTTAAGATACAAAAAATTCAGAAGTCCTGTTGATTTAAGACATGTAAGCTGTGTTATTTTTACATGAGCTGGTTGAAGGAACTGGTGCAATGAAGAATAATAGTTTCCTTTCAGCAGCGTTTGATCTGTTGTACATATTCTCCTCATCTAATCTGGCTGGACCACAAGGTCAGTGTGAGCTACACGGCCAGCTGTTCAAACCTGCCAGTCGCTCCTCAGAAACCCTATATGGTCCCTAAAAGTCAGAACTGACTTGGTGGCACTTAACAACAACCATCTGGGGGTGAGAAGTGATGATTGGATTCACTGCTAAATAGTGCTTGAAAACACAAGCAGGGATGTCACCAGGAGTGGAGAAAACTGAACTTCTCAGAAAGTGAATTCCTCTTCCTTGCATCTGGCACCTAAAAAATTGAAGAGGTCTCAGTGGAAACCATTTTTTCCCTTACAAATAAACAAGAGTCGTGGCTGACTAGAATCATGGAGTTGTGCAGTGATACAAAATTAGCCACTTTGATTTTGATTGTGAAAAATTATTTAGATGTCAAGTACCGGAATCCAGTCTTGTTTGGGAGAGAGATAGTGTTGGCTATTGTTAGTGCTTTTCTGATGATAGAATTGTTGTTTTGATCACCACTTGGTGTTTACTTTTTAAAAAATAAATGTAATCACACTGAGGAGGGAAAAATAGGAGAGAGTGGAAAACAGCTATCCATATGACTAACTTCCATGTCCCTGTCAATGTTTTATTGAATTTTCTTACAGTTTAACTTGCTCCAGTCCTTTTCTAACTTACGTAGGATACTGTTGTTGATTTGCCCTTTTTTAATGTATTAGGGAAATTTTCAAATGAAGTGCAAAGTATAGACAATGTTCAAGCATATAAGTATATGGAAGCACCAAGGACTGTGTAGCATATAATGGCTTTAGTTTCAATATCCATTAACTCTTTGTCAGTCTTTATTATCTATTATACTAGCCTAACCCCCAAGCATTGGATTATTGTAAAGGAAATCCCAGAGATTCCCTGTCATTTCATCCGTAACTGTTCTCTGAACTCCCTCCGTATACAAATACCATTATCACTAAGAATACATCTTTAGTATTGTAACATGCACTGTAAGTGTTCACATTGTTCTAGTTGTTTCATAATGGTTTTGTACTGTGTGGTAGTCTCAGATGGGTCACTTGCTGTGTAGAATTTCCTCCAGTCTGGATTTTGCTGATTGCATCTCCCTATTCTTGTTGCCTCTTCACTTCCTAAGTTTATTGGGGAAACTAATCTGTGCGCCTGTTCGCCTTCTTTAGATCTTCTCACTTGGGTACTGCCCTACTGGAGAGTGGCTTGCTGTGGGCATGGAGAGCAGCAACGTGGAGGTTCTCCATGTCAATAAGCCCGACAAGTACCAGTTGCATCTCCACGAGAGCTGTGTGCTGTCCCTCAAGTTTGCATATTGTGGTGAGTTCTCCATAAAGGAAATTGGGAGACGTTCATGGTCTACATGGATATTACTTCTTAAAACAAGGAGATCGTATGTGGAAGAAATGGTGGAATTGTTCGTTTGATCATCACTTGATGTTTACTCACTTTTTTTGTAATAAATATAATCACACTCAGAACAAGTAGATGCAACAATTCTCTTGTCTTAATATGTCCCTCAGTAATGTCTGTTTCAAGGAGACCTGCTGGCCCTGTGCGCTAAGCATTGTTCTGCTACCCTCAAGGTCAGCAGTTCAAATCCACCAGCTACTCCTTGGGAGAAATATGAGGCTGAGTGTTTCTGTAAATATCTGTTGTCTCAGAAATCCTTAGGAGTGGTTCTACTCAATTCTGTATAGGGTTGCTACTCAGACTAGACTCAGTGGTAATCCCATTTGACTAATAACTTGTTTGTAGTGGATAACCTAGGGTGGGATGAGGGTGTGATTAGTTATCACTCTGAAGAAGTACAAGGAGTACTAGTGGACTGTCCGGTTAAGTGCCGGACTGCTAACCACAAGGTCGGCAATTCAGACCTACCAGGCACTTCGCAGGAGAAAGAGGAGACTTTCTGCTCCTGTAAAGAGTTACAGCCTTGGAAACCCTGCAGAAGGTCGTCAGGAGTCGGAACAGGTTTGATGGAGTAGTGGGGTTCTGGGTGAGAATTTATGGGAAAACGGGCAGGACTGGTAGAGATCGTTATGGACCGACCAGGAAGAGGAATATTTAGATGCACACAGACTCCTAGACTGCAGTGAGCTTAAAGAGGACTGAAGTACGTGTTGACACTTTTCTTGTGCACCATAGGTAGTTAAATAGTTACAGAATGGTTGAATGTGTTCTGTTTTGTTTTTTTAAGTTACCATCAAGTCTATTCTGACTCATGGCCATCCTGTATGTGTCAGAATAGAACTCTGTAGGGTTTTCAGTGGCTCAAGTAGATCTCTAGGCCTTTTTGGAGGTGCCTAGAACCCTGTACCAGGGTCGCTAGGGGTCAGAACTGGCTCAATGGCACTTAATAACAAGAACAACAACCGTGGGTGCACTTAGGTTCCCAGGTTATACTGCTAACCACAAAGTCAACAGTTTGAATCTATCAGCTGCTCTGATGCATTTTGCTTACAGCCTCAGAACCCCTGTGTCCTGGTGTGGTGTGGTGCTGTAGGATAAGCTCTGGACAGCCAAAAGCAAAGTTAGTGGTTCAAACCCCCCAGCTGCTCCTTGGAAACCCTATGTTGTTATTAATTGCTATCAAATCAGTTCCAATTCATAGTAATCCTGTATAGGGTTTCTGAGTAACTGATGGTTTGAACTGCCAAACTTGTGGTTCAAAATGACCTTGCGGTCCAGTGTTTATCCTACAGTGCCTAGGATGCCTGGAAACTATACAGAGTCACTGTGAGTCAGAAGCAACTTGAAGGTATTTAATAATGAGACAGAACTGACTTAATAATAGCACACAACAACATGGGTGGACTTGAACCACCAACCTCTTGGTTATTAGCAGCTGAGTACATTAACCATTTGCACCGATGATGATTGTGGATTGTCTCAGATTTCAGAGCTACAATAGAGCCAGGGACTCACTCCAACAGATGAGTAGCTGTCACTAAGCACGTTTTATGTGCCATACATGCATCTAGCATTTTACTTATATTATTTCTTTATGGAGCTGGGCTACAGCTTCGTTGACACAGTATTTGAGGTCTGATGCTACATGAATCCAGTGGCTAACACAGTAGTTTCACAGTGAAGGCCAGACTAAAGTGTCTCCTCTTCCCACTCAAGCTGTACTACTCAAGGCAACCCCTTATGAGTCAGGTACAGTCATAGGATTCTCAGTGCCTGGTTTTTTCAGAAGTAGATTGCTAGTCCTTTCCTCTAAGGTGTCTCTGGGTGAACACAAACCTCAAACCTTTCAGTTAACAGCCCAACTCATTAACCTTTTGTACCACCCTGGGACTCGTTTGAAATGATGTGTTTGATTAGGAGGACTATGCTTTCACTGTTGTAGCAATCTAAATCTTGCTACAACTCCATGTTCCTTCACTAATTTTAGGTAAATGGTTTGTGAGTACTGGAAAAGATAACCTCCTCAATGCTTGGCGGACCCCCTACGGAGCCAGTATATTCCAGGTAAGTGTGTGCTCCTGATGAAACCACAAGCGAGGAATCCTGGGAGGAGGGAGCAGGGCCCCTGTGGATCTCAGCTTCACCTAAACACATTGTCTACTGTTTTCTCTTCCAGTCCAAAGAGTCCTCATCAGTGCTTAGCTGTGACATCTCTGTGGATGACAAATACATAGTCACTGGCTCAGGGGACAAGAAGGCTACAGTCTATGAAGTCATCTACTGAACATATGTGGTTTAACATTTATAGTTGAATTGGGCCAAAATGTTTGGAATTTGTAGAAATAGAAACGTCGTAACTTTCAATGAAAGAAAGAAAACCTGTTTCCAAGTCTTGACACGCAACTTCTACAAAGGAGGTGGCAAGTCCATCAACAGAAGGTCACCTATCTACTTAGACCACGTGGAGCACCCTGGCAGAGTGGATAAGAGGGGCCAAGGGTGGTAGGATTGAGGAACAGAATCTGCTGGCCCATGTTAGACCCCGTTACTTCCTTTCTGTGTGATCTTCTGCCAGTTGCGTGTTGCCTGAATGTGAGATTACCTTTCTGTTCCTTGCAGTTCACCTCACGTTCCACCCTTTCTAGAGCAGTGGTCTTTCCAATGAACTTGTTTCCTGGTTTTGCATCTTGTGAAATGTTTTGTTTTTGTTTTTGTTTTTTGTATTTTTGTTGAAGGTTAAACATTTGTATAAATTGTAAATATATTTGGTTTATTACAGTAAAGGCTTTAGTACCAATAAGTGTTTTTTCTTTTTCTTCTTTATTGTTTTCATGGAAGCTTTGGCATTATTGATGTGGGTTGTTATAAGCAAAGTCCAAACATTTATAGAGGAAGTTTTGAAATGCAGCCTTATTTTATGAATACATTTGCTTGTGGACTCCCTTGTTGCTTACACAAGAACCTAACCCATCAAAAGCGTTTGGGTTACTGGAAACTCAACAGTAGAAATTGTGAGTAATTAAGCAGTTTATTTGGGAAGCTAAAATTACTTGATCAAAGTTCATTATTTTGATGAACAAATTAAAGCTCTACGCTTTCCTGGTGATTCACTCAAAAACAGAATATTGTTTTCTGTAAGATGCCTGTTGTTGTTGTT
>NW_006408532.1:30746745-30751100 GCF_000296735.1 Chrysochloris asiatica | reverse complement strand
CGGGCTGCTAACCTCAGGGTCAGCAGTTCGAAACTACCAGCTGTTCTGCGGGAGAAAGATGAGGCTTTCTTCTCCTGTCAAGATTGACAGCTTCGGAAACCCTGTGCAGGGTCACTATGAGTCGGAACTGACTCCACAGCACTTAACAACAACAGTAAGTTGTTGGCAGTTTGTTTTAATATTTTCTTTGTATTCTATACCTTTTTTTAAAAAAAAAAATTTTTTTTTTTAAACATGACTTTGTTTTTTGCCAAGGGATTATTTGTTTATGTATTGAATTTGTTAAATACTGTCATTTCTCATTAAGTGAGTGGCAAACCCCTAATTACTAATGCTGATACTATATTTTGAATAATGAAGTAGGTTTCTCTACTATAGACTTCAGTAGTTTATTAACCTAGTACATAGTCTTTTGTTCATCCTCCTCTTTTACTTTGTTCTTCTCTTTCTTCTTACAGTGTGGTAGAGGTTAAGTTGCCACAGTGGAGAGCTAAATTGGAGTCTGCCCAAAGGCATCTTGGGAAAAAGCCTTGGCAGCCTGCTTCCATACAAATCAGTCATTGAAGACCCCATATCACCCAGTTCTACTCTAATACAGGCTCACCATGAGTCAGAATTGACTTGATAACAACTCTTTGTTTTTTTTATTGTGTACGTTATGGGTCAGAACCGACTCGATGGCACGTAACAACAATAACAACGGTAGCTTAAGACCATGGGAATGTGTTTCTTTCCCAGCTAAGATCCAGGGACCCAGGTCAGCAGTGCAGCTATCTGCCTCCACAATGCTTCAGTTGCTATTGCTTGCAGCCAACAATAAGGAGGGTGGGTAACCAGGATGGGGCATGCTTTTCCACAAGGGAGTAGGAGTTTGTTTCATCACTTACACTACCAGTTCCTTGGCACAGTCTAAGACATATGACGTACCTGGCCACAAGGGAGACTGAGAAATGAACTTCAACCATGTGCCCGTGGAAGACAGGGAGTTGCTCTGAGAGGTTTCTGGGTTAAAGAAATAGTTCCGTTTTCTACTGGTGATGTTGCTCTTCATTTTCTTTCATACTCTCTAGTTTCCTAAGCAATATTTATTCTTAGTGGGATTATCCGACCTTGTGAACTCATCAGTTACCTTGAGTCTGATGATGCCACCTCATTTTGGTAGTTTTTGGATGAGATTGGTTTGCAGGGAAAGTCCTAGAGGAGGCATTCTTGACTTCTTCACTGCACTGCTCAGTGCATCTAGAATAGAGGGGTCTTTAAATAAAGTTCATGGAGAGTGTGTACTATGAAAAGTTTTGCGTGGATTGAAAACGCTTTGTGCATCAAAATAAACTTGTACTATTGCTATAACATTGAATGGTTTAAAATTAGGAAAGGTGTATGCCAAGGGTTGTATTCTTTCGACATACTTATTCAATTGGTATGTTGAGCAAGTAATCTGAGAAGTTGTATGCCAAGGGTTGTAGTCTTTCGCCATACTTATTCAATTGGTATGTTGAGCAAGTAATCTGAGAAGTTTTATTATATGAAGAATGTAGCATCAGGTTTGGAGGAAGACTCATTGACAACTTGTGATATACAGATGATATATCCTTGTTTGTTGAAAGTAAAGAGGACTTAAAATACTTACTGATGAAGATAAAAGATCACAGCCTTCAGTATAGGTTGAACCCCTGTATAAAGGAAACAAAATCCTCCCCATTGGACCGATGAATAACATCATGATAAATGGAGAAAAATTGAAGTTGTCAAAGACTTCATTTTATTTGAATCCACTATTCATTACTCAGGGAAGCACCAGTCAGGAAATCAAATGATGCCTTGCATTAGGCAAATCTGCTGCACAAGACCTCTTTAAACTGTTAAAGAACGAAAACATCAGTTTGAGGACTAAGGTGCCCCTGACTCAAGCCGTGGAATTTTTAGCAGCTTCATATGCATGTGAAAGTTGGCCCTTGAATAAGGAAGAAGACCATAGAAGAACTGATGCACTTGAGTTATGGTGTTGGAGAAGAATATTGAAAGTACCACGGACTGCTAGAAGAACAAAGAAATCTGTACTGGAGGAAGTATAGCTAAATGCTACTTAGAAGCCACGGTGGCGAAACTTGGTTTGTCATACTTTGAACATGTTATCAGGCAGGATTAGTTCCTGGAGAAGGTAATCATGTATGGTAAAGTGGAGGGTCATCGAAAAAGAGGAAGACCCCCAGGAGATGGATTGGTAACAGTGGCAGAAACAGTGGGTTTAAGTGTAAAAATGATTGTGAGGGTGGGTGGCACAGGACCAGGCAGTGTAAGAGTTAGAATTGATTCAACGGGCACCTAGCAACAACAAATTGTCACAACATAATTGAACAGAATCTAATTTGAGATGAAGGATAAGAAGACATCAATGTGAAAAGAACCATTATAAGAGCAGCATGAATTATGCTAAAACTGGAACAAGAACAAATACCAAATTTATGGTGAAGTTTGTGTATGTTGTTGTATCAGGATTGACATCAAAGTTTAAAGTGACTGTATCAACATAAAACCAAACAGCCACCACTCGTCTGTCTGTTGTGCTGTGGTGGCTTGAGTTGCTGTGATTCTGAGAGCTATGCCACCGGTATTTTAAATTACCAGCAGGGTCACCGATGGTGGACAGGTTTCAGATGAGCTTCCAGACGAAGACAGACTAGGAAGAAAGAGTGACAAACTACTTCCGAATTGCCAGTCACTGAAAACTCTATGAATAGCAGATACAGGACCGGAAGGTGGGAAGGCACTCAGAATGCGACTGGGGGAAAAATGCCTCCTCCAAGTAGAGTTGACCACAATGACTTGAATAGCGTTAAGCTCGGGGGAGAAGTTTGTGAATAAGAGTGGTGAAATCATTTAATGCTTTATGAAAAGTTTATGGGATAATACCGCAAAGAAATCAGCAGTTTACAAGTGGCTGACTTGTTTTAAGAATGGATGAAATGTTACTGAAGAGTAATTCTGCAGCAGCCAAACCACCCACTGCAATTTGTGAGGAAACAATCTTATTGGTACTTTAATTGAAGCAGACCAATAATTAACTGCAGAGACAATAGCCAACACCATAGATACCAGACCTTGTTCAGATTACACACTTCAGATTGAAAAATTAAAGTTGAGCAAACTGTATAGTCCATGGATGACAAAACATTTGCAGATCAGCTGTAGACAAGAACAGAGCTTTCAATGGAAATTTAAACAAGTTGGGTCAAGAATCTGAAGCATTTTGGGGAAGAATTGTAACAGGAGATGTTCATTACAATCCTGAAGACAAAGCACAATGAAAGCAATGCCTACCAAGATGTGAAAGTGGTCCTGTCAAAGCAGAAGCAGAATGGTCAAGAACAAAGCAACAGTTGTTCAGAATGCTCAAGGCATTTTGCTCATTGACTTTCTGGAGGGCTAACGAACAATAACTTCTGCTTATTGTAAGAGTGTTTTGAGAAGGCTAGTCAAAGCTTTAGCAGAAAAATACCAAGGAAACTTCATCAGACTGTCCACCACTACAGTGATCTTATTCGTTCCTCATCAAACACAGCCAATTTTTTTAGAACTTTGATAATTTATTAGATATCCACTTCACAGTCCTGTTTGCTCCTTTTGACTTTTTGCTCCCTAATTTTAAAGCACACCCATTTTTCTTCTGTTAATAATATAAAAACAGACTGCATTGACATGGTCAAATTCCCAGAATTCCTCAGTTCTTTAGGGATGGATGAAGCGGCTGGTATCATTGCTTAAAAAGTGTCTTGACCAATGAAGCTTATGTTGAGAAATAAAGTTCATAGTTTTTATTTTTATCTTGTAATTTCATTTGTCTGTGAACTTTCTGAAGATATTTAATACTTTAAAAATGAAAACTATAAAAATTGTACCTACCTGTTAAAAGGTCTTAATGGTTACAAGTGGGTATGTAAAGCCAGGTTTTTAAGTATTAATTGTGATTTGAGTGAACGTTTACAGAGCAGATCATCAGTTTTACATTCAACAATTAATATACTTTGTTTCATTACAATGATTATAATCCATGTACCATTCATGAGTTAACAATATTTCTCTCTATTCATCTTTTTTTTTTTTTTTTCAAATTCATCTCCAGTCTGCTTTATTCATTATCTAACTTTCACATGCATATGAAGGTGACTGAAAATACCATGGCTTAGGTCAGGCACACTTCAAAGTGACATCCTTGCACTTTAAAACTCTAAAACCTGTGCCTTCTGGATCTAGGCTCCCTCTTGAAAGCTTGTAAGCCAGTCACTTCTTGTTTTCGTAGCTCCCCCATTTTGGGTAGCCAAAGTTCAAGTTGCCCATCCCTGTCTACTCTGTAT
>NW_006408532.1:30743613-30744968 GCF_000296735.1 Chrysochloris asiatica | reverse complement strand
TTTCAATATTCTCCAACACCATAACTCCAAAGCATCAATTCTTCTACGGTCTTATTTATTCACTACCCAGCTTTTGCATTGATATGAGGTTATTGCAAATACCATGGCTTGGGTTCATAGCACATAGTTTATAAGAAGAAGGAAAATATCCCATCAATATCAATAACATTAAATCTGTTACTTGCCAGATGACAGGGAATGATGCTTGACACAGATTTTAAGGATGCTCATAGTGGGTGAGAGATGAGTTTTGATGGGTTATCTCTTTTAAACTCTAATAACTTGTAAGTCTGTAGAGAACAACATCATGCTTGTGAAGTGGAGTATCAGTGAAAAAGAAGATGACCCCCCCAATGAGATGGATTGGTATAGTGCCAGCAACAGTCAATTGTGAGGACGGCACAGGACCAGGCCTGTTGAACATAGGGTTACTGTGGGTCAGAACCAACTGAACGGCACTTAACAACAACTTGTAAGTAGCATCTCTGAGAGTCAAGATTAGACTCCATCTAGCTGCACAGCTGTAGAGAATTCAAACATTTAAAAACCTATACTTGTGCTAATAGGACACCCATGTTGTTGCTGTCTCAGTTTTCCAACTACTGAGAGAGTGGGATCAAATTCTTAATTCCAGCCTGAGGCGACTGCCTCTGTCATCACAGGAAGGGGCCTAAGTGAGGGCATTTCAGATCCTCTACTTTACAATAGACCCTTGGGTTGTTTGCTTCTCATAACTGTCAGGTCTTCACTCTTCACCTGGCAATGAACTTGTCAGGTCATTGTAGTCTCAGGCTTCTCTGAGCAAGAGGAAGCTTGTGTAAGGTTCATTCTCTGCCCTAGGGAACTTCCTAGCAACACATTCAAAGACTTTATAGCTCCATGTATTGTCCTAGCACTTAAGCAGCTAAACGATTTGAGTTTGATAGGGTTCACAAGTTTCTAGAGAAGTCAAATTCTAGTCTGCATCAGAATCACAAGCTGGTCTAGTTGAAATTCAGATTTCTGGGTCTCAGTGTCAGGGTGTTATTCACTGGTTGGTTGAGTGAGGGCTGACGTGGGGGCGCACCTGAGAAAAAATTTTTAAATGTTTTATTGTGAATTATGTGATAGTTTACATGGGAGAACATTAGCTTTATATTCACCCTATCGTATATCGTTTTCATTGCCATGGTTACAATCCCCTCCATGCATCATCAACCAACCAAAGGGTATACCCTGCAAGCCTGCTCCTGGTGATCAACACACACCCCTCTCCCTCTCTGGGTCTAGAGTCCATAGTTGCTCCATCTCTCCACATCATCATCTCTGCCTCCATCTCTAGTGTCACTGTTTCTCTGGGTAGGGTCCTGCACTCC
>NW_006408532.1:30736889-30738620 GCF_000296735.1 Chrysochloris asiatica | reverse complement strand
TTAGGCAAATCTGCTGCACAAGCCCTTTGTAAAGTATTGAAGAGCAAAAATGTCAGCTTGAGGACTAAGGTGTGCCTGACCCCTGCCATGGTATTTTCAATAACATCATATGCTTGCGAAAGCTGGACAGTGAATAAGGAAGACCGTAGAAAAATTGATGCTTTTGAGTTATGGTGTTGGAGGAGAATATTGAAAGTGCTATGCGCTGCCAAAAGAACCAATAGATCCATTCTGTGGACCGCAAGGTCTGTTTGAACTGCAAGGTCAGTGGTTCAAATTCACCAGCCACTCCTTGGAAACCCTATACAGGGTTTCTATGAGATGGAACTGACTTGAAGGCAGTTAACAGCAACAGCACTGTGGATCAAATGATCATGTTGGGTGCAGTCATCCAACTAGCATGGATGAGAACATAACTCATTGTGTGACAAGGTGGCCACGGGGTTGATGATTAAGGTGAAATTATTCCAGTGAAGAACCTGGAAAAGAATCTGCTGGTGATAGTGGGGAAAGTTGTGATGAGACACTTCCTAAGGAAACCATCAGTAAGGGATAGACAGACAGCTTTCAACAGTCTTGGGTATGAATTAGCAATTTGATGTTAGCTGGTCCTTTTCTCTAAGACACTGCATGGTGTCGTTGTAACATGTTTGAAGATTTGTGGTATAAGTGACCATGTGTTCTCATTTAACTGCTTTTAATTACTATATGTAGGCATGTTACAAAGATATTCCCCTTTATTTTTAATTGTTGAAGTTTATATACCCCTGGTTTTCAGTTTGGAAAATATGAAAAGACGCAAAGAAGAAGAAGAAGAAGAAAATTGCCATCACATCAGTTCTGTTTCTTGGCAACCCCATATGTTTTACTATAGAACTGTACTCCACAGGTTTTCTGTAAGTTGGAACCTACTCAATGCCACTTAACAACCACCATCTTTTGGAAAGAAAATTTCAAAGGGCAGCTTGAGAAGACAAAGTCAAGTGTTACCATAAAATGTGCAAAAACCTGGAATTAGAAAACCAGAGAGGAAGAACATGGTTAGCATTTCTCAAACTGAAAGAACTAAAGAAAAATTCAAGACTTGGGTTGTAATAGTGAAGAATTCTATGGGTAAAATAGTGAATGATGCATCAAAAGAAGATGGGAGGAATACACAGAGTCACTGTATCAGAAAGAATTGGTCGATGCTTAACCATTTCAAAAGATAGCGCATGATCAAGAACCAATGTTAGTGACGGAAGAAGTTCAAGCAGCACTGAAGCCATTGGGGAGAAACAAGACTCAAAGAACTGCTGGTATACAAACCTAAATGTTTCATCAAACTGATGCAGTGCTGGAGGTGCTCCCTCTCATCTCTGTCAAGAAATTTGGAAGAGATCCACATTTGTGCCTATTCCAAAGAAAGGTGACCCAACAGAATGCGGAAATTACCGAACAATATTAATATCACATGCAAGTAAAATTTTGATAAAAATACTTCAAGAACGGTTGCAGCAATCGTCAACAGCTGCCAGAAATTCAAACCAGATTCAGAAGAGAACATGGGATAAAGGCTATTGCTAAAGTCAGCTGGATCTTGGCTAAAAGTAAAGAATATCAGAAAGATTTTTGCTTGTGCTTTATTGGCTATGCAAAGGCATTCAAATGTGTGGATCATAATAAACTATGATAACATAATAACATTGTGAGGACTGGCTATTTCAGAAGACTTAATTGTGCTCATGAGCA
>NW_006408532.1:30719379-30735573 GCF_000296735.1 Chrysochloris asiatica | reverse complement strand
TACACAAAAACACTTGAATATATAATAATTTAAACAACCAAAGGACACATTCTGCAAGCCTGCCTCCTGACCACCAGTACTCAGTCCTTCTCTTTCCATGAGTCTAGAGTCCTCAGCTGCTTCCTCTCTCCATGTCCTCATCTCTGCCTCCATCTGTGGTGCTGCTGCTTCTCTGGATATGGTCCCGCCTTCTGCTTGTGCTCTTCTCCCTTGGTGGTCCTAGGGTCCTCTGTTTCTGGACCGCAAGATTAACTACTCCCCTGTTTTGTTACAGAACTTCTACCTTCACAGTTGTGTTCACCACTTTTTGAAAGCATAGTCCCAGGTCTGCAAAGCACCTCTGGGTGTATTCATCTACCATTTTTGTTTGTTTAGTTGCCAAGCCACCCAAGAGCTCAATCCTTTGCACCACTTAACAATTAAAGGAGAAAACGGAAACTTATGATTGCACCATTAGAAATAGTATAGTGGCATTTTTCTCATCAATCATTATGTCACATGTAATGCACATCATTATTAATAATAGCTAACTACCATTTATAGTGTTACTATGTGTGAAGGACAAGAAAATACTTTCTATGTATTCTTTCACCAAATCATCGCCAAATCGCAATGAGGAACTTAATGGTTTCATACTCATTAACAGATAAAGAGACTGAAACACACACAAAGTAGATAACTAGATTGATACTATCCAGCCTGCTGTTGATTATAACCCAAGAAGTCAAACTCTAAAACCTATTCTGTTTACTCTTCATCCTCCTTGCTTGTGTAGCTTCATAACCAGCTTCTCACTTTATTTGTATGGATTATACAAAAATTTATCAAAAGCACCTTAATGTTAGCTATGTGATCATTTGCCCATTTCTCTTACCTTAGGTATGATGGCTATATCTAACATTTAGATAGATCTTTGTGAAGAAATTTATATGAAGGAAATGCTCTATGTATTTTTCTCTCTTATTTCTTGTTCCTTAGAATGAATAGCTAGAAGTGGAATTACTGCATCAGAACATAAAAAGATATTTTAGACCTTTGGCATATATATGGTCAAGCTGCATTCCAGAAATCATGGAACCATTTAAGCTACCCCTAGCAAAACATGGCAATGCTAGTGTCTCATCTTAACCGCATTGTTGTTGTTGTTATGTGCCGTCGAGTCGGTTCCGACCCATAGCGACCCTGTACAAGGTTTCCGAGGGTGTAAATCTTTAATGTTCTGTAAAAAAGCCTTTGCTGACGATAGTCAAAAGGAGTCCTGGGGCGGTGCACCAAGGTAATAAACTGTCCCATAAGGTCAGTTTCAACCGCAAGGTAGGTGGTTCAAACCTACCAGCCGCTCCTCAGAAACTTTATACAGGATCACTGTGGGTTGGAACTGGCTTGAAGACACTTAACAACACTAACAATAATAGTCAATAAATGATACCTCATTTTTTTGTTTAATGTTCTAGCATAGACATATTTTCTTTGAAAGAATCTTGAAGAAGTCAGCGTATTGACTGTTAGCTAGAATAAACCAAAACCATTTTAAAAAAACCCTGAAAAACCATTTTTTCCTGTTAACAATTCCTAGGAAAGCTTTTTTTAGACCTTTAATAATTTTTCTTGGACACTTTAAGTGGTTGTTTAGTTTTCTTAAGATAGCTTTCCAGCTGTTATACATTCGTATGCTTGTTTTCAATATTTGGAGTCCTAGTGTGGTACTATAGAATGAGCACTGGGCTGCTAACTCTAAGGTCGGCAGTTCAAACCCATCAACAATTCTGCAGAAATCCTATAGAGGTTCACTGAGTTGGAGTTCTGGTGTGGCACTGTGGGTTAATGTGCTGGGCTGCGAAGTCTGTTTGAACCACCAGGTCAGTGGTTTAAGCTCTCCAGCTGCCCCTCAGAAACCCTATGGAGGGTCACTAGGGGTCTGAACTGACTCAATGGCACTTAAGAACAAGAAGTTGGGATCGACTCTACAGAACTTAACAATTTTCAATCTTAAGAATCTCCGGTTTTTGAGAATTGAATGTGTGATTATTCTTAAAGGGATAATTTAGAAACTCCACTGGTGGGACTGGTTAGTTAGAACTGTGCTCCATAGGTTTTTTTGGCTTTAATATTTATACAAGCAGATCACCAGACCTTTCTTCCTCCACTGGATGGGTTCAAACCACCAATTGACTTTGAAGGTAAATGGGTATAGGTTTGGGTTTTAAATGAGGGTGAATTCCAGTAGCAAGTTAAAAGTTGTTAAGTGCCATTGAGGCAGTTCTGATTCATAGTACCCCTCCCTGTATAGGATTTATGAGGAGCGGCTGTTGAGTTTGAATCGATGACCTTGTGGTTAACAGTCTAGTGATTGTCCTACAGTGCCACATTAGGACTCCAAGTAGAGAGCTATAATCTATCCCTACATTACTGTTTAAATATATATGTTGTTAAGTGCCAACAAGTCAGTTCTGACTCATAGCAACCCCGTATAGGATTTTCAAGGAGCAGCTGGTGAGTTTGAACTGCTGACCTTGTGGTTCAAACTGACTTTGAGGTCCAGCGCATTATCCTGCAGCGCCATACCAGGTCTCCATTACTGCTTAAAATAAATAAAAGACTCTTCTTCAATCACTTGAATAATCTCCTCTTTTATTGAGAACGCAAACTGGAAACAGTCCACTAGGCACTGCGTTACATCAGGAAGATCACTATGGAGTAAATTACAGTTCAAGTGCAGATCCCAGGGGTGATGCATATTTATTATTTCTGCGTGGCCTTGGGCACGCTTCTTAGCCTCTCTCAGATCTCTCTTCAACTGCAAAATTGGAATAAAAATATCCACCTCAGAGTCACTGAAGGGATTAAGTAAGATGTTATATTTTGAGACTTTAACGTGGTGCTGGTCACTCTTTTTTTAGAAGTTGCCACTTGAGGCCCAATGTGGCTGACCACTTATTAACTGGCCTTGTGATTGCCTTGGGCAACAAGTGGATGATCGTAGGCCTGGCTTTCACAGAAGCCTTCCTATCACTCTTGTTAGTTCAGTGGCATTGGTGATTCTACTTCCTGTACCTCTGACCTGGCATGTACCCCTAGATATAACCAAACTCAAATGTCACCTGGGAAGGTCATTGCTAGCAAAACTTGCCATTGCTTTGCTGCCTGCACAGATGGCAGGGATACAGCGGCTTTATTTCAGTCACGTGGTTTTGATGCCATCGGCTGACAACTGGTGTTTGTCTACTCTGTGCACAGCATCTCCCAGCTGTGAAAAAAGACCCTAACAGTGCCAGTAACTAGGTTAAATTGGGAGGGAACCCTTCATTTCTTAGTACACTGATTGCTCACACCATTCTGCCTAGGAGGGAAATGTGTGTTTCAACATTCCTTTAGCTTTGGGTGGCATTCTTCTCTTGATTAAAGACTATGATTCATTTCACTCCAAAGAAGTAAACTGGGAGCCTTGCACAATTCCCACCTGCTTCATTAATTGTCAGGATCGCACCAGTTTGGGGGGCGGGGCATGCTACGATTTGTTTTCCTCGTTCTAGGTCTAGTTAGAGAAGTGACCAGTGTAGCTTTATTGTACATGGTAAGAATGACATGGAACTCAATAGCCAACAGACAAAGCCACTTGCAAAAGAAAGGCAGCAAAGAAGCAAAATTGGATTTACTGCCTTTAGTATCACTGAAGGAAAGGAGGATGTTGTTGTTAAGAGTCATTCAGTTAGTTCCAACTCATAGTGATCCGGTATAGGGTTTCCGAGGTTGTAAATGTTTGTTGGAGTAAAAAGCCTTATCTTTCAAGGAGTGACTGGTGGGCTTGAACTGCCCACCTTATAGTTCACACAGTCCAGTGCATATCCTACAAAACCATCATGCTCCCTGAAGGAAAGGAATTGGTGGTGGTGTTAGGTGCCTTCGAATCAGATCTGACTCACAGCGACCCTGTATAGGGTTTGTTGGGAGTGGCTGGCGAGTTCAAACCGCTGCCCTGTGGTTGAAACTGACCTTGCAGTCCAGTGTGTCCCTACATTCCATTTTATATACAGCTCTTCTCATCAAATGATTACAACTTCCCCCACCCCCCCATGTTTCTGTACAGTCTTCAGTTGTTCTTTTTAGCAACTCCATCAAATGATATTTTACTACTTCTGCAATATTGCATGGTTTCTTTGTTTACCACATTTTAACTCTAATAACACACATTGAACACCTTCCTATACAGAGCTGTTTTCTTCTTTTGCATTTGGACTTAGGAATACTCTCAAGAATGAGATTGCTTGATCATAAGGTGGGAACATATTGTAAGTCCATTTTTCATTTCTGTAGCTGGGCATCTTGTTTGCATAAAAATACAATCAATTGCCTCCACCCAACACAAACATCTCAATCAAGCATTTTATTTTTATCATGCATTTTGGGTGTAGCCTTTCACGAGAGTGTTTTATATGACCAAATTATAGAACATGAACAAACTGTTTCCCTTTCCGTAATACAAACCATTAGCACCCAAGTGAGATCCATTTACTGATTCCTATGACCTTTTAGTTTTCTTTGTGATATTGTATGAAGTGACCCATATCCTACCTCTGCAAAAAAGACAGTTGATGAGAAAGACAAAGCTCTTGTTCTTTGGGTGAGTGATTCATTGGTTGAATGCCTAGAGTTTTCCACTTTGGAGCAAATTCCTTCTGTGGTTTCCAGAGCTTGAAGAGACATTAGTTTGCTTTTCAATTTACATGGCCATTCTACTGAATCCACTGCAGAGCTTTCTGCGATTGTAATGGCTCAGACATGACTTCACTTTGAGGATAGAAAGTGCTAACCCGTTCTTAATAGTTTAGTTTAATGGCCACTCTTTTCTTTCCCCTATGGTTTCTCTATTATTATTATTTTTAAGCAGACCACTATTATAGAGCCACACAGTCTCCATTTAACCTGTGCTCTGCAGGGAAAATCCTTTGAAAAACAACTATCTTCCCTTGGAAAGCAAATCATGCAGTCTGAGGAAACACTGATCTATGGAAAAAAGTGATCTAATGAGAACTTATCTGGGATTTTCCTTTTTCCTCCCCCTCGAAGAAAAGTGAACATGATGTAAAATAGAACTCACACACGGGTGGTCAGCTGAGAAGGCCAGTGGGATGAGGTATTTATCCAGCATGCTGACCATTTTTAATGCCTTTGTAAATCACCATCACCTGTATATTCACATTTCTTGAATGGCTTGATATTGAAATAGGAACACCTTGTTCTTTTTTTCTTCTTTTTCAAACTTTTGTATGGAGTTCCAGGGCACTTCCAATTCCTTTCCACTCTTCTTACTCCTGGTCCAAGGAACTCAAATCAGTGCAGACTCTCCTGGCCAGTTGTATTTGAGATCAGCAAATGAAGACAGTTCTTGTTCTCAGCTCTTGGGGAACAGCATCCCTGATTCTGTTGCCAAGGAAACCAGTTTTAGATGGGTGCAAAGAAGGTAAAAGGTTCAAACATCTCATTTGAAATAATGAAATAAAAACACAACCCATCACCACCAGCACCTTCACCTATCTAATGTCAATTTCCATGGAAACAGGATCAGAAGGGCCCCTGACAGTCAGTGACCCAGAGTAAACTTGCATGTCTCTCTGGGTGGCAGACATCCTTTTGATATTCGCAAATGCTATTGTGTACAATCCCATCACATATCACTGGGCTGGAAAGACTCTTATTTGAAGAGTGAATAAAACAGAATCCACCTCGCTAAAATGTGTGTCCTGACATCTTAATGAACAAACATATTATAATTCAGGAATATAGTCCAGGTGATTATTATTACTGCTTCCCATCATTGCTACTTAATCAATATGCAAAACCTTGTCTTTAGATTTCTGAACAAACACTTAGCCACATGGTAGCCATCTCCTTTGGACTGCAGTTTAGAATTATATCAGATGTTGACTTGAAAGATGCAGGCCTTTCATACTGTAATACAAAGAATGTAAATGTCAGTGCTTTTATTAATTTTTTTAATCATTGTATCAATGTCTAAAATTTGGTCATATAATCGATTAGTTTATGTTCATTTCAGATGTTTTCACTTTTAGACGACACGGACTCTCAGGATGTACACATCTAAGTAGCTGAAAAACTCTATTTGGTTGCTAGCATATAGCATAATCCACACGTAAGGGAGGTATCATTAAAAATTGAGTATCTCAACACAGAATGGTCATTTCTTGTTGCTGTTGTTAAGTGTCATCAAGTGAGTTCTGACTCATAGCGACCCTGTATAGGTTTTCCGAGGAGCGGCTGGTGAATTTGACCTTGTGGTTCAAACTGAGCTGGGGTCGAGTGTTTATCTTAAGGTGACACACCAGGACTCCATTTCTTGGTAATGTGGAAAAATTAGTAGCAGAAAAGACTCTAAAAGAGACACAATGGTTCAAAGGTGAATTCTCCCCTTCCCCCAGCTTTCCTCCAGACTCATATCTCAGGCTGAGTTCTCTAGAGAAGCAAAAGCAGTGAAGCTTATATATCTATGTTGATGCCTTTGAATCAGCTCCAACTCATAGTGACCCTATGTACAACAGAAGGAAACACTGCTTGGTCTTGTGCCATCCTCCCAATTGTGCTGTTTGAGCCCACTGTTGCTGCCACTTTGTCAGTCCATCTCATTGGGGAGGTTTTCCTCTTTTTCAGTGGCCCTCTATTTTGCGAAGCGTGATGTCTTTTTCCAGGCACTGGCTCTTCCTGATAACATGTCCAGAGTATGTGAGATAAAGTCTTGCCATCCTCACTTCCAAGAAGGATTATGACTGTACTTCTTCCCAGATAGATTTTGTTTGTTCTTTTATATAAATGTATACATACGGTGTAGCATAAACACTGAGCTACTAACCACACGGTCAGCAGTTTAAACCCACCAAGTGCTCTAGGAAACCTATACAGGGTTGCTATAAATCGAAACCAGATCACAGTTGTAGAGGTGGGCAAGTCCCAAATCCATGGATCAGAAGGCTGGAGGCTTCTCCTGACTCACGTACCTGGCACAGGATCCAAGTCTGCCAGGACAGGCAGCAGGTTTCTGAATGAATTCAAGGTCAGCAGGTAAGATGGCAGGCTGCTTAAGACTCCCAGGATCAACAAGCAATATGACAGGTCACTAACTAGTCCAAAGAACTGGAGGTCAGATGACCTCTCCCAGATGTATTATTTAGATCTAGCAAAAAGTAAGCAAGTTTTGTTAGAGTGTCAAATATATTGGAAGCAGTCCACACACCTGAGGAATCATCCCTTCAATTGATTGACTGCTCATAACAGATCTCATCATGGAAGTGATCACATTATATTAGATCTCATCATTGGGAATGACTATGTCTTCATTGATAGATCACTAAGAATCCTGACCTAGCCAGGTTGACACAAAACCTTAACTATCACAGTGAGTGACTCACTTAATGTAGTTGAGTCTTCCTAGTTGTCTTTTGTTAAAATAACAACGGAATTCAGTGTGCCATGTACTCTAGACTCTTCTAGTAGCATTAGTAACCAGTTGTTGATTCCCACTCAGAATGACCCCAGATGTGTTAGAGTAGAACTGTACTCCATAGGCTTTTCAATGACTAGACTTTCAGAAGCAGATCACCAGGTCTAAGATACCTCTGGGTGGACTTGAATTGCCAGTCTTTCAGTTAGTAGTCATGTGTTTAATTGTTTGTGTCACCCAGAGACTTCCTCAAAACATTACTTGAATTATTTAAATTAAATCTAATAGATTTAATATTAATGAATTATATTAATGAATTAATTAAATTAATAGTCTAATAGAGACTCACTGAGTTCTAAATCTCAACGAATTATTTGAACATGTTGTCATGACCTTGTGGTTAGCTGTCCAGTGCTTATCCTACAGTGCCACACCCGGAGTCCTATTTGTGCATAATTTGTTGTCACTTGCTAATGCTGGTGATGTAAGTCGACTTGAACCACAAGGTCAGCAGTTCAAGCTCACCAGTTGCTCTTCAGAAATCCTATACAGAGTCGCTATGGGTCAGAACTGACTCAACAGCACTTAACAATCACAACAACAATGCTGGTGGTGTGGTGCTGTAGGATAAGCACTGGACTATGAACCACAAAGTCGGTAGTTCAAACCAGCCAGCTGCTCCTTGGAAACCCTATACAGGGTTGCTATGAATCAGAACCCACTCGATTGCTCCTAATACAGACAACAATGCTGGTGTAAAATAAACAAACTTAAATTTTTTAGCACAAACCTGTCTTTCTAAGAAATCTATTAAGCAATACCTAGCTCATACGGGGAGCTCAATGCCATGGTCAGGCTGTCATTATAAGCCATGTTTCTCTTAGTATCCACAGCTGAGGGACGCCTTCCTGCTAACCACAACGTATTTTCTGAGGGAGAGGTGACAAAGCGTTTGTTGGCTGAACAACACACAGGAGAAAAGCTCTGAAATGGAGTTGGTGCTGAACTCTCTCCTAAGGGCAGAGAAATGCCAGACAGTTAATAAGATGGCTTTTTAACCTATCACTTTCATTCCTCTCTTTCCCTTCTATCTTTCTTCAAACTGGCTGTGAAAGGGACTAGCTGACATTCTACCTGAGATTGACAAAAGCCCATGTATGATTTCTTTGAGTTCCACTAGTTGATACACAGATGTGTGTAAGTGTAAGTTAGCCTTTTCTTTCATTTGAGCAGAAATTTTACTTTAGTCTATGTTTCCTGGTGTGGCGCTGTACGATATGCCCTTGGCCTCAAGGTTGATTTGACTGGCCACTCCTCGGAAACCCTATATAGGGTTGCTATGAGTCGGAACCGACTCGACGGCACTTACCAACAACAACAAATGTTCCCTCCAGTTGGCAACTGACAGCTGTTAAAAAGCAGATTACTAAATGACTTGGCTTACATACTTGTGAGGATTTTTGAACTGTGACTTTTCTGTTCAGTCCTGGTGTGAAACTCTAGGATAACCACTTGGACTGCTAACCATAAAGTTGGTGGTTCAAACACACCAGTTGCTTCTCAGAAACTCTATATGGGGTCTCTGTGAGTTGAAATCAACTTGAAGATACTCAACAACAACAACATCCTGTTAGAGAGTGGAGTGTTAGTTCTGTGGTAGAATTCTCATCTTGGAGACCTGGATTTGATTCCTGGCCAATACACCTTATATACAGCCGCCTCCCGTCTGTCAGTGGAGCCTTGGATGTTGCTATGATGCTGGACAGGTTTCAGCAAAACTTCGAGACTAAAACTAGGAAGAAAGACTTGGAGATCCATTTCTGAAAAATTAGCCAGTGGAAACACTATATGAATTACAACGATCTGATCTGCCACCAAACATAGGGCTAGAGGTGGACTGTGCATTTTGTTCCGTTGTCCGTGGGGTTACCTTGAGCCAGAGGGCTACTCAAAGGCAGTTGGCAATAACCACAATCCTGCTTCAATGGAGAGTTCTTCTGACATTTCCATAGACTGTTTTGCAAGATTCTCTCATTATCGTTGTCTGAATTCTGAGCTACTCTGATTTATGGCTATTTCAACTTTAGGGATTATAATTCTGTAATTTGTCAGTAATTGTTCTTAATCACTCAGTTCAACATTTCAGTGATTATAGAATGTAAGGAAAATCACAGAGGAAATCGATGTTGATCAAATAAAATGAGCTGGTAAACAATATTATAGCAAACCCTAATGCCTATCCTTTGAGTCAGATGTTTCTTTTTAAACTTTCAATAAAAACAAACAGGAACATATTGAGTCAATGTGTAAGGGGTGATGCCTGCTGCAGTTCTCACTGAATTCCTAATGCCATTTTAATTAACAGGAGAATTCAGAGAACCCTTTTCACACTCCAACAAGAAAGCAAAGGAAACTGGGCTGCTTCTAGCATAGAACGTCTCGTCTTCCCTCCACTCAGTCTTCAGTGAAAGTCTTTGCTACTTAAGAGCACAAGACTTGACTTTTAAAAGTCCAGTCTTTGAAATGTTAGAGGTGTAAAGAAATAGCAGTTAGAATATAAACATGTGAACAGATCCCAAATGCCAAATTTGCTCAGCCTGACAAGACAGGTAATGAAGGTCCTTTTATAATCTGTGAAAGGTAAGAGGACATTTTCGTGATATAAAAAGCTATTACTTCACATAACCAATACTTATTATGTGCAAGTAATTCTGATAAGTGCTATTTGAAGGATGTCATAGTAGGTACTATGGTTAGTGTTTACTGAACACTTACTATATGCCAGGCACTTTGTTAAGTAATTTATTTGCCATGTTTTATATACAAACAGAACAAAAATAGAAAACAGCCTGAGGTCTACCCTGAAGTAGCTGAGGCCAGGGGCTGGATTAGAGTAAATGAAAGAGGCCTTTGCTTAAGGGTCAAAACTTGAAGTTGTTGTGAAGTGTTGTCGAGTAGGCTCCGACCCATAAAGACCCTGTATAGGGTTTCCAAGGAGCAGCTGGTGAGCTTGAACCGCCGACCTTGTAGTTCAAACAGCTTTGCCATCTGGCGCATTAACCCACAGCGCCACATCAGGACAGGAACCAAACTTCAAGTGGTGACAAAATATTTCGGTAATCAAGATTAAAAAACACTTTTCTGCAATATTTAAAAAAATCAAAATGAATTCAAAGGAGAAGAGCTCCCCCCTAAGCCCCCACAAAACCTTGTTAAATGTATTACGAACATTTAAAATAACAACAATTAAAACCTGCATTGTCACCCCCTTGATTCCCTGACCTCATCTTGGTCTTGGTCCTTTAGGGTCCTACCTTTGTTCATATTTCGATCTCATGTTCACCAGTCTTGTCCTCTGGAGAAGGAGTACTCATGTGGATAACTGAGTTACTCCCATTCATGAGTGAGGAACATTTGGACCCCCAGCCCCAGTCAAGCTTTCAAATGACTGTATCTGCTTGAGACCAGCAGAAAAAACAAGCCAGACTGTCAACCCCACAGAATTATGAAAAATAGCAAATCATTGCTCCAAGCCAATGGAGTGGTTCGTCATGCTGTCATTGGTTGTTGGTCCCTACTCATGGTAAACAGAACAAGTTTACCCAATCCTGCATCATCCTCACAGTTGCTGCCATGTTACAGCCCATCATGGCTGCCTACTGTACCAGTATACTGCACCAAGTGTCTCTCACTCTCCTGACCCTCTGCCTCCCCAAATATGATGTCTTCCTCCAGTGATGAATTCCCTCTTGAGAACATGCCCAAAGTAAAAGAGTCAGACAATGTTCTGTTGGGATCCATAAGGGCTTCACTAGCTAATTTTTGGGAAGCAGATCACCAGGCCTTTCTTCTGAGGTACGTGTGGGTGGACTTGAATCACCAACCTTTTGGTTAGAAGTCGAGCACTGCTACCCAGAGCCTTCTTCATGACATTAACCAAAATCAAACTCAACCCACTGCCATTGGGTCCATTTTGACCCACAGCGACCCTATACAGGATTTACGAAAGCAGACAGCTTCATCTTTCTCCCTAGAAGTGGCTGATGAATTTGAACTCCCAAACTTGTGGTTTGCAGTCAAGTTCTTGTCCTACAGTCCCATCAGGGCTCCTGCCTCATGACATTGGACTGAAGTTATTTAAACAGTCTACTACAGACCCACAGGGAGAAGAAGAGTGCATGGGTGGGCCATATGCATAGAGCCCACCAAGGTGAAGGAGCCAGGAAGAAAGTAAGAAGGCTTCCCTGTTATTAGACTGGCCCTTAGTGTTTTTAAATCACTTCTTCAGACCATGGCACAGTCAGAAAAACGGTGTGGTGCTGGAACACTGGAGTGCGAATCACAAGGTCAGCACTGACACCCAGCAGCCACTTCTTGAACCCCTGTACAGGGTTACTATGAGATGGAATCAACTAGAAGTCACTTAACAACAACTTGTGGTATGGTGCTTTTCCCAGTGCGTCTCTTGGCAACAATTGAAAACCGATTCTAATCTTTTTTTTTTTTTTTATTCTGTCCCATTACATGCTTCTTTATATGGCATACGTGGAGTCCTGGTGTGACACTGTAGGATAAGCACTGGACTGCTAACTGCAAGATCAATGGTTCAAACCCACTGGCTGATCCTCAGAAATCCCATATAAGGTTGCTATGAGTCAGAACCAACTTCATGGCACTTAACAACAACAATATGACATACGTATTTAATTAAAGTTGATGAAAGTTGACTTGATTTCAATAATCTACAAGTAGGAAAAATTTCAATACCACTTGAGATCACTATAGATAGATAGCACACGGCAGAGCCAAAGCAGAATTTGAATCTTCGCACTAAACACACTTAACTGCACTATAAAAAATTGTTCCTACTTTCATAATCTGTACAAAATTAGAGACTAATGCATATGAATGGAATCCTGGTGTGGCACTGTAGGATAAGCACTGGACTGCACGGTGGGTCTGAGCCGCAAGGTCTGTAGTTCAAACTCACCAGCTGCTCTTCAGAAACCCTAGAGAGGGTTGAGTCGGAACCAACGTGGCAGCATTTACCAACGACAATGCATAAAATAAGAAGACTTAAAGAACTACAATTCCAAATGAAAACAGGAACAAATATGTCCCAAATTGCCAAACTATCTGTCTCATATAAACTGGATCTAGATAATATTTGGAAGGCCTGAGGGGTACAAATGTTTAATGCTTTCAGCTGCTAACCAAAAGGTGGGCAGCTTGAGTCCTCCTAGAGGTACCTTAGAAGAAAGGCCTGGTAATCTACGTCTGAAAACCCAGCCATTGAAAACCCAATGAAGCACAATTGTACTTTGACAAACACAGGTGTCACTATGAGTTGGAACTGATTTGTTGGCAACTGGTTACTGGTAAATGATAGCTAGGCACAAGGGTACAGATGGAAACTGAATTTTTGGAGGAATTGAGGTTTTAGAGGCACTTATTTTATCTCCTTTCATTCAGCATATATGCAAGCCATACTAGTCTTTATTTTCCAATCAAAGACCAAAATCCATCAACCACCCTTAAAATCAAAACCCAAAATCCCACGTCTCCCACCCCCAGCACTGCTCCCCTATCTTCTTTTTACGCTGAATCATTTCAGAAGGTTTTCATACCAGTCGTCTCCTCCACTTCTGCATCTTCCAATCTCAATTCAACACACTCACCACAAAATGCTCTTGACAACATCACTCACCCTCTCCTTGGAAAATCCATTGGGCAAGTCTTTGTGTTCTTTTTGTTCAACTTTGTTGTGAGATTTAAAACAGTTGGTTTACTCTATCCTTAAAATACTCTCTATCTTTGGCTTTGGAAACTCCAAATTCTTCCAGTTTGCCTCCTGTTTCTCCGGAGGCTGGTTTCTCTTCACTGGTATTCTCCCGTGTATGTATACTTGCTTTTTTTGTCCTTTTAGACAGATGCCAAGCTTGTTTTTTCTGCCCAAAGCCTTTGTTCAAACCATTGTGCCTAGTTATCACCACTCAGCTGAAATGTCAATCCCCAGGGAGTCCTTGACCTCATTATCTGAAATCATTCCCACCCCACCCTCTGCCATTCTTGGTCTATTCTTTTCATGCATACATTCCTTTCTTACGCCCTAACTTGTGACCTTATTTACTGTTTGTCTTCCTCTCCAAGAATGTGAACTCTTGAAGCAGAAACAGTTTCTGCTCCAACCTGATGATACATACCATAGTAGTCAGCCTCCAAGCTGGCATCCAGTTATGCTTGCCTCCTGGTATTCACACCCTTATGCAGTTGTCTCCTATACTGAATCAGAGCTCACCTGTGTGGCCAATAGTATGTTTTGAAAGGTTCAGTTTGGGACTTTCTGTCTTGGTCCCTTGCATTTCTGCCTTTGACAAAAGCCAGTTGCCATCCCAAGCCCCTTCACTTGTTGTTGTTGTTGTTGTTAGGTGCCATCGAGTCGGAACCCACTCATAGCGACCCCATGCACAGCAGAACGAAACAATGTCCGATCCTGGGCTAACCCCACTACCGCTGCCACACTTGACGCCATCAATTATGCCACCTGGCTGATCCATCTCGTTGGGGGGTCTTCCTCTTTTTCTCTGACCCTCCATCTTACCCAGCATGACATCCTTCTCTAGCGACTGTTCTCTCCTGACAATATGTCCAAAGTATGAGAGACGGAATTTGGCCATCCTGGCCTCCAAGGAGCACTCTGGCTGCACTTCTTCCAAAAGAGACCTATTGGTTCTTTTGGCAGTCCATGGTACTTTTAGTATTCTCCTCCAACACCACAACTCAAAGGCATCTATTCTTCTACGGTCTTCCTTATTCATTGCCCAGCTTTCACATCCATATGAGCCCTATCACTTAGGATCTGCTAATATGACTCATTCAAATGGTTGGCCAAGTAGTGATTGATGCTGGTTACACTTTAGTAACTCCTTGAATGGGTTTGCTTGAATGACCTTAGTATTATTGTTAAGTGTCATTGAGTTGGTTCCAACTCATAGCGACCCTGAATGGGGTTTCCAAGGTGAGTTTGAATGGCTGACCTTGTGGTTAGCAGTCCAGTGTTATCCTGTAGCGTCATACCAGGACTCCAGAATGACCTTACAACATGGCAATTGGCTTTTGTCAAAGGTAGCAATCCAAGAGACCAAAACAAAAAGTCCCAAACTGACCCTTTCAAGATGCATTATTGGCCACACAGGTGAGCTCTGATTCAGTGAGGGGGACACCTGTGTAAGCCCCTTCACAAGGAGCTCTGGTGGTGTAGTGGTTACAAGCCAGGCTGCTAATCTTACAGTCAGCAGTTCAAAAACTACCAGCTGTTCTACGGGAGAAAGATGAGGCTTTCTGCTCCCATAAGGATTTATAGCCTCAGAACCCTGTACAGGGTCACTATAAGTTGGAACTGACTCCACAGCACATAACCACCACCAACTAAACTCCTTCACATCTTTGGCTGACTTTGTTAAGTGCCATTGAGTAGGTTCCTACTCATAGTGACCCTGCATGGGTTTCAAAGGCTTTAAATCTGTGCGGGAGCAGAAAGCCTCATCTTTCTCCTCCAGTGGATTGATGGTCTCCAACTGCTGACCTTGCGGTTCACAGTCAGTGCTTACATTTGGAGCCACCATACTCCCCTGGTTGCTTTGATGTTGTTAAGTGCCGTTGCGTCAGTTCTGACTCATAGTGATCGTGTATAGTGTTTCTGAGGAGCAGGTGGTAGTTTTGAACTGCCTCCCACCTTGCAGTACAAATCAACCTTGCAGTCTAGTGCCACACTAGGACTCCAAGATTGATGTTGCTGCTGTAGTTAAGTGTCATTAAGTAGGTTCTGACTCATAGGATTCCAAAGAGTGGCTGGTGAGTTTGAACTGCTGCCCTTGCAGTTCAAATTGACTTTGTGGTCCAGTGATTTATCCTACAGTGCCACACCAGGACTCCCAGCCAATATATGATTGCAACCTCATCAGAGACCCCAAGTAAAGCCAGAACTGTACAGGCAAGCTGGCTCCAAATTCCTGACCCATAGAAACAAGTTGCTGTTGTTGTTAAGTGCTATAGAATTGGTTCTGACTCTGGTAGCGTAGTGGCTATGAATTGGGCTGCGAACCTCATGGTCAGCAGTTCGAAACTACCAGCTGTTCCGCGGGAGAAAGATGAAGCTTTCTGCTCCTGTAAAGATGTACAGCCTTGAAAACCCTGTACAGGGTTGCTATGAGTCAGAACCGACTCCATGGCACATCACAACAACAACATAGCAATTCTGTATAGGGTTTCCAAGGAGCAGTTGGTAGGTTTGAACTGCCAATCTTGCAGCTCAAACTGATCTTGTGGTCTAGTGCTTATCCTATTGCAACATACTTGATAGTAAATAAGTATTGCTGCTTTAAATCAATACGTTGTTGGGTGGTTTGTAATGTTATTTGTTAAAAACAAAAAAAGACGTCCTTCTTCTTGGCTTGTTTTTGTTGTTTGACTCATGGCGATCCCATGTGCTCCACAGGGTTTTCTTATCTGTACTCATCAAGAAAACAAGTCACTAGGAATTCCTTCTACACAGAGCTGCTGAGTGTGCCACTTCTAGGAAAATTTCCAGTGCCCCTTGCCAAAGTCCTGGAACCTAACTCGTACTGTTAGTAATTAAAGTTATCATTCATTATTAGGTAATAAATGCAAATACTTATGTATTTATATATATGAAGAAAAATTCAAGCCTCAACTTTTGTTATTGAAGGAATCTCTGGGCA
>NW_006408532.1:30716289-30717900 GCF_000296735.1 Chrysochloris asiatica | reverse complement strand
AGTGAGGTTGGCCCAGGATCGGGCAGTGTTTCATTCTGCTGTGCATAGGGTCGCTGTGGGTCGGTACCAACTTGATGGCACCTAACAACAACAACATATATTTATTCACTTGAATATGATGCTCAATCTAGAACCTAATACCCGGCACCTCACTTGCTCATATCTGGTTTCAGTTTGAATCCACTAATCTTAGTCAGCCTATCAACAGATATTTATTGAGCACATGCTTTATAGCAAACACTGGGCTAAGCTGGAATTATAGAATTCAGCATTGCAGGCCTTGTTAGTTTGGAAGATAAGATAATAGCTGTTGATATAATTGGAGGACAAATAAGAGCATGTGAAGATTAACATTGTTGTTGTTGTTAAGTGCAGTTGAGTTGATTCTCACTCACAGTGACCCTGCATTGAGTTTCTGAAGAGCGGTTCAAATCAACCTTGAGGTTGATTGCTTATCCTACAGTGTTACACCAGGACTCCTGAAGGTTCACATTATAGAATAGAAATTTAAAGAATGATGATTTCAAAGGCAACGGACCTTACTATTTGTTTAACATGCTTCTCCTTCACATGTGACGTTTTCATGGTAGAGATGGATGTCATCGATTGAACCGTGCCCCTCAAAAAGATATATTTTGAAGTCCTAAGCCCTGAATACCAATAAACGTGATCTTACTTGGAAATACGGTTTTCTCTTGTTGTTAGTTAAGTGAAGGAGCTTCTCCCAGAATAGAGTGAGTCCTAATCACACAGGGAGAAGATACCATGTGAGGGTAATAGACAAACCAATGGATGCTAAGGAACACCCAGGACTGCGGGAAGTTGAAAAAGCAAAGGAAGGCTCTTCTCTGAGAGTGAACAGGGAGAGAAAGTGTGCACAGCTTGCTGACACCCTGAATTCAAACTTCTAGAATTGTGAGTATACATTTCTGTTCTTGAAAGCCACCTGCATTGTGGTGTTTTGTTGTGGCAGCACTAGCTGACTAAGGGGTATGGTCTAGATTTGGAAGATTTGTGAATCAGAATCACCTGAGAGTGTTTTCATTCTCTAATGTTGCTGTAGCAGAAATACTACACATGGGTGGCATTAGCAAACAGAAAGTTATTTTCTCACCGTTTAGGAGTCTAACAGTTGGAATTTAGAATTTGGGGTGACTGCTCTAGGGGAAGGCACAGCTGTTGACTCTGCTCCTGGGCATTCTTCATGTGGCTTGGTATACCTCATCTCCCATCTCTGTTTACTACCTTTCTTGTTGAATTGCTTTTTTTTTTTTTTTAATAGCTCAAAACACATTGACTGATGACACACCCTACATTAACAGGTCTCATTAACATAACAAAGAAACCCTTCCCAAAGGGAATTATAAATATAGGTGTAGAGACTGTAGAAGAATTGATGCTTTTGAGTTTGTGGTGTTGGATGAGAATATTGAAAGTGCCATGAGCTGCCAAAAGAACCAACAGATCTGTGTTAGAAGAAGTGTAGCCAGAGTGATCCTTAGAGGCCAGAATGGCAAAACTTACTGTCTCATACTTTGGACATATTGTCAGAAGGGACAAGGATATCATGTTTGGTAAGGTGGAGGGACAGAGAAAAAGAGGAAGACCCCC
>NW_006408532.1:30694117-30716104 GCF_000296735.1 Chrysochloris asiatica | reverse complement strand
CGAAACTACCAGCCGCTCCGTGGGAGAAAGATGAGGCTTTCTACTCCCGTAAAGATTTACACCCTCGGAAACCCTGTACAGGGTCGCTATGGGTCAGAACTGACTCAACGGCACTTAACAACAACAACAACAGAGTCCTGGTGTGGTGCTGTAGGACAAACACAGCCACAGGTGCATGGTTCCAACACATAAGCTGCTCCTCGGAAACCCTATACAGGGTTACTACGGCCAATTCCATAGCACTTACCAACAACAACATAGAGTTAGGATTTATAACACATAGTTTGGGGAGCAATTCAATCTGTAATGTTTCAACTCTTGCCCCTTCCCACTCACAATTTAGGTCCTTCATACATGCAAAATGCATTTGGCTCATCATATTACCCCCAAAGTCTGAAATGAACTCCAAATGCAAAATTTCCTCTTCTGAATCAGCTCAGTTAAATGTGAGTGAGACTTTAGGCATAGTCCATTCTTGAGGAAAATTCCTCTTCATCTGTGAATCTGTAAAATTAAAAGTATAAATTATCTGCTTCCGAAGTGCAATGGTGGAAGAGGCACAAGGCAAACATTTCCTTTCTAAATGGAAGAAAATGAATGGAAAGAAGAGATAACAGGAAGTCTGAAACAGATTACCATATTTTTTCGGCAAATAATGTGCATGTTCTAACTTTGCTAACCATGAAGCGAAGTATTTTTGTAAATGTGCTGTGCCAATTTCTTCTTACATGTTATAAAAAATAAGTGAGCATAGCACACACATGAAAATACCTCATGGTGGGAGGGTGTGGTTGACAAACAAAGAATGACAATGTTATTTGGGTAAAAATGCAGTGTATTAGCTCTCAAGGCTGGAATATAATCCTCTGTTCTCTGAGACCATCTGGACAGCGATTCTGCTCTCCAGAATCTGGGTGTTGGTCATGTCTTCTGGATTCTGGGTGGAGGCCCCTTGGCCCTGGGCTTCACTCGACCTTCTAAGTCTACTGGTATGGCAACTGCTTTCTCAGCTTTGGGACCTCCATTTTCCTAGTCTATTTGAGTGGCAAACCCACTCCCTTAGCACTTCCGGTCCCCTTCTTCTGCTCTTTGGTCATGGCAGTCCCACTCCCTCGGCATCTTTGGCAATGTGAATGGTAACTCCATGTCCAGAACCCAGATGGTGCAGATCAGACTCTGAAACCAGAGAGGCTGTAGCTCCACCCTTTGAGACCTAGGGGATTGTGGATCCATCCTTTGAAACCTTGTCAGGCCTTGCTACTTACAACTGTTGTGTTGATCTCGAAACTTCTCCACAGGTGGTCCTTTTCTTTTCTTGGAAAACAACAGACATAGCTCCTTTGGCCTGTTTCTTGTCTGTAAAATTCCAAGAGACAGGCAACATTTTTTTCTATGCCCTCTTTAGTCTAAGCTGATGGATTTCCTACTGTAGTAGTCAGTTGCATCTATTAGCCACAGACTTTATCTTGTTAACAAATGTTTGTGTAGGTGCTTCTTTGGTGAAAATTCAAGAATAAGTCAGCTGTGTTTGTACAACAGAATTTTCAAATCTTTAGATTTTGTTTTCTTTTTTCATAGTTTAAATACATATCTTTTTTTAAAAATTTATTTATAATTTTATTATTAGCGGCAAAGAGAAAGCATTGTGTAGACTTTAAAACGTAGCTTAGAAATCTCCTACGTCAAATATCCAAGCTCATCATTTACAAGTTCTGCTTTCCACCAAACATTTGAACACAATTTAGACAAGTTCTTTATCGCTCCATGGTTCAGTCACATAGTCATAAACTGTTTTTAAAGGCTTACCAGAAGCACATTTAGCTTCTCCATGTCTAGCAACATTCTGTTCATGGCACCATGCATATTGTTGAAGATGGCAGACTCTTCTCACTTCCTTCTGAATCCTCACCATAATCGATTTTCACACCCATAATTCTACCAACAGTTTCTTCAAGGTAATCTAGGCGTTTACTATTGTTGTTGTCGTTGTCGTCGTTAAATGCTATCGAGTCGGTTCCGACCCATAGTGACCCTGCATAGGGTTTCCGAGGAGTGGCTGTTGAGTTTAACCACTGATCTTGCAGTTCAAACGGCTTCTCAGTGTGGCGCATTAACCCATAGCGAGCGCCACACCAGGACTCCAGGCGTTTACTATTGGTGATGATTATGTGCCGTGGAGTCGGTTCTGACTCATAGCGATCCTGTACTGGGTTTCCGAGGCTGTAAATCTTTACGGGAGCGGAAAGCCTCATCTTTCTCTCGCGGAACTGTTAGGAACCTTAAAATTATTCTAGCTCCTACCCATTACCTAATTCTATAACCACTTTCACATTTTAGGCTTTTAGAAAGTTCGTTTTACACCACTTTACTTTGACAAAAGACCTATGGTAGTATCTGTTTTCACTAAATGAAAGAAATCTGAAGAGGATTTTTTGCTTTTCTGAAAAAAGGCGAAAAGTGAGACTAGTATTCAGCATTTGTTTTGCAGCTAAAGAGGCAGCGCGCACACCCTGAGCAGCAAGAGTGGTCTTACCGAACTCGTTCCTGGGGATCTACGTGAAGCTTCTCAGCATCATGTTCCCATAGCTTTGAACTGTGTATGTCAACACGATGTGTCAGTGTTATTTTAGGGTTTATGTGTTATTTGGTATGACTTGTTAGGTGATTTATTCAGTCTGGAAATGTTTTTAACAATTCCCATATAAATGAATGGAAACTGCTTCTTTGCTTTATGCTATTTCAGTTTAGTAAAGGTTTCATAGGGATGCTCTACTTTCAGATGGCAGGAGAAACCTGCTTGCTAAAGCAGTACCCCCACTTCCAGGCACCATATTGCATCCCATGTTTCTTTTCCAATCTCAGCTTGCTCGTTTGCTTGTTTAATCTCTTTTTTAACATCTCAAAAGAGATAGACATAAGGCATACAGTACACTAATATTGGCTCATTCACATAACAAAGCAAACCCATTACCAAATAGGGTTATAATCACAGGTATGTTATTGTTGTTGTTTTGTGCCATTGAGTTCGTTCTGGCTCATAGCGACCCTGTATAAAATTTTCAAGGCTGTACATCTTTACAGGAGCAGAAAGCCTTATCATCCTCAGTGGAGTGGTTGGTAGGTTTGAACTGCTGACACTGAGGTTAACAGCTCATGGTGTAACACACTATGTCACCAAGATCATTAACCAAAACTGCAAAGGTTAAGATTTATATTTAGTTGCAGGGACACAATTCAATCCATAAAAACTTGCTGAACTCAGATTTCTGGGTTTCATCTACGAGTTACTGACCCTGGTGTCCAAGAAGTTACACTGCTAACAAGTTCTCTGATGATGATGAGGCTGGTTCTGGGACCATATGTTTTGAGGAATTATACTACTCTGTTGTTATTGATGTGAGCTGTTGTATCAATTCTGACTCATAATGACCCCAATAAGACAAAGTATAACTTGCCCCATAGGGGTTTCTAGATTAAATTCTATAAGGGACCAGACCTCCAGGTCTTTTTTTTTTTAAGTTTCTATTGTGAGGTTTAAATGGGAGAACATCAGCTTTACACTCATCCTATCATCTTTCGTTTCATTGCAATGATTACAATCCCCTTCATGCATCATCAGATAACCAAAGGATACAACCCACAGGCCTGCCTCCTAGCCACCAGCACACGACCCTTCTCCCTCCCTGAGTCCAGTGTCTGCAGCCGTTCCATCTGTCCACATCATCATCTCTGTCTCCATCCCTGGTGTCACTGCCTCTCTGGGTAGGGTACCCGTTCTTCTCACATGATGGTCCCAGTAACCTCTGCTCCTGGGATGCAAAATCAATCACTCCCCTCCTTTTGTCAAAAACCATCTACCTCTATATTGCCTACCCTCACAGTCAGTCCTGATGGCAATTATTCACTATTGTACCACAAGAGTCTTGTTCCCATTTCCTTTCGCCAGCCCAGTCCCAATGGATTGGAGATCATTCAGTGGTGATTCTACCTTCCCCACCCCATCTGGAACTAGGCTCCCTCTTGAAAGCTTGTAAGCCAGTCACTTCTTGCCTTTATAGACCCCCCCTATTTTGGTAGCCAATGTCTAAGTTGCCCATCACTATCAACCCTGTGTACCGAGGGGGTAGGAGTGATTCTCGCTGTAGAGATTTGTTCCCTTTTTTGAGCTACTAAATCCATAAGCATAGGTAAAATTCATCAAATTGTAGAAGGTTACCCTTTTTTTTTTTTTCCCCCTCTTCTTTCTTCTTCTAGTCAAGTTCTGATCATCCAGCCATCGAAGCCAGGTCAAGTGGGTACTGTCTGCAAGTAGGGGTGTTCTTGTGCATCTCCGCTCACTTCATATCAGCTGGACACTTCACTCTCTGCTCTAGTCCTCTGTGGCCATGTCACTGCCTCTGGGCCCAGGAGTCCCCATACGGCTGGCCATCCAGGTCTCCACCCGGGTTCACAGGGATCTATTGAATTTGGTCAGGCTTAGCTTGCAACTTCATTGCTGTTTGTTCCCCCTCTTCCCCTTATTGGTGACCAACATGGTCACCAGCCAGACCACATGCCTGCTCATGTATTCCCCTTGAGTCTCAATCTTGGAAGGGGGTTTGCTCTGAGGGGTCCCGACCACTTGCCTTGATGGTTCCTGGGTGAACAGCTTACTTGTTCTTGTAGTAATCAGACTGCCATTATTTTTCCGGATTTTTCCTGTCAATCTTTCTTTCATGAAGTATCTTCTTTTCTTCTAGATGCTCCAGGCTGGTCTACTCATCCTTTCCAGTGGAAATTTCCTACCTCAGTCTGTTCTGGATAGGGTTCTGGATTCCACCTTTCAGTATATTGTCCATTTCTGATATTTTATTATTAATCATGTGGACCTCTTTTTGCAAGTTTTGAATAGTTTTCAATGCTGTATCAATCTTGTTTGATTGCTCTTGTAGTATTTTCCTGACTTCTTTCTCTTTTTCCTCCACCTCTTTTCAGAACATTTTAATTTGTTTCCATTCTTCTGAATTCCTTCTCAGGCAAATCCACAACCTGCTCTTCCTCTTCTGGGGAGCCTTTGTCTGTCTCAAGTTCATTTGTCTCAGTTACTGTTTTATGTTTTTGGACATGTTTTGAGATATTTTGTTGTTTTTTGTTTGTCTTTTCCAGTGGTTATATGGGTTTTTTAATGCTTAAATGGATGTTTATTAAGCTTACTGTGTGTTTCCTGGTGGATATGATCAGGAGATAGGCTTCCCTTTTCTCATGTAATGCTTAACAGCTGTTATTGGCTCTTTCTCAATGGTGGAATATTATGGGGTATGCTTGTAGCTTTGCTATATGGCCACAATTGCTATCTCTTCTTGGGTAAAAGATGTGTGATCAAAAGGACCAAAAGCAGAAGCAATATAAAAGCAGAGACAAAAACCTCCACTTTAAAACAAAAATAAAACTGTGGCCAACTGTCTAGTCGCCTTGCTATACAGGCAGTATATGTGCACTGTAGAAGCTGCTGTCAGTGGGTGGGTGTGTCTGCTCACTCAGGCCCCTCCTCTAGTCACCACCATAGAAGTGCACATATAGATATTGAGAGGTTAATGGGAGAAAGAGTATCTTCTATTTTTGTCTCTGAAGGTTAGTTGGGTATCTGCATGTGCACAGCATAATTCTCAAGATAGTTGGGTCCTTTTATGTTGGGGTTTTGCAGATTGTTCATATGGTTTGTCTGTCAGGCCTGATGGGCCTGCTTTTTTCTTGCTAGATAGGCCAGAGTCAAGGGTCCTGCAGAAGTTAATTTTAGGGCTGCGACCCAGAGGCTGATGTCATAAAAAGCTGCCTAGCTCTTTTTCTCTGTGCCGTGAGAAAACTGTGGTCTCAGCTCTGGACATTTTTTGGGGAGTGTGCACCCACCCGCATGAACGTGTTGGGGCTGGGCAAAGAAGGCGTGGCAGGGAAGAGGAGGAAAAAAAATGTGTAGTATTTCCCTGCACCTCCTTTTGCAAATGTCACTGCACTGCTTTTAACACTGGTTCCCTGTGCCCGTCTGGCTGTAACCCCCGCCCTCTGAACTCCGCTTGGGCAGAGTGGCTGCAGAGGGAGCCCTGTCTGGAGTGATTCCTAACTCGTAGTATTTTCCTTTATATTGTGATTTTTTCCACTTGCACATGCAGGAAACTGACATCCTGTACCTTATGCTAGATCCAGAGCTCTGGTGGTGTTCCTTGAGTGCAGCTTCTCTGGGTTTTTAATCCCTCCCCCACAGAGCCTTTCCTACCTGGCTGTCTCTGCCACCGCTGCCAAAAACGGAACTCACCTCCAGGTCTTTCTCCCACAAGTCACTACTGGGTTTAAACTATTAACCTTTTTGTTAGCTGCTAAGCACTTTATCCATTGCATCACTAGGGCTTATTTATGGTGCTGTAGGTTAATGTGCTGTACTGCAAGGTCAGTTTGAACCACAAGGTCAATGGTTCAAGTTCACCAGTCCTTCCTTGGGATCCCTATACAGGGTCACTATGGGTCAGAACCAACTGGACAGCACTTCACAGCAACAACAGATCCCTGCATTTCAGAGTGTGCTCCACATACCAGCGGCAGCAGTATTCCCTGGAAATTGTCAGAAATGTAGACTCTTAGGCTCCACTTCCCATCTTCTGAATCAAAATCAGCATCTTCACAGGATCCCTTTGTGCCTCTTGGGCACATTACAGTTTGAGAAATGCAGCTCCAGGGGAAAGGTGGGTAGATGCTCTCTTCAGCTAGCTGAAGAGAAAGCTCTAAGTTTGCTGAGCAGATCTGAGGTCAGGCACAGTGTGTCTCTGAGAGAATTCTTCTCTATGGTCAGACCATTTTTGTTTCATTGATTTTCTTTGGCAGAGATTTTTTTTTTTTCTCTCTCATTGATTTTTGCTGCAGTTTGAGCCTTCCTCATCAGTTCTCAGCAGGTAATTTCAATTTATTTTGATTCATTTCTTTACCATCTTGGAAGTTTTCCACTGGTTCTTGGTACCGCAACTAATTGTGCTTGCTGCGAGCCACCAGAGATGACACAACTATGAAGACTGCAAAATGTCAAGGGGATACTACCCTGTGCAAAAATAGAGAGGCCTGGATGCCTCCTGGAAAGCCAGGGAATTTGAACTTGGGTCATACTTTGGAACGCCCTAATGTTCGTGCTGTTTGCTGGTGACAAAATGACAACGTTTATTGTAATGAACATTAACTTGCCATAGAATGGGCAGTTATCCACGGGTGATTAAGAGATAGCTAGGGTGACATCAGCGTCTCTAATGTTCAGCCCAAGGAATTTTATCTTATGCCTTTTGTGCTCACGCTCAGACCCAGTCACTACTCAGCACAAAGGGCCCCTTGTGATTGCTCTGTCATGTCAGGATATGGAAATTGCCCAAGTCTTTAGACCTCCCAATCCCAAAATTCTTCCTTTTTTCTCTTCTGGTAGATTTTTATATTTTATCTCATTGACTGAATTCACATGCTAGCTACATTCTTTTGGGAGTAACAAGCCTCCCCTCTCTGCCCAGTCCTTGCCACTGCCCCCAATCCTGCCCCTACTTAAAAAGGGCATTTTCATCCCTTCATTTGACAGTCATTGAAAATGGCAAAGAAGACAATACCTTCTTTTATAAATGTGGGTGATACATTAATTTTTTTCCCTTTTTTATTGTGGGAAATATGTTTTTGTTAGGTACTGTCAAGTCATTTCCAGCTCATAGTGGCTTTGTATACATCAAAACAACGCTCAGTCCTGTGCATCCACACAAGTGTTATTATATTTGAGTCCATTGTTGCAGCTGTTGTGTTAATTCTCTCATTAAAGGTCTTTCCCTCGTTTTGCTGACCTTTCACTTTACCAAGTGTAATACCCTTCTCTTGCGACTTGTCTCTTCTGACAATATGCCCACAGTACATGAGATGAAGGCTCACCATTCTCATTTCTAAGGAGCATTCTGGCTGTATTTATTCCAAGACAAATTTTGTTTGTGTTTCTGGCAGTCCATGATATAGCCAATATTTTCACTAACAACATAATTCATAGGTATAAATAAATTCTCCATCAATCGTCCTTATTTATTGTCCAGCTTTCCCATTCATATGAAGTGATTGAAACTATCATGGCTTGATTCAGGCACACCTTAGTCCTCAAAGTAACATCTTTGCTCTTTAGTACTTTAAAGAGGTTTTTGCTGAAGATTTGCCCGATGCAATATGTTCTTTGATTGTTTGACTGATGCTTCATGGGCACTGATTGCAGATCCATGTAAAATGAAATCCTTAACACCTTTAAATCTTGTTTTCCATTCACCATGACGTGGCTTATTTGTCCAGTGGTGAGGATTTTGGTTGTTATGCTGTTGAGGTGTAATCCATGTTGAAGACTGTAGTCTTTGATTTTCATTACTAAATGATGATATTTCAGCCGTCAAGTTTATGTTGTGTGCATATAGCAGATTGGTAATGACTCTTCCTCCAATCCTGATGTCATATTCTTCTTCATGTAGTCCAACTTCTCAGCTACTTTACTCAGCAAATAGATTGAATAAGAATGGAAAGAAAGGAAACAGTCCTGATGCTCACCTTTCCTGATTTTAAACCATGCAGTATCCCCATACACAAACTGGGCATGAGCACCCTTACGTGTTTTGGAATTCCTATTCTTTGCAGTGTTATCCATAATTTATTACTATCCACACAGTCATGTGCCTTTGCATAGCCAATAAAACACAGGTAAGCATCTTTCTGCTATTTTCTGCTTTCATCTGAACTTGTGGTTTGCAGTCCAGTGATTATCTTCTAGAGTCGCTGTGCTCCAGATATTACTGATATTATTCAATAATCTTCACATTCTGTTGGATCATCTTTCTTTGAAATTGACATAAATATGGACCTCTGGTGAATATATATATATATCAAAACATTTGGCATTTTAATACACCTCACATGAATAGGAGTCCCAGTGTGGTGCTTTAGGATAAGCACTAGACTAAAAACTGCAAAGTCGGTGGTTCAAATCCACCAGCTGCTCCTTGGAAATGCTATAAAGTGTCATTATGAGTCAGAACGGATTCAACGGCACTGAGCAGCAACAACAATAACCCATGTACAAGATGCACTTTAAAAAATTGAAAAATAGCATGATACATAGTCTATAAATACCGCTGAACTCATGCAATCTCTCAGTCTTCTTCTACAGAGGTGCCTAAGCTTTCTTAATTCACGATAGATACCATGTAGTGTTCTCCTTGCACCCCGCCAAAAGAAATACCTAACAATTCTGTTCAGTTAGTGTTTAGGCCCAAACAACTTAACAATACTTATGTCCTTCCTATAATTTTAGTGGACTCACTGGATGGTGCAAATGTGTAAGCATGTGACTGTTAATTAAAAGGTTGGAGGTTCAAATTCACCCAGATGCGTCTTGGAAGAGTGATTTGGACTAATCAAAATTGCTTCTGTGAAAATCTGATGGAGTTCAGAGTAGAATTAGAGTCAACGCTGTGGCAACTGTTTTTCTTCTTCCCCATTACCATTTTTTTTTTTTTTTAATTTAACAGTATTTTGCAAATAATTTATACAAATTAAAAAATTTTTAAAATGTATTTTGGATAACCACTAATGGGATGTGTATATCAGTTGGAAAATAAACAACTTCTCAAATTTTGGAATAAATATTTCCCATTGCTTGTTCAATATTGATTTTTGTGATCTACTGTTAAAACTGTAATGTAACTTGAACTAATAGTTTGTATGATGTCTCAGAGTTTTTGAATCTCTCTGTGTTTCCTTTTCGATTAAAAATACCTCATGGTGCCTAGTGAATGTGATGTGGAAGTCCCAGGGATCAAAGGCTAGAAGGTCTTATGCAAATGTTGACAATACATGTACTTCAAAAACTCCTGGGGCCCCATATTGTCCAAATTCCTCATGAACTCACATTTAAAGAAACGCGTTCTTATAAGAAAATAGAATTAAAAATGAAGTTCTGTGTGTTTTCTTGTTGTTTGTTTATCTGTTTTTCCTGGTGCTATTATTCAGATTCACTATCCTATCTAGTTCAAAGTTTAAGCTATCCAATATGTAGACTAAGAAGCCGTAGTGACGCTGTAGGATAAACACTGGGCTGCTTGCTAATCATAAGGTCGACAGTTCAAACCCACCAGCTGCCCCGAGGGAGAAAGATGAGGCTTGTAAAGATTTATAGCTTCAGAATCCCTATTCAGTGTCACTATGAGTATGACTTGACTTGATGACAATGGGATTTAATATGGAAAAAACATATTGTTGCCTAAGAATTACATTTTGCCATAGTTTAAAATTGTGATATAATATATGGTGGTGGTTATGTGCCGTGGAGTCAGTTCCAATTCCTAGCGACCTTGCATAGGGTTTTTGAGGCTGTAAATCTTTATAGGAGCAGAAAGCCTCATCTTTCTCCCATGGAATGGCTGGTAGCTTCCAACTGCTAACCTTGAGGTTAGCAGCTTGACTTGTAACTACTATGCTATTAAATTTTTTTTTGACTAAGAGTACAGCTTGCTAAATTTTTATATTTTTTAGTTATTATTTGTGAAGTCAGTTTTGACTCACTATTGATATTGTTATTGTTAGGTGCCATCGAGTCGGTACTGACTCATAGTGACCGCGTGCACAACATAATGAAACACTGCCCGATCCTGGGCCAACCTCTCAATTGTTGCCACACTTGAGTGCATTGATGCTGCCACTTTGCCAATCCATTTTGCTAGGGGTCTTCCTCTTTTTCTCTGACCCTACACTTCACCAAACATGATATCCTTCTCCAGTGACTGGTTCCTCCTAACAATATGTCTGACGTATGAGAGATGAAGTTTGGCCATCCTGGCCTCCAAGGTGTACTCTGGCTGCACTTCTTCCAACACAGATCTGTTGGTTCTTTTGGCAACCCCTGGCACTTTCAATATTCTCCTCCAACAACATAACTCAATATCATCAATTCTTCTACAGTCTTCCTTA
This sequence comes from Chrysochloris asiatica, assembly GCF_000296735.1. Lineage (NCBI taxonomy): Eukaryota > Metazoa > Chordata > Mammalia > Afrosoricida > Chrysochloridae > Chrysochloris > Chrysochloris asiatica. Next base: position 30,705,118 of record NW_006408532.1, on the reverse strand, counting down.
TTCACTGCCCAGCTTTCGCATGCATATGAGGTTATTAAAAATACCATGGCTTGGGTCAGGCGCACCTTAGTCCTCAAGCTGACATCTTTGCTCTTCAACACTTCAAAAAGGTCTTGTGCAGCATATTTGCCTAATGCCATTTGATTTCTTGACTGCTGCTACCATGAGTGTTGATAGTTGATCCAGGAAGAATGAAGTCCTTGACAACGGTGAGATAATTCTGTGCTGTGGAGGCTGTGCTGTGCATTCTAGGGTGGTTAACAACACCGCTGGCCACTACTCACTAGTTGTTAGTAGCAATCCCAGTGATGACAACCAGAAATATCCAAATGTCCCTGTGTACAAAATAGTCCCCTGCTGAGAAGTGCTGGTGTGTACCAATCTGAGCATCACCGTAGAGTAACCAGATTTAGTGAATGAAAATTCAGTGCTGTAGGATAAGCACTGGACTACTAACCTCAAGGTTAGTGGTTAAAACCCACCAGTCACTCCTCAGAAACTCTATACAGCAGGGGTGGGGAACCCTTTTTCTGCCAAAATTTATAGCATCATTCACGGGCCATACAAAATTATCAACTTAAAAATTAGCAAGGTGGGTGGTTCAAATTCACCAGCCGTGCCTTGGAAACCCTATGCAGAGTTGCTAGGGGTTGGAACCGACTTGATGGCACACACTACCACCACTACCACCACCAACATGATGGCTGGAGTCCTGGTGTGGTGCTATGGATTAATGCTCTATACTGCAAGGTCGACATTTCAAATTCATCAGTCACTCCTAGGAAACGCTATACAGAGTTGCTATGAGTTGGAACCAACTCGATGGTAACAACAACAATAAATTAAATGTGAATTTCAGACAAGCAACAATTCATGTGTGTAAGTATGCTCTAAATATTTAACCAGATGTCCCCTATTTTATCTGGCAACCCCTATACTACCCAGATCAAGATATAGAACATTCCCAGAATGGTCCCTTTGTGATTCTTCTCAGTCAAAGCTTATACCCCAAGATAACCAATATTTTGCGTGAAGTCAAATTTTACATTCTTATTAGCTCTATGGCAGCACTTGTTAAATGCCCCTGCTTTTGTTGTTCATGGTTTCCTCTCCTCCGAATGATCTCACAGCCTCTCAGTTGCTAAATCTAATCATTCTCCAAACCTCAACCCAGATACTTTCAGTTTCTCTCCTCCTCTTCCTTGACCTCAGTTATCTGTTCTGCTCCTCCTTTTTGTTCTCTTGCTGTCCTGCATGACCTACACAGAAGCAAGGGAGTAAAAACCATTTTAGCCAGTAGACATCAGTCTCCATTTTTGCTGCCTCTCATGCTGTACTGGGGTCCTGGTGTGGCACTGTAGAATAAACATTGGACTGCTAACTGAAAGGTATATGGCTCAAACTCACCAGCCACTCCGTATAAACCCCATACAGAGTGGCTATGAGTCAGAAACAACTCGATGGCACACAGCAACAAATGTGCTGTATTTGGATTCTGTATCACCACAAAGTTGAAGAACTAGGCTGACCAAGACAGATTTCTCTAGTGGAAGCACAGGGTTTGGAGGGCATGTTTGGTAAAAGTAGAAGACTGGGAGTCCTCACCAGTTCATACAGTGGCAATCAGATTTGACATGGTCTCAGGTCTCGGTAATCTTAGTAGCATCACTCCTCTGTCTAATTGCAGAGTGAGACTTAAAGGATCCCTCATTCTGGGAACAGAAACAGGCTAAAACCTCCTCTTTCTGTTTGTTCCTCTGACCTCACATCCTCACGTTTTGACATTTGCTCACATACTAGATTATTTTTGTACTCTGGTAGCGTAGTGGATTATGAACTGAACTGCTAACCACAAGGTCAGCGGTTCAAATAAACCAGTTGCTCTGTGGGAGAAAGATGAGGCTTTCTGCTCCCATAAAGATATACAGTTTATATCTCGTAAAGATATAAACCCTATACATGGTTGCAATGAGTCAGAACCGACTTCACGGCACTTAACCAATACCATACTTAACACAAAAGTGTCACTTGAGTCACATTTCATAGCTGATTAACAGAGCCATTTGGGAGCCCAGTAACATAGTGGATTATGAGTTGGGCTGCTAACTCCATGGGAGAAAGGGGTTGCTTTCTGTTTCCTTAAATATTGACAGCTTTGGAAACCTGGAAATACAAGATTGCTATTAGTTAGAATCAACTCGACAGCATTCAACCACCACCACCACCACCACCACCACCACCAATGGAGTCATTTGGGTAGGGTTCAATTTGAAGAAATTGGGTGAGTGTTGCTGTTATGTAGTTCATAGGTAAGATCTTGGCACCAAAAGCGACGGATGACCTTGTTTGGGTGGTGGAGAGTAGGGGAAGTTTCCAGAGCAGGTGATGTTTGAATTAAGATTTTGCTAAATGTGTGTTCTAAGTTGAAACTTAAGAGGAAAGGTAAATATTTGAGGATGGATTCTGTGGTGGGAAAATGTGAAAGCAAGTTTCTATATTGGGCGAAGATAGTAGATATCTGGTGGGGTGAGACTGGGTAAGGGTGGGAACTTGAACATTTTTTGTGGGTTATAGGGAAACTTTAGAACATGGGAAGTTTTTTCAAATTCTTTTAAACAGTTTACCATAGTGTCTCTTTGGAAGTGGACTAGTGGGAATAGGTCAGTTGGGAGACTTCTAATGTAAGTATCAAGAGGCCCTAGTCATCCACCTCTTAGGATGAATTTCTACATATTGCTTCCCTCCAAAACCCTAGATGACCTTAGCAGAAAGGAGATAAACCTTTAACTGAGGCTTTGAAAGGACAGTGGGACATTTTGGTGAAGTGGATACAGCTAAGGAGTTGAAGGTTGGCAGACGTATGTGTCTCATTGTAGAGGGACTATCGCTGGCTATGTCTAGCCACTGAGCACATAAAGTTGGGACAGGGAGGCAGGGACAGAATTAAAGAAAGAACGGAAGGGGCAATGATCACTCTTGCCATCAGTATGCCAGGACTTGGCGTCTGCCACATTGATGATGATGTTAATATGAGAATGTTTAAAAAAAAAAAATCTCACAACCCAGGCTTACAAAGGTATGACGTCTCCTGAACATTTGTTCTTGTGTTTATCAATATGTCCAGGAATGAGCACTGATTAAGAGAATAAATAGTTTAGAGATTAAGTAATCAAGCATTCTGTTGTGATAATCCCTGTTGTGCATCGTTTGATCAGTTTAGTGGAACCAAGAGACAGTAGTTTACAATTGCAAGGCATAAAAGCTGCTATCCCAGAAAAAAGCTGTGTTCCAGCAGGGGGAAAATGAGCTAGCAGGCTGGAAAGGTCACAACAGGAAGTTAACCATAGCACAGAAAACTCAAAAATGTCTTGTTATATCCCTTGTCATGGTCTCATTTGTTTAAAATCAAATCCATCTGTTCATTTCACACTCTTTGTTCCACTTCCTTGCTGCAGTCCACAGTGGATTACTCGATTACTTTAAAAACTGGCTGCGTTTAGTATAAGCTAATAACTTGTTTTGTGGTTAACTGCTCAAGATATTCTGGAACATGACCAACATTTGTTTTCTCCTCTGCCACTTTGCCTGTCTTTCTCAAGAATGAAACAGTTTTTGTGGCACACTGACCAGGAAAATCCTTTCAGTCTGTTTAGAGGCTCTAAAGTGATACACAGAAAGAGAAAAGAACCCTGTCACTCTGCTAGGCTTTGTGTTGTTAAGTGATGTTGAGTTGGTTCCAACTATGGTGGTGGTGGTTATGAGCCGTGGAGTCGGTCCCGACTCATAGTGACTCTGTACAGGGTTTCCGAGACTGTAAATCTTTATGGGAGCAGAAAGCCTCATCTTTCTCCCGTGGAACAGCTGGTAGTTTCAAACTGTTGACCTTAACATTCGCAGCCTGATTCATAACCACTATGCTACCAGAGTTCCAACTATAGAGACCCTGTAAAGGTTTTCCAAGGAGCAGCTGGTGAGTTTGAACTGATGACCTTGTGATTCAAGCCGACCTTGCGGTCCACTGCTTTATCCTACAACACTGTACCAGGACTCCTTACCCCTCAAATCATCTGCAAGCCCTCATTGGCCACCCATGCACCATACATTACAAAGGACCTCTTGGCTCAGCTGATATCATTTATGATTTCCAAATTTTAATTTCAAATGAAGCTTGATCACTTTCAGGAAACATTTTTCTTTTATGCAATAAATCAGGGTCCCTTGAGGCATTCGTTTGAGACGCTTCAATTCCCTGATGGTCTCCTAACCCATTAAAATATGTACAATATTTCTGGTTAACTAATAGATCATTGGAAAAACTGGGATTGCATGCAAGATATAATTCTGAAATTTGCGTTTGTGTTGTTTGCCAATCCATTCATGGGAACATTTGGTGATTGGGAAAATATTTTAATTTTTTTGGCCTCATTCTTTGCCAGACCATACAAACACATAAAGGTCATTGTTTTTCATTTGTTGAACCTAATTCTGAAGGCAGAGCAGCAATGGAATTTCTGATTTTGTCACTGTTGCTGATTAAGAAATGATTGGCTGACATTTAAGCCCATTTAGATTTGTACAATCTGTGGATATTACCATTTTCTTCCTTGTTGAGTGCAAGTTATTGCTAGATGCTATCTTGCATTCACTCCTGTTGCATTCTGAAGGATGAAGTATTTTGGAACTATATTTATGAAATTAGATATTAAAATGGCAAGTGGTTTAAAGCTGAGGAATGGGTGTTGAAAGATCCCAGCACACGCGCTCACAGTAATTTTACATTATTCATTACTGAAGTAATTAAAAAATTCCTCAGGGCTGAATTATAGTAAAATTTTATGTATCCTTATACTAAGCATAAACTAATTCTCTTTTCCACTCACTGTACAGTGTTAATTTAAGTAGGAAATATTTTTAATTCTACTCATTTATCATGTTATGGAAAATTGCAGTCCTTACTAATTTTATTCAACATCATTTGCTTCTAAGAATTCTTAAATTCAGAAACTGACATGTATTTAGTATGAAAGCTTAAACACAGATGAATAGATGAAGGATGTTATTTATTTATTTATTTATTTATTTATTTTATCTCATCAGTGATCTTTACTAGTTCACTGAAAATTCTTGGGTGCCCCAGAAAAGGATCTGAGCTGTTTGCATATAAGTTCTACATGGTCATGAAAATACAAAAAGATGCCCATTGATTTTTCTTTAAGTTTCAAGATTCAAACTGTATGTAAATATAATATTCCACATATAATTTCAACATATAAAATGCTGTGTGTTGTTGTTGTTTTTGTTAGGTGCCAACAAAAGTTGGTACTGACTCGTAGCGACTCTATGAACAACAGAATGAAACAATGCCCGGTCCTGGGCCAACCTCACAATTGTTGACACACTTGAGCCCATTGATGCTGCCACTTAGGCAATCCATCTTGTTGCGGGTCTTCCTCTTTTTCTCTTACCCTCCACCTTATAAAACATGATATCCTTCTTTAGCGACTGGTTCCTCCTGACAATATGTCCAAAGTATGAGAGACGAAGTTTGGCCATCCTGGCCTCCAAGGAGCACTCTGGCTGCACTTCTTCCAACACAGATCTGTTGGTTCTTTTGGCAGCCCAAGGCACTTTCAGTATTCTCTTCCAACACCATAACTTAAAAGCATCAATTCTTCTATGGTGTGGTCTTGGACAAATCCTTAACTTGTCTTTATCTATGAAAGAAATCTAATGAGCTAACTATTCTCCTATCTCTAATTGCTACTCTTGAAGGGGGATAGAAAACACTCAATTGTTGTTAAAGTTAGGTGCCATCAAGTCGAGTACTACTCATAGCGACTTAATGCACAATAGAAGGAAACACTGCCCGATCTTTTGCCCTCTTCACAATCATTGTTAAACTTGAGCCCACGGCTGTCATCACTGTGCCAATTATTATCATTGGTGGGGGCTTCAGCCTCTTTTTCACTGACCTTCCAAGCATGATATCCTTCTCCAGGGACTGATCCCTCCTGATAAAATGTCCAAAGCATGAGAGATGAAGTCTCACTATCCTGCTTTCTATGGAGCATTCTGGCTGTACTTCTTCCAACACAGATTTATTTGTTCTGGCAGTCCATGGTACTTTTAATATTCTTCTCCAACACCATAATTCAAATGCACCAAATCTTCTACTGTCTTCCTTATCCATTGTCCAACTTTTACATGCCTATGAAGTGATTGAAAATACCATAGCTTGGGTCAGGTGCACCTTAGTCCTCAAACTGAAAAATATTCAGAGAATCCGTTAATTCATACACACTACAAGGGTGCCATTTTATGGATTATTACTTCATTGTTATTAACATTAGGGTTAATTTTTCTGTACTTATGGAAAGAGAGTCTTAAATGTAGCATCCTAGAAGTGGTACAGAATCTGATTTAAAATGTTTATATCTAGAATGACAAGAAGGAACTGAGGTGTCCACTTATAGAGCATTAATATTCTCTAAGGATTCACCCTTTTGAAAATCATGTCCAAGAGAAATGCAGTGATAGAAACAGGGAGGAGGATACAGAGACAGCTGCTGAATCCATAGGGTAACTTGAGATCTATCTGGAAGAGGCTTTACGATTCATATAGCAGGGCAATCCTTGGGCAGAGAGGAACAGAACACTCATTGCTATGTTGAGTTCAAGACCTTTAGGACTGATCAAGGAAATTAGATGGCCAAGTTACACAAAACAAGCTATGAGTTGGCCAACGCTTGGACATGAAAAGGGAAGTCCCTCCCAGCAGGAGATTTCCAGAAACAGTGATGTGGGAGCCATCATCCAGAAGATAAAGAGAGTAAGGGAAATGCCGGAAGGGAGAGGGGCATGAAAAAGGGAAAATCACTTAGCAGCAAAGTGGGGCATCTCTGGGCCACAGATCCAGGAGTCTTTTGTAAGCTACAGAATTTATCTTACCTATGACTACCAGATGTTGGGTGCAGTTTGTGAAATATGCAAAGTAGGCAGATTCTAAATGGCTACAAATATGCTTAATTGGGTTATTCTAAAAGCAGTTCAATGTGTAAGCATATCAGTTTATCATTAAGGAGTTTTAGGATAATGGTTCTAGCCTTCTGTGAAGAAATAAAAAACACAGGAGCCAACACACAGGGCCCATTTTTGCCTCATGTACATAACAGTTGTTAATCTGGAAGGAGGAAGAAGAAAAGAAGAGAAGCTGCTGTTTCTTGTAAGGATCCCATGCACAAGACTTTTTGCCTGTGTTGGCTATAATGAGGTGAGTGTCATCAACATTACATTCTATAGTCCTTATGTTGTTAGGTGCCATCGAATTGGTACTGACACAACAGAACGAAACACTGCCTGACGCTGGGCCAACCTCACAATTGTTGCTATGCTTGAGTCCATTGATGCTGCCACTTTGCCAATCCATCTCGCTGGGGGTCTTCCTCTTTTTCTCTGACCCTTCACTTTACCAAACATGACATCCTTCTCCAGTGATTGGTCCCCCCTGACAATATGTCCAAAGTATGAGAGACAAAGTTTGGCCATCCTGGCTTCCAAGGAGCACTCTGGCTGCACTTCTTCCAACACAGATCTGTTTGTTCTTTTGGCAGCCCATGGCACTTTCAGTATTCTCCTCCAACACCGTAACTCAAATGCATCCATTCTATGATCTTCCTTATTCACTGTCCAGCTTTTACATGCATATGAGGTTATTGAAAATACCATGGCTTGAGTCAGGCGCACCTTAATCCTCAAGCTGACATCTTTGTGTGGCAGATTTGCCTAATGCAATACGTTGTTTGATTTCTTGACTGCTGCTTCCATGAGTGTTGATAGTTGATCCAAGAAGAATGAAGTCCTTGACAACTTCAATCTTTTTTCTATTGATAAGAATGTTGTTTATTGGTCCAGTGGTCAGGATAGCCCTTATAGTTCTATGAAAAACAAAACAAACAAAAATCCCAAAATTCAACACACACGAAAAAGCCCACATCAAAATTGTACACTGAAAGAACCACACTGTCATACCTGAAGATGTGCAAAACAGATACAAAAGGAATTTACACTGGGAAGCATTGAATTATGACCGTAAAGTCACTTCAGTTTAGGTTAGTAGATTTTTTTCTGTGCTCAATTTTCGTGTGAGCTTTTTTCTGGTTACTGCTTTTATTTGTTTTTAATAGTTAATAGTAGCGTAGTGGTTACGAATTGGGCTGCGAACCGTAAGGTCAGCGGTTCGAAACTACCAGCCGCTCCGCGGGAGAAAGATGAGGCTTTCTACTCCCATAAAGATTTACACCCTCGGAAACCCTGTACAGGGTCGCTATGGGTTGGAACCGACTCGATGGCACTTAACAACAACAACAACATACCATTTTTTATGGTATGTGATAAAGTATAACACATTTTAGTAATTCATTTTTCTTTTATTGTTGTTGTAAATATAAATATATATAATACACTTGACAATTCAACATTTTTGAGGTGAGCAATTTAGTGAGAGAAGTGGCATTAGTCATGTGTTTCAACCACTCATAAGAGTTTCAACCACACCTCAGTGACAATGATCACATTCACGGCAGAGTCTTGGTGTGATGCTGTAGGATAAGCACTGGGCCGCAAGGTCAGTTTGAACTGTAAGGTCAGTGGTTCAAACCCACCAGCTGCTCCTTGGAGATGCTACACATGGTTGCTATGTGTTGGAATCGACTTGACGGCACTTAACAACAACAACTAACATGTTGTACAATTGTCACCACTATCCATTTCCAAAAGTTAGAATTCACTTAAAATATTATTGGCATATATTTATATATAACAAGTCATCTTTTGAACATTTTTCACATGTTACTTCAGTAAAATTATGTTGAAATCAGTTCAACAGCGTACTACAACATCATGCTCTTCAACCATTCTTACTATCATTATTCGTTTTAAGCATTTTCCCAACATCCTTAACAGTGTTGGTTCATAGGGTTTTCATTGGTTAATTACAGAAGTAGATCACCAGGCCTTTCTTCCTAGTCTGTCTTTAAATGGAAGCTCCACTGAGTTTTATCCACCATGGGTAACCCTGCCGAGGTGTAAAATATAGGTTGCATAGTTTCCAGCATCATAGCAACATGTAGTATGACAATAGTATGACAGTATGACAGACCAGTCATGGATCTCATACTTATCCTAGGAATTTTCAGACCTTGCTATTTAGGAGATCTGGAATCTTTCTAGTTGAGGGCCTGAAGGACAATGACTTTGTTTGTACCAGAGGATATTATATTTGAATGAAGAAGTCACTTTGGAGATTATTATGGGCCTATCTCTAGACACTTTGAGATTAAAAATACAATCATGGTCATCCAAATAAGTCTTCAAGATAGAACGAATATTAATGCACACGTTTCAGACACCACAACTGGCACATGGAAGAGAAAATTGGGAGCAGAGACCTTTGCGGAACTCTTCAGATTTCTGCTGCTTGTGCTAAACCTCCATTGCCTGTTCTCAAAGAGCAAGCCAGAGTGATCTGCTTCCATGCAGCCTGCAAATCCTAAAGTGTAAAGTTCCAAACCAAAGCCTGCTTGTTTACCTCTTGAAGGTGGTTTTTTTTTGGCCCATCTTTAAGAATACCTGGCATAATAAAGAGCTGAGAAACAAAGCATCTTACCATTATTTTTTGTTTCTGTTTTCAATATATATATATTTTAAGCTTTTGTTGTGAATTGAGTGATAGTCTACATGGCAGAACATCAGTTTTGCACTCAACCAATTGCATCTTGTTTCATTGCAATGATTATAATCCCTTCCATGTGCCATCGCTTAACAGTATTTGCCTCTATTACCTCTTTTTTTTTGAAGTACACAAAACCACGCAGGGATATATAACCATTTAAACAACCAATGGGCACATTCTGCAAGTCTGCCTCCAGGCAGCCAGCACACAGCCTTTCTCTTTTCATGAGTCTAGAGTCTTCAGCTGCTCTCTCTCTCCATGTCCTCATCTCTGCCTCCATCTCCCATGTCAGTGCCTCTCTAGATAGGGTCTCACATTCAGCTCATGTTTCTCTCTCTCGATGGTCCTAGGGTCCTCTGTTCCTGGAATGTAAGATTAACTACTCTCTTCTTTTTGTTACACAACTTCAACCTTTACAGTTGTGACAATCGCAATTACTCATGATAACAATTACTCACTATTGAATCAAAGAATCCTACGCCCACCTCCTTTCACCAGACCCATGTAGACAATATGAAAACTATCCAGTGGGGATTCTACCTTCTCCCAGTTGCTCTGAAATGAAACTCCCTCTTGAAAACTTGTAAGCCACCCACCCCTATCCATTTTAGGTAGCCAGTGTCTAAGTTGCCCAACCCTATCAACCCTGTGTACTGAGAGGATAGGCTTGATCCTTGATACGAAGACTCCTTCCCTCTTGGTTGATATTTTGAGCTGCAAGATCCATAAGTAAAGGTTAGGTTCATCAAACTGTAGTAATTTACACTTGCTTCCTGTATTATATTTATCTTCCTCTAGTCAACCTGTGGTCATCAAGCCATCCAAGCTAGGTCAAATGGGTACTGTCTGCAAGTTTGGGCATTCTTACACACTTCCCCCGACTATGTTCATATCAGCTGGATGGTTCACTCTCAGCTCTAGGCCACCATGGCTAGGTCAGTGTCCACATACCATTATTTCTTATGGTGGTGATAGCAATATTGGCAAATGAGAGCAGTCATTTACTACCAACTCATGGTGACACCATATGTTATAGAGGATTATTGCTTTATAGGGATTTTTGGCTGTAATTTTAATGAAAACAGATTGTAGGCCTTTTCCCACAGTCACTTGTTCTTGTTGTTGTTAGGTGCCAATGAGTTGGTACCGACTCATAGCGACCCTACGTACAACAGAACGAAACACTGCCCGGTCCTGGGCCAACCTCACAATTATTGCCACGATTGAGCCCATTGATGCTGCCACTTTGCCAATCCATCTCACTGGGGGGA
>NW_006408532.1:30680861-30694017 GCF_000296735.1 Chrysochloris asiatica | reverse complement strand
CTCTTTTTCTCTGACCCTCCACCTTAGCAAACATGATATCCTTCTCCAGTCACTGGTCCCTCCTGACAATATGTCCGAAGTATGAGAGACGAAGTTTGGCTGTCCTGGCCTCCAAGGAGCATTCTGGTTGCACTTCTCCCAACACAGGTCTGTTAGTTCTTTTGGCAGCCCATGGCACTTTCAATATTCTCCTCCAACACCAAAACTCAAATGAGTCAATTCTTCTATGGTCATCTTTATTTACTTTCCAGTTTTTGCATGCATATGAGGTTATTGAACATACCATGGTTTGAGTCAGGCGCACTTTAGTCCTCAAGCTGACGTCTTTGCTCTTCAACACTTTAAAAAGGTCTTGTGCAGCTGATTTGCCTAATGCAATATGTTGTTTGATTTTTTGACTGCTGTTTCCCTGAGTGTTGATGGTTAATCCAAGAAGAAAGAAGTCCTTGACAACTTCAATCTTTTCTCCGTTGATAAGAATGCTGTTTATTGGTCCAGTGGTGAAGAATATGCTAGTAACCAAAATTGCAAACCACTTGTGTCACCTGCATTCCTAACGATAGCAAAATACCCAAACTTGGTTCTGTTGAGTCTATTTCCAACTCATAAAGACTCTACAGCACCAGTGGTGGTGGTGGTGGTGGTGTGCCGTGGAGTCGGTTCTGACTCATAGCAACCCTGTACAGGGTTTCTGAGGCTGTAATTCTTTATGGGAGCAGAATGCCTCATTTTCTGTTGTACATAAGGTTGCTTTGAGTCGGTACTGACTCAATGGCACCTGACAACTACAACAACAATTGATGTTGTAAGATAAGCACTGGACTGCTCTCTTTAAGGTCAGCAGTTGAAACCCACATCTGCTCCATGACAGAAAGATGAGGCTTTCTGCTCCTGTAATGATTTACAGCTTCAGAAATCCTATATTTGGTCAATATGAGTCTGAATCGACTTGATTGCAGTGGGATTGGGTTTTTCAAATTGGTGGAAAAATGGTTAAGAGGGTGGCAGCTAATCTAAAGAGAGAAAGCCTTGATGATTTGTCCCTATAAACATTTAAAAATAAACAACAACAACAACAACAACATAACAATTCCATCGAGTTACTTCCAATTTTTTGTTACTAAGGGTTGTTGAGTTGGTTCCGACTCCTAGCGATCTTCTACAAGGGTCTCCAAGGAGTGACTGGTGGGTTTGAACCACCACTTTGCAGTTCAGGTTGACTTTGCAGTACAGGTTTTGTCCTACAGCGCCCCACATCAAGGCCCTACTGGAAGCTGAACCCTGGATCTCCTGTTTACAAGACAGGTGCTTTAACCAAAGAAGCCATAAAGTCCATTTATTGGGTTTCCGAGGTTTCTGAGACCAATAAACCTTCACAGGAACACACAGTCCCATCTTTCTCCCTCAGAGTGTTTGTAAAGATTACAGCCAAGAAAGCTCTATGGGGCAGCTCCACTCTGACACATGGGGTCGCTATGAGTCAGAATGGACTTAATGGCACCTGACAACAACAGCTTCTCCAACAAACATTTTCAGAAACTTGAATTGGCTTTGATTGCTGTTGCTTATTTACCTTTGCTTTTTGACTTTATCTGAGCTGTTTTTCCTCTCTCTTCAGTTCACTTTTTGACTTTATCTGAGCTGTTTTTCCTCTCTCTTCAGTTCACTTTTGCAGGCAGTCTCTTCCCCCTTCCTTCCAGAGTAGCATTCAAGCAACTGCGGCTGTGGCGTTTGGCAATTTATCTGTTTACACGCCTGTCTACTCCACTAGACTGTGAAATCCCAAAACACCAGGAATCTTGTCTTATTCATCTTTGTAGCCCCAGGATTTACCAGGCCTGGTGCAGAGTAGGACTTTTATAAATGAAGCTAATTAAATTTAAAAAAAGCTTGAGTTGATACAATGACTAGGGTTTTCTTTAATCAGATCATTTCCCTTTTCTTGTCCATCCTTTCTAAATCTTTTAGGTTGAGCACATATTATTTACATAATAAAAACATTTAAACAAAGATAGGGGTGTTTTCTATGCAAACATTTCCATTGTTGTATTAAGCCAATAGTTTTGTTTTTTTTAAAACATTTTAAGCAAAGAATTAATCAAGATTTCAAGCATGTTTTTGTTACGTGCCATGGAGAGTTGGTTCTGACTCAAAGTGATCCTGTATAGGGTTTTTGAGAAGTGGCTGGTGGGTTTGAACCACCGATCTTGCAGCTTGCAGTCTAGTGCTTTTCCTACAGTGCCACACCAGTACTCCATATATATATGTGTGTGTGTGTGTGTGTGTGTTGTAGGAGAGGGCTTCAAAAAAATTTGTGGAATTGAAAGATAATGGAATTTTTCCTTGAACTTTTTGATGCCCCATCATGTATTTTTATATGTTATTGTTGTTGTTGTTAAGTGACATTTAGTTGGTTCCAGCTTATAGGACGCTTGTATAGGGTTTCTGAGGAATGGCTGATGAGTTGGAACTGCTAATATTGTGGTCAGCAGAACAGTGTTTAACCTATAGTGCTATATGAGGACTCCATCTGTGTGTGTGTGTGTGTGTGTGTATATATACACACACACACACACACACATAGATATGTGTATATCTGGTAGCATAATGGTAACAAGTCAGACTGCTAACCTCAAAGTTAGCAGTTCAAAACTACCATCAGATAAGACTTTCTGCTCCTGTAAAGATTTACAGCCTCGGAAACTGTATGCAGGATTCCTATGAGTCAGAATCGACTCCTCAGCACATAGTCACCACCACTACCATAAATATATGTATTTACATATTATTGTTATTATGTGCCATGGAGTCGGTTCCAACTCATAATGACCCTGTAGAGAATTTCAGAGGGCTGCTGGTGGATTTGAACTGCCGACCTGTGGTTCGCTGTCCAGTGCTAATCCTACAGTACCATACCAGAAATCCCTTTACACATATGTTGCTGTTATTAAGTGCAGTTGAGTCTGTTCCAACTCATAGTGACGCTGTATAGCGTTTCCGAGGAGTGATTAGTAAGTTTGAACACCAACCTTTAGGTTCACACCAACCGGCAATCCAGTACTTTATTCCACAGCACCACACCCAGACTCTTATTTACACACACACATACATATTTATTTGATTTAATTGTGGTAAGTATTCAGGTAACAAAACACTTGCCCTTTCAACATTTTTTATATTGACAATTCAGTGACGTTAAATCCATTCCTCCTGTTCGAGCTATGTTATATTTGATAAGTATTTGAATGTATACACAGCACATGGACCTACCAGTATCAGAAATAGTTTCTGTTTGCAGTCCAAAGGGCTGACACGTGCTGCATAGCACCTGCCATCTACTGCATTCCTTGTTGCTTCTTTCCAATCTTCCCATTCCATCACTTAAAAATCAGGGGCTCTGCCCTAACTCCATGAACCAAAATTATGGAATGCTAATCAGCAATTTAGGAGACATTGCAAGTCACTAATATCTATGTGATCTCCTTTTTTACTGCATATTCCAGGGAAAGTGCTACAAAGTGATATGTGGCAATAACAAATCCAGGAGGAAGGGAATATGAAATTCAGCGAGCAGCGTGAATGATTTGCTGTTAGCATGGGGCCCAATAACACTACAAAGCTATAAACTCTGTCGATCTAGATTGCCCAGTTAGGTGGCAGAGATGCAATTTGTCTTTTCTGAAGCCGCCTGCTGCTTGCTAGCTCCATCTCCTGTCACAGCCTATTAGCTCCCCAAGAAAATTGGTGGGAAATTGCCTGCAGATTGTAGGAAATTGCATCTCCAGGCCCTGGAAAAAATGTAGGATAGCACAACACTGACCCTCCCAGAGCAGCTATTAATACAGCAAAAACTGACCTTTGACTTGCCGGGAAACTACTTGGCTATTTGCTGAATAAAGACTATATTATATGTGAGATAAAGGGGGTTGCAAATAATTATCTTAAAGAGGCTCGCAGCCAACCTGCTTTTGAAAGCTTAAATATTAGTTAGAGGATTCCACCCCCCCCCCCCACCTTTTTTTTTGGTTTATTTGTTTGTTTTAGGTGGAGAGGGTTTGAATGTTGTGACTCTGCAGGGAACCCACGGTCCAGTTAGCTTGTTTTTGAAAGCACCTTTTCTCTGAGTTAAAAAGAAAAAAGTAAATTGTCTCCAGGATATACTCAAGAACCTCTAAGGCAAAAATCCAGGAAGTAAATCTTTCAAAGACAAGATGAAAAAACAAAGACAAGTGCATTTGAGCATTGCTTTGTTTCCCGTCTGTTATGCTGTGTGTATACCTGGGGCCTTTATATCTCCACCCCACCTCCACCAGGATTGCAGTTTACAGTTTTGTCTTTTTCTACTTATTTCTGAATGATTGTCTTTATAGAACATGCCCAGAAGTCCAGATATCAAGATAATTTAATGTTCCACCGGAGTATGTATTATGGTACATATTTTAAGCCTCATGGGGCGTTCTGCTCCCAAAAATATTTACAGCCTTGGAAACCCTACACAGGGTCTCTGTGAGTCAGAACCGGCTCCACAGCACTTAACCGCCACCACCACCACCACCACAACAACAAGCTTTATTTTACAATAAACAAAACAATCAAGAAAGAGAGAGAGAAAGACAGACAGACCAGGTCTGACATGGTATTTCCAGGATTGCATTTCTATGTAGAAGGATCTGAGCTCCCATTTCTAAGTGATATTTTTGAAGAGGAAGGAAGGCAGGTTAGTTCTGAGGGGATAAGATGCCCTCACCTAAGTTGCATCCTAATGTTGTCCCCTTGGTACCTACCTTCCTCCCCATTACTGGGTTATTAATTTTCAGTGCCCTTGCTAACAAATCCAAAATGAGATAGATGGTGGGACATAGATCATCACTGCTATTAAACAGGTACATTTGAGCCATGTTGGCAAAGGAAAACCCCACTTAAGGAAAAATATATCCTAACAGTAGCGCCAAATTTATACATGATGGAAAGTATTGCCCATCCATTCATAGTCTCATAATTTAAGAGCAAAATTGCTCTCGGTTTCGATGTAAGAGCTTTTCGTCCCTGTCCCTTGTGAACCGCAGGCTAACCCCCTTTATTACCTGCACAGATTAAAAAATAGCTGAATGAGAGACCTCTCAGTTTTTCCAGAGTCAAGGGGTTTTCTTTAAACCTGCTGCCTTTGAACATTTAGTTTTTTATTCTAGAGAGAAAAATGTTGAACATTCTATAATATCAGGTAGTACTAAATTTAGCTTGAGGATTTCTGAGCTTATTTATGTGCTCTAGCTATGTGATCTTGGATAATTTTTTTTTTTTTTTTAATTTCTAGGGTCTGAGCTTTTTATCTCAACAATAGATGTTTTCCATACCAGATTTTAAATTCTGTGATAAAGCAAGAGTAAGAAGCTGGGGGTTAGACCGTAAGTAGAGCTGGTGGTCCTAAGTTGCCTGTCTACTTCTTGTGCTTTCTGGGAGTGACTGCCTTGTCAGTAGGGGCTCAATTTGACCCAAGACTGTGTTTTGGAGTCTGCAAGCACCCAAAAGGCAACCAGCTAATTTACCAATCATTATAGAGGAGTCCAAGGAGCTCTGGTAGCATAGTGGTTACAAATCAGGCTGTGAACCTCAAGGTCAGCAGTTCAAAACGACCAGCTGTTCTGTGGGAGAAAGATGAGACTTTCTGCTCCCGTAAAGATTTACAGCCTGTACAGGGTTGCTATGAATCGGGACCAACTCTACGGCACATAACAACAAACAACAACATAGAGGAGTCCGGAGTCCTGGTGTGGCGCTGTGGGCTAATGCATCAGACTGCAAAGTCGTTTGAACTGCAAGGTCAGTGGTTCAAGCTCACCAGTTGTTCCTTGGAAACCCTATACAGAGTTGTTATGGGTCAGAATTGACTCTATGACACTAACAACAACAACAACATAGAGGAGTCCTAGAGTGGCGCTGTAGGGTAAACATTGGACTGCTAACCACAAGATTGGCAGTTCAAACCTACCAGTCACTCCTTGCAACCCTGTACAAGTTCTTCATGACTGAGAACTGAGTCCATGCACTTAACAGCAACACTATATCAAGAGGAAGAGCCTGGGTGTCACAATGGTTAAGCACTTGGCTGCCAACATAAAGGTTGGCAGTTTGAAGCCACGAGTTGCTCTGTGGGAAACAGATGTGGCAGTCTACTTCCATAAAGATTGTTGTTGTTGTTGAGTGCCTTCAAGTCTGTTCTCATAGCGACCCTACCTGGGGTTTCCAAGGAGCAGTGGGTGGGTTTGAACTGATGACCTTGTGGTCCAGTGCATTTTCCAGCAGTGCCACAGCAGGACTTGTTGCTGTTGTTAAGTGCTGTTGAGTCGGTTCCAACTCATAGCAACCCTGTACAGGGCTTCTGAGGAGCGGTGGTGAGTTTGAATTGCCAACCTTGTGGTTCAAACCGACTTTGTGGTTTAGTGCTTATCCTACAGTGCTATGTTGTGAAGTGCCGTTGAGTCGGTTTCAACCCATAGTGACCCTGTATAGGGTTTCCAAGGAGAAACTGGTGAGCTTAAACTGACGACCTTGCAGTTTAAACAGCTTTGCAGTCTGGTGCATTAACCTACAACGCCACACCAGGAGTGCTATAGGACAGTTCTATGTGAACCTATGGGGTCACAATGACTTGGAATTGACTACATGAGAGTTGGTTTGGTGTATATCAAGTGAATACTTGATTATTAAATAACTGTAAAAGAACTCAAGGAATGGAACACATGCCCTCTCGGGATATACTGACTGGCAGGGAGAACAGAGTGGTACACACAGTGTACTCAGGGCACTGAGTTTTAGAAGGCCCACCCATCCTAAGAGGGCTACTGCTCTTGTTGTTAAGTGCCGTAGAGTCAGTTCTGACTCATAGCGACCCTAAATAGGTTTTCCAGGGAGTGGCTGATGAGCTTGAACTGCCGACATTGCAGTTCAAACTGACCTTACAGTCCAGTGCATTAACCCATGGCACCACAACAGGACTCCAGGAAGGCTATTAGACATTGGAATTTAGGTACAGAGTCTATCTATGTATTTTAACCCATGTAAAAGTCCTGGGGTGGCTCTGTGGGCTAATGCATCAGACTGTAAAGTCATTTGAACTGCAAAGTTGATGGTTCAAACTCACCAACTGCTCCTTGGAAACCCTAAACAGGGTTGCTATGGGTCGGAACTGACTCGACGACACTTAACAACAACAACAACAGCAACATATGATGGGAAGGAATATCAAAAGACATCTCCTTAGCTTCAAAAACATGCTATGTGAAAGAATCCAGACACAAAAGGTCAGATATTATATGATTCCATTTATGCATAATATCCAGGAGCCATCAAGCCACATAGAAAAAAAGGAGATTAGCAGTTGCCAGGGTCTGGAAAGAGGAGAGAACAGGGAGCAACTGCTTGATGGATATGAGGTCTCTTTTTGGGCTGATGAAAATGTTTTGGAACTTTACGAAAGAGGTGGTTGCATAGCATTGTGAATTGCTAATCGGTTAATTGTTAATGGTATCATGGTTAAGGCTATGTGAATTTTGCTTCAATAAAAGTAATGATAAAAGAAATCTAGTTAAATTTACAAACAGATGAATAAATTCCAGAAGTTAGAATTACTTAAAATGTAAAGTGGTAACTTTAATCCAGCAGCATATCTCTACTCATAATTCAAATCACCTTGTAACCTTTCTCATCTTCCTTTCTTCCCTCCCTGATCTTTGGCCACTATGATGATGATTTGAGAAATGACTAGAAATTTTGACGTGCCAGCACCATAACTCTACAGCTCCAAAGTCTGTCACAAGAGCTAGTTATGAGATATTTCAATTTTCAGATGATTTATGAACACCTTTCTTCCTACAAGGTGCTTCAAAATCTAATTCAGGTGGCTTGTCTTTTCTGAAACTTTCCAATTCTCCCAGCTGAAAAGAGATATCAGCCTCCTCTGAACAAATGGCCTTTACCGACCCTTTTAGGGCTCTATTCACTTCTTATCTTGGATTATGTTTGTTTATTCTTCAGACACACCTTAGTACTTGAGGCCAGAATCATATCCTCCTCACCTCTGTGTCCTCTCAAACACCAGGGCACGATGTGCTCAGTAAACATTTGTGATTTTGCTCTTGTTTTCTTCTCTGACATGTGCTTTAGAATTCCACAGCAACCTTTTCTCGCTTTCTACTTAACTCTTCTAGATTTTCTTAGCAGGATCCACCCTTCACTAACGCCACCTTTCCAACTATCTCCAGGGGCAGAAGAGTCTAAATCTTGAGACTATTTCCACAGAGGTTGCTGATCTGGCCCAGGTAAATCTGGAGTTGCTTGTGACCATTTTGCCATGGTGTGGGAGGAAGCTGTTTAGGAATAAAGTTGACATGAAGAATAGTAGTAAAGTTGAGCAGTGGAGAGAGACTGGTTTCAGGAATATTGTTTGGATACCAGGGTTCTCCAGCCTGGAGCCAAAATTTCCTTGGGAATTCTCAGTTCCATGAGCCAATCGTTCTTTCTCTGCTCAAGCCAGTTTGAGTTGTGCTTTTCTGTCACTTGTTATTAGAAGACCCGTGTCTTTTAAAGCCTCTGTGTCTTCTCACCACATCCAGTCTATTTTTCAGGATGTAAAGAAGGTCAGATGTCCTTATTCATTCATTCCACTTTCAACAGAGATTCATTAAACATTAGAACAGAAGCAGAAATATAAAATACTAACATTGTTTTTGTTTCTAGAAAACCACATGACTTAAAAAAAAATATATTTATAACCAAACCCATGGTAATAGACTCATGTTTTTATTTTTGTTAAGTGTCGTCAAGTCGATTCCGACCCATAGTAACCTTGTACAGGATTTCCGAGGAGCAGCAGGTGAGCTTGAAGTGCTGACCTTGCAGTTCAAATGCCACACCATGACTCATAGTGACCCTACATAGGGTTTCGGAGACTGTAAATCTTTACAGGAGCAAATAGGCATTTTATTTTCTCCCATGAGGCAATTTCATATAATCTTATTGTTGTTGTTGTTAGATGCCATAGAGTCAGTACCAACTCATAGCGACCCTATGCACAGCAGAACAAAACACTGCCCAATCCTCATCAATGTTGCCACTTGGCCAATCCGTCTCGTTGGGGGTCTTCCTCTTTTTCTCTGACCCTCCACCTTACCAAACATGATATCCTTCTCCAGATACTGGTCCCTGCTGACAATATGTCCAAAGTATGAAAGATGAAGTTTGGCCATCCTGGCCTCCAAGAAGCACTCTGGCTGCACTTCTTCCCAAATGGATCTATTGGTTCTTTTGGCAGCCCATGGCACTGTATCATATAATCTGTATCTCCCTTAATCCTTTCTTTAATCTCATAAAATAAAGTTATAGATTGGCTTGTGTTCCTCTAAAATTATGTGTTGTAAATCAGCACCCTTTTACCTGTGGCAGTAATCTCATTTTGGGAACAACGGTTGCTTTGTTATGTAATAGAGCCATGTTACTGTAGGACATGTCTTCAGACAATGACTTTGTGAGGTCTGAAAGAGCAGACCAGGCACAGAAGAAAGCAAGCACCAGAGGTGAAAGATTGATGCCATGTGGAGACCACTAAGGAAAGGAGGAAGAGAAATGGAGACAGAGATTTCCACCTAGAGCCCACAGAGATTTCTCCTACAGCCAGCACTGTTCAAGATCAGTTTGAACTGCAAGATTGGTGGTTCAAACCCACCAGTTGTTCCTTGGAAACCTTATACAGGGTCACTATGAGTCAAACCGATTTGACCCATCACTTAACTACAACAACATTCCTTTTATTAAAGAACATTCCGCCCAACTCTTCAAAATAGAAGAAAAATGGAAACATTTCTGGGCTTACAAAATCTGTATATGCCCCTGCTGGGAATAAATATCAAATGGTTTTTGTTTGGTCATTTCCCTAAACATTTGTGAAATTCACCTCACAAGATTTCATGTCCTTCTGGAATATTCACTTCTACTTTTCTTCAGGGACAAGGAACATGATGTGTCTATGTTTGAACATTCCAATGTAGTAAAACTCCTCTTACTTTCTAATTCTGTGGCAGTTTCTTTGGGCTTTGGCTCAGCATCTGGTTAATCAGTTGTCATCAAGTCGATTTTGACTCATGCCAACCTCATATGTGTCATAGTAGAACTGTATGCCACAGAGTTTTCCATGTTTGATTTTTCGGAAGTAAATTGCTAGACCTTTCTTCTGAGGTGCCTGTGGGCTGACTCAAAACTCCAACCTTTCAGTTGGCAGCTGAGCACATTAACCATTTGTACCACCCAGGGACTCCCAGGATCTGGTACAGGACTTTTTAAAAATTGCCAGTGAGCAGTCCACAAGGCAAGACTTTCAGGCTTAGCATAAAATAATAAAATTGCATATTACAACAGAGTACTATTAACTACAACTCATGCATACATAGGTCAGAGCCCTGGAAAAAAATTGCTTTACCCAAGTTCAAGGGATAATGAATAACAGAGCTACAATTACAGTTTTCTGAACCCCTAACTGTATATGCAATTTGCAGGTTTACAATCCTGTGCAAAAAAAAAAAAAAAAACACATACCCGACAAAACCCAAACATGGAAAATGACAGTGAACACATATGGGTTTCTAACTCCTGCTAATGAAAGCATCACTCTTTCTTGCTGGGATAATTAAGCAAATATATAGTGGTTAGAAACCCACCCAGACTTTAAATAAAATCAGTCAAAGCCTAGTCACTTGGGAGATGGTGATTAGGAATTTGATTCTTTAATGTAACTCCTTGGTGTTGTGTATGTGTGGGCTGGCAGGGGGGTGATAGTTCTTGTTTTTATGAATTAAGAAAAGGGTTCATCCTATAGCTTTATGCCTATTTGAAAAGTCCCATTTGCCCAGCAAGGCCATGTTTTTGACAGTCAAAAGGCACAAGATCAAGAAATCATTCTCTATTTTTTGATTACTCTTGTTTCCCACCCCCCCCACCCAATTTTCTACCTTCTTTATGGAATTAGACCCTTTAAGTAAATTGCAAATATTTCCTCCTGTGTGCAGCTTACCATCCTACCTGACAGGATCATCGACATTTCTTGTGTAAATAACAGCAATGGATTCAGCCTTCTCAAGAATGGGAGTTGGAAAAATAGTCAGCTATTTTTTCTAGATGAAATATACTGTGCTCTCCAAAAATGAGAAGAGTCTGAGGAATAAAGAAGAACAAATTGGCATAGAATTCTTGCATCATTTTCATTACAACTTATTCTTCCACTCGCCACTACTAATTTTCTTACTCAACTATACAATGTTCTCTTTTTTTGCAATCTGTATGTCCCCTTTGAACAAACTATAGACTATTTATTTAATGAGACTACTGTGTGTTATCTTGTCTTTGCCTGCTAGAATGTAAGAGTAAGATCTAAGGGAGCAGGAGGTTTTATCTACCTATATCCCAAGTACCTAAAATAGCACCAGTCACAAAATAAAACCAAAAAAACAAACCAGTTGCAGTAGAATTGATTCTGATTTATGGTGATACCCTGTAGGTCAGAGTAGAACTGTGCTCCATAGGGTTTTTTGGTGGTTGATTTTTTGGAAGAGTGTTACCCAGTCCTTCTTCCCAGGCACCTCTGGGTGGATTTGAACCTCTAGCCATTTAGTTAGCCACTCAATGTTTAGCTGTTTGAACACCCAAGCACAAAATAGACAGTCAGGAAATAGTGGTTAAATGAATGTACATATATATTGTGAGCAAAAAGTGAATATGATCTTATGGTATCATCTGAAAAGTATAATTCTTTATCCACAGAAAAAAATTCTAGAATTTTGTAGGATAAGCACTGGACTGCTAACTACAAAGTTTGTGGTATCAACCCACCAGCTGTCTCTTGGAAATCCTATATAGGGTCGAACTGACTCGATGGCACTTAACAACAACAACAATAACATATTTATATCATTCTTATTCTTATTATCAGAACCTTGATTTGTTTGCAACGTTATTGTTGTAAAATACTATTGAGTCGGTTCTGACTCATAGCGACCCTGTATAGGATATATGAAGCTGTAAATCTTTGTGAAAGCACTAAGCCTCATCTTTCTCCCGAGGAGCAACTGCTGGGCTCAAACCATAAACCTTGTGATTTGCAGTCCAGTGTTTATTGTACCGAACCATTGTGCTCCCTTTGTCTGCAATTGTTGTTGCTAATTGCCATCTAGTCAGTTTTGAATCATAGAGACCCTGTATAGGGTTTCGGAGGAGTGGATAGTAGGCTTGAATTGCTGACCTTGCTGTTCATAGTCCAGTATACTTATCCTACAGCACCATACCAGGAGTCCTTGTTTGCTTTAGGTCTAGTGAAAAGAGTTCATTTTCCTGAAGTTTTACTATCAGTCTGGCTAATTCAAAAGACAAATCAAACTCACTGCCATAGAGTCGATTCTGATTCATAGCGACCTTGTTTGGTTTCCAAGGCATAAAGCTTCATCTTTCTTCCACAGAGTGGATGGTTGGTTTAAATTGCCAACCTTGAAGTTAGAAGTCCATTGTTTATGCTACAGTGCTTCCAGAATTCCTCAGTTCTGGAATAATTTAAAAAATCTATTAGGGATATTTAGGAAAGTTTTGATTTCTCTTTCCTCTTTGTCACTTTTTTCTTTCTCTCTGTCTGGAATGTGGATGTGATGGCTGGAGGTATAGCTGCCATAGTAAGACCATGAGGATGAAATCTAAGTGCTAATGATGACAGAGTGAAAAGCTAACATAACTAGAGTAGGGTGGCATATTTCTAGACTTGTTTCATGAGAAAAATCAAACCCTCTTTGGTAAAGTCAACATTATACGGACCAATGCTGAATTGAATTGAAAGCAATTCTACCAAGTATGCTTATATTTAGGTCATAATTTAGCTAAATACATTTAATACTTTTTAAGATAGTTAAGTTGACTAGATACATTCTATATTTTGGGTGCTTTCTCAAGCTGGGGGAACTGAACAAAAAAATTCAAGCTTCAACCTTCATTATTGAAAGATTCTCTGGGCAAATTATTGAATGATGCAGGAAGCATCAAGAGAAGATGGAAGGAATACACAGAGTCACTGTACCAAAAGGAACTGGTTAATGTTCAACCGTTTCAAGAAGTAGCATATGATCAA
>NW_006408532.1:30646863-30679666 GCF_000296735.1 Chrysochloris asiatica | reverse complement strand
CAACAGATCCATTTTGGAAGAAGTGCAGCCAGAATGCTCCTTGGTGGAAGACAAACCATAGGTAATAGAAGTAAATACTGTTAAATGATGATGCATAGAGGGGATTGTAATCTATTGCAATGAAACAGAATACGATAGGAGGAGTGCAAAACTAATGTTCTCCCATGTAAATTATCACTAAATTCTCAATAAAAGATTTTTTTAAAAAAAAAAGAAAAGAAAAAGTTGCATTAGTCCAAAAATATATTTGAAATCAGGAGTCACTTTCTTAAATTATTATTTTTTTAATAAATAAGAAGAAGCCAAGGACAAGAATATATTGAAGTTAGTGTTCTAGGAGAACATGAAGTTCCTGGCATAGACACAATTGATTAGAACTAAATTGACCTTTGTTTCCTTTCATTTTGCTCTTAGAATACAAGTTTCCTCAAAAGATTACAGTGGCAGAACTCTCTTGCAGGCTAGAAAAACAAGAAAATAACTGAATGCTCACTCTTGATGAAATGTCTTGCTTGGAACCCTTTTTTGCTTTTAATGTTTCTGACCAAAGCATAGAAAAGTGCAATCTTAAATTTCAAAAGGTTTTTAAGTCAACATTTTCTATAATAACATAGCACCTTAAATACACACATACATACACAACTGGGTGTTCTTGACTGAAGGAGAGTGTAAGTTTCCTTTTATACAATTTAACTATAAGATTACCAACATACAATTTACGTATGTCTTCTAGTAGTTACAAACGAAGCCCCTTAAACTCTAGTACATTAAATATTCAAGGTATACAATGATATGTAATAACAAATAGATGCTACTTTATAACAAAAAGGAGTCTGAGTTTTTTTACTACTGAGAAAAGCAAATTTGTTTTCCAACCTTTCAATTGTTGTTGTTAAGTGCCATCAAGTTGGTTCTGACTCATATTGACTCTGTAGAGTTTCCAAGGAACTGCTCATGGGTCTGAACCACTAATCTTGTGGTTAGCAATAGAGTGATTATTGTATAGCACACACCAAGGCTCTAGTTAGGACTTCTTTTTTTTTTTTGCAGATTTATACATTTATTTGACAATCAGTTGTTAGTTTTCATCCACACTGACTGTAGGTTTTTGAAAGTGGTGACAGGCACATAGGTCACCAGTGTATAGAGCTTGTTTGGTGAATCTTCATCCTCATTGTGTTTTCTGGACAACCACACCCAGAAACGGTATGGAATGTTCCTGATTCCTTTGGCCCAGACAGCTTTGTTGAGCCTGGTGTCAATGCACACGTCTGGTGTTCCCATCTCCTTCATGGCAAATTTCCAAATTTCCTTGAGTGCTTGAGGGACACGCTTCTTGAAGCCTACTCTATGGATGCACTTGTGAATGTTGATGGTATACTCTGTGGTCACCACTTCGCTTGCTAATAGCGGAACAGCCCTTCTTCTTCCGGCCACCCTTCTTTGCGGGAGCCATAGCGATGGGACCAGGTTGGAAAAAAACAGGACTTCTTTTATTTAGGTAAAATATTACCTTAGTAAATGCCTTTGCCTTTGTATTTTTCTTTCAGGGTTTTATATATGTCTCTCCATTGCCTTCTTGCCTGCATGGTTTCTGTTGAGAGAGCCAAGCTTAATTTGATTTGCTTGCCTTTGTATGTTACACTTCTCTTTTCCCCAGCTGCTTTCAGTATTCTGTCCTTATCTTTGATTTTGGAGAGCTTGCTTATTGTATGTCTTGGTGATTGTCTTTTAGGGTCTATCCTTCCTGGGGTTTGTTGAGCTTCTTGAATGCTTATCTTTTCACTTTTCAGGATGTTAGGAAAATTTTCTTCCAGAAGCTCTTCAGCTGTCTCCTCTGTGGACTTGTGTGATTCTTCCTGTTCTGGAATGCCAATAATTTTTAAGTTATTCCTCTTCATGTTGTCCAACATGAATCTTAGGCTTTCTTCAGATGTTTTAAAATTCTTTTTTGTGTTTCCTCTTCTATCTTAATAGTGTTGAGAGGTTTATCTTCTAGCTCACTAGCTCTCGCTTCTATCTCTTCAATTCTACTCCTTTTCCCTTTCAGTGTATTTCCATTTCTGATCTTCTATTATTAATCATTTGGACTTCTTTATGTAGGTTTTGAATTATTTCCAATGCTGTATCTATTTTATTTGATTGTTCCTTTAGTGCTTTCCTGACTTCCTTATTTTTCTCAACTCCATTGTATAGTGTTTTGATATATTTTATGATCATTTTTCTGAATTGTTTCTCAGGCATTTCCAAAGCCTACCCATCTTCCAGTATGGAGTGTAGGTCTACTTCCAGCTCATTTGCCTTAGTCACTTTATCTTCTTTCTGGACATGTGCTGATATGGTCATCTGCTTCTGTTTTTTTTGGGCATATTCAGGAGTTATCTGTGGCCTTAATACTTAGATGGGTGTGTATTTGGGTATTTTTTATGTTTTCTGATTGCCTCCAGGTAGATGTGATCAGGAGATGGGCTTCTCTTTTCACTCTTCTTCCTGAGAAATTTCAAGTTGGTTGTTGTGACATAAATCATGATTTAATTTTTGAGCTATTTCCTTTTTAGTCTGCCTGTCCCACTCCACAATCCCTGTTCAGACCTTTTTTCTAGTCATAAACAGTTCAGGGCCAGCTGTGGCTATTTGGTTTTAAGTGGAAACTGTCACTTTAAATTTTGAGGAGATCTGTGTGCATATGGAGTAGAACCCTCTGTGGGTGGTGGTGAGGGTGGGGTGTCCACTCCGTCAGGCACCCCCTCTAGTCACTAGAATGGAAGTGCACAAATAGCCAGAGACCAATGATCAGATATTAAAAAACAACAACAAAAAAGAATGTCCACAGCTTTATCTCCACTGTTCTATCAGGCATCTGTGGCTGCTCTGATCCTTCCCCTGCTTGGTCTTTCCCAAGATAGTAGCTTTGGGAGCAGCTGAATGTCTTGAATTGGAAAGCAATGGATTTCTTGTTTCTGCTACAAATCCCTTAGCTGCAAGCCTTCCAACTTTCTAAATATTTATTTATATGTGGCTCAGAGTTCTGGCACCATCCTCTGAGACTCCCTGGTCGGGTATTCTGTGTTGTTGCTGATGGAGCTCCTCACTGCACTTCCATCCAATCCACCATCTTGTTTATTCTCTCCCCCTTATTCTTTAAAGATCATTTTCTTGGGTATAAAATTTAAGATTGACAGTTAATTTCTCTCAGCACTTTGAGATATTCTTCTTCTATCCTTTATTGTCCACTGTTGTGAACTTGAGAAGCTAGCAATCAGTCAAATTGTCATTACTTCATAGGTAATCTCTGGAGGGTCTTGAGATTATCTCTTAGTCTTTGATGCACTGTGGTTTCATTATAATGCATTTTTGGGTAGTTTTTTTTTTTTTTTAATTGTGATGAAATTCACATAACATTAATCATGTAAATGCAATTTTCAGTGGAATATAATATGTTCAGAGTGTTGTGCAGCTACCACCACTATTAGTTTTAAAACATTTTTATCACTTCACAATAAGCCCTGTTCCCATTAAGCATTTACTCTTCATTTCTCCTTTGCCCCTGGCAACCACTAATCTTCAATTTGTTTCTAGATATAGTCTGAATGTTTCACATAAATGGAATAAAAAAATATGTGACCTTTTGTACCTTGTTTCTTTCACTTGCCATAATTTTTTCAAGGTCTTCCCACAATGTAACATGTATCTGTACTTCACTTTCCTTTATATGGCCAAATAATATTCCATTATTCATATATACATACACACATACATACATGGAGTTCTGGTGTGCTGATGTGGGTTAATGCACTGGACTGCAAGGTAGGCTTGAATTGCTAGGTCTGTGGTTCAAGTTCACCATCTGCTCCTTGGAAGCCCTATACAGGGCTGCTATAAGTTGGAACTGACTTGACGACACAAAACAACAGCATACATACATACCACAATTTGTTTATCCATTCATCTGTTGATGGACATACGGATTTTTTCACTCTTGTGACTATTGTGAATGGTGCTACTGTGAACATTTGTGTACAAAGATTTGCTTGAATACATGTTCTAATTCTTTTGGGGATATACTTAGGAGTAGAATTGCTGTTCATAGGATAATTCTATTTGTAACCTTTTGAGGAAATGCCAAACTGTTTTCCAAGCAGTTGAACCATTTTACATTTTACCCAGTAGTGTGCAAGGTCTTCAAGTTCTCCAAATTCCTGAATCTGGACATTATTCTAAATCAGTTTGGGAAAATCTTCAGTTATTATGTCTGAATACTAACATGTACTCACTGTCTTTGTTATCTTCTTCTAACATTCCAACTAGACTAATATTAGACCTTTCAGTTTCTGTCTTTTCATCTCACTTCCTTATACTTCATCTCTCTAAAACTTTACAATGCATTTGGGGTAAATTTTTGAGGTTCGTATTCATTCTCTGTTCAACTATGTCTCATTAGATATTTAATCTAATTTCAGATTTGTCTCAGATTTCTAAATATAAGTACTCCATTTTTTAATTCTAAGAGTTATATTTGGTCAATTTTATTAATGTTTAACTTTTTTCATGTTTTTAAATTTTTTTTTAAAGTATTTTTTAAAAAATTGAGTGATAGTTTACATGGGAGAACATTGGTTTTACACTAATTGTTCATTGCAATGATTATAATCTTCTGCGTGTCATCATTCAACAGTATTTACTTCTATGTTTTACCATTTTAATTTAAAAATAAGATTCGTAATTTATATTCTGATACTCAAATATCTGCTGCATGTTTTCTTGTTGTTGTTGTTTTCTTGTGACATTTGCTGGTGGTGTCTTGGTTGTTCATGTGTTTGGTGAGTTAAGGTTTTTAATTAATGTTTAAAAATGTGTGGCAGTTTCTGATGGGCTGGGTTTAAGAAACACTCTTTCAAAGAAGACCAGAATGTGTTTCTTCTACAAGGAGTTTAGAAGCTAGCAATCTGGTACCACTTTATGGTGGTTTTTTTTCAGTATGTATTTTTAAAGAAAACCACACAGACAGTGGGAATATTGATGTCAAATCCACATAAGTGGGGTTTGTGGTTACAAATTCTCAAGGGGAAGGTTTAAATTGTTTTTCTATTTCACCAAATCCAAGGCCAAAGCCAAGAAAGTCATATGTCCATATATTTCCCTCTAGGAAGTATGTACCGTTTTTCTTCCCCCACCCTCTGAAAGTGTATATATTTGTGAGACCCAATTTTATGCCCAAATGCTCCAATTAGAGTTGCTTCCTTGCTTGGACCCCAAGGGTTACTGGGTGAAGCCCAGTGAAAAAATGAGCTGTAGTCCACTTGAAGATCCTTAGATTGCACTAAGATAAATATTTTCTGTATTGTGTGCTTTCCTTTGGAGATTCATACTTTTCATCTCTGATGTCCAATTCATCCCTATATTTTCTTGCCAGCCAAGCTATGCATTCAAATGACATTTTAAATATTTAATTTGGCATTTTAGTTATGCCTGGAGGGACTAGTCTGCCATGTTGCTGGAAATAGAATTCTAAATTCTGCTTTGTCTCATCTTTCAAAAAAAGTCTACTTGATCAATTTATATTCATCAATGTTAGTTCTTTTATTGTTCCACTATCCTTTATGTTAGCCATAGACTTGTGGGTTCCCCTTTATTTTCTTCCTCTCTTGCTTTTTTTCTCCCTGTCTTTTATCTCTTATTTATTGGTTTTTCACCCCTCTTCTTTTTCTCTTTTCTTTTAAGGAATCTTGAAACTCAGAGGCCAAGATGCAGTGGATTTTAAGAAAGAAGTAAAAGAAGCACTGCCTTATTGCTTCAGGCAAAACATATAAAAGGGTAAATAAAAAAGTATTGCTACTAGGGTTTCAATTCATACATGGTGGTTAAGTACCATGGAGTCGGTTCCAACTCAGAGCGACCCTGTACAGGGTTTCTGAAGCTGTAAATCTTTACCGGAGCAGAAAGCCTCATCTTTCTCCCTTGGAACTGCTGGTAGTTTTGAACTGCTCACCTTGAGGTTCGCAGCCCAATTCATAACCACTACGCTACCAGAGCTATGTACATGGGTTTATTCCAAATGTGCCTATATATATTTTTCTGTGATCAGAGGATGGCTACAGACAAGTTCTCTCAGTAACACAGTTGCCTAGTCTCATTGCTGTTGTTGTTGTTAAGCATTGTCGAGTTGGTTCCAACTCATAGCAACCCTGTATAGGGTTTCTGAGGAGTGGCTGGTGAGTTTGACCCACTGACCTTGTGATTCAAACTGACCTTTCTGTCCAGTGCTTATTCTACAGCACCACACCAGGCCTGGTCTTGTTGTTATTGTTGTTGTTAAGTGTCATAGAGTCAGTTCCAACTCAAAACGACCCCGTTTAAGGTTTCCAAGGAAAGGCTGGTAAGCTTGAACTGCTGACCTTGTGGTTCAAACCAACCTTACAGTTCCAGTGCACTAATAGGATTCCAGTCCCATTGTTGTTGTTGGGAAGTGCTGTTGAGTCGGTTCTGACCCATAGCGACCCTGTATAGGGTTTCTGAGGAGCAGCTGGTGAGCTTGAACCTCTGACCTTGCAGTTCAAATGGCTTTGCAGTCTGGTGCATTAACCCACAGCCTCACATGAGGACTCCCCATTAGGGTGCCTTAAAAAAAAAGTCCAGCTGAAACAAGGGTTTCTGAGTGAGTCTCCTGGGCCAGTTAAATTCAAGGTTAAGAAGTTAGTTCAGAAGGTTAGGGCCACTGTTTTTATGATTCCAAATTTTGATAGATTATCTCGAAGGACACAGAATGATAACAGGGGTTTATTAAGGAAGATTTTTTTTTTAAAAATTGAAAATACATTGTTGATTAAAAGGCCAGAAAGTTGTGGTGAGCTCCACTCATTCTTTGAGGTAGCAAAGACTGTCCAAGAATTTCACTGGGAAACTTTATCCTATTCACCCAATAGCCCTGAGCTTGTCCCTTCAAACTTCTTTTTGTTCCCAAAACTCAAAGAGCAATTTGAATTCTTGGAGGATGCTTCAACTGCCATTTTAATGTATTGTAAAGCCAGAGTGCTCCTTGGAGGCCAAGATGGCCAAATTTTGTCTCTTCTACATTGGACATATTGTCAGGACGGACCAGTCACTGGAGGAGGATACCATGTTTGGTAAGGTGGAGGGTCAGAGAAAAAGAGGAAGACCCCCAGTGAGATAGATTGGCAAAGTGGCGGCATCAAGGGCCTGAAGCATGGCAATGATAGTGAGGTTGGCCCAGGATCAGGCAGTGTTTCATTCTGTTGTGCATAGGATCTCTGTGAGTTGGTACTGACTTGATGGCACCTAACAACAACAACAACAAATCAAATAAAGCAGACTTCTTTAAGGAATGGTTAGGAAAATGGAGACATTGTCTTTAGAAGTGTATAGATACAGATGTCGAGAAACAATAGTTTCACATTTTGAGAGTTCTATGCTTTTGTAATAATACTTTTTGACTTATCCTTGTTTTGTGATATCTCATTTTACAGTTTTTTATATTATAAAGTATTCCATGATACATAACTTTGTGCAGACTAAAAGATAAAGGCATATTCAATACACATTCATGAAGCACTGTTCTGTATTAAAGACTAGACCATTCTAGATCAGGCATAGTCTGTACCCCTGAAGCTCTTAAAATTCAGAGAAGCATACACACTAATCATAGGCCTCCTACTAAGCATATGTCTCTCACTTGGCTTCAGGGAGTGAGAAAGGAGATTGGATAACGGAGAACAACCAGAAGGCCTGCTGATGAATCAGATGAACTCATTATCACCCTGGACTCTCACCAGAGATGAAATATGACGGCATGGTTTCCTAGGCTTTGTCTTAGCTATTCAGATAGCAAATACAGATCGAGGGACTACTGTGTGCCAAGTACTCTGCTGAGCATTGGGACTCCATAGGTTGTAGACAGTCCTGCCCATCAGTAGCTGATTATGTGGGACTTGTGTTGGGTGCTGAGTACTGGGAGGGAGAGAAGCACAGGAAAACATAGGGGAGGGACAGACTGGAAGATTTTCTAGAGGAACCATTCATGAAATACAAACCTGTTTATGACAGTACCTCTTTAAGTGGCGCTGTAGGATAAGCACTGACTGTAAGTTTGGTTTGAACCGCAAGGTAGGTAGTTCAAACTCACCAGTTGCTCCTTGGAGACCCTATATAGGGTCGCTATGTGTTGGAGCTGACTCGATTGCACGTAGCATCAACAACAGGTGAGCTAATATGGTAGTTAGGGAGTGAGCAATTGAAATACTCCAATCTCTAGAAATAGAGCCTTTTTAAGGGAAACAAACACCATATACTTATCATTTGAGTTACAATTATATGAAAGCTTTTTGGTCTCAAAAATCATAAAACACTTTTCTTGTGGCAGTTTAGCTAAATGCTCACATCCAAAAAGAATGGGAAGGATCGTTTTCTTTTTGATAAGGTTGGGAAGTTGATTAGAGAACACAAAATTCAAGAAACAAAGTCCCAATAATTCAGAATGTAGACGTCAGCCTTCAAGGATAAAAAGCACTGTCTCTGAATCCTTTACTGTCACAGCTTGGTGACCTCAAATAGCCCTTTGCAAAGGAGTTGGCGCAGGACTCTACAAAAATATATTGAACTTTAGTATTTGAACACAACCTAATTGGGATGAGGTGAAATAATGACCTAGAAACAAGATTGTTTCTATAGCCTCATTTCCCAATTACCACACTCTAAAGTAGAAATAATTGCTTGGTTAACATCCAGTGTTAGGATCATGCTTTGCAGTAGTGCCCTAACACATGTAAATTTTTATTAGTACAACAGTGCAAAGAGGGGAAGCCAACAATGGATAAAACTATAAGCGGATGGACATTTCTCAGTGTATGCTGCCTCTATCCATGGGTATACCAGTTGGCTACAGCAAGGCCCAACAGATGACATACTCAATGTGTTCTTGGTTGTAGATCACAGCTGAACAAACTGCTCTGGAGTGTGATGGGTCAGTGCAGTGTAAACAGAAATCAGCAGTGACCTATGGAGTCGTTTCAAGACATAATAAATACCGTTTTCATGCTCCCTCCTGCCTTCTGCTGATTCAGATTGTCTCTAATACCATGGGGCTCAGCAATGAAACAATATTTCAAATCCAGCAGACCGTTATATTTGGAGCAGATTTTCTAACCCTGCTTTTAATTTCGGCAAAAAATAGCTTTTAGTTCCTTCTGGAAATATCATTATACACATGAAGCTCCGTTAAGAAAGGATAAATACTTTTTAGAACACTACATTAATTTTTGCTATTACGATTATAGATTGAATTGTGTCCCCTCCCCGTACCCCCTGTACATATGTATCAGCTTGGCTAAGTCATGATTTCTAGTACTGTGTGATTGTCCTCCATTTCATGATCTAATGTAATTATCCTCTATTTTTAAATATGTTTGTTGGGGTATACCTTGAGCTACTATCTTCCAAGAGGGTGTTGTCACATCCTTACCTTTATTCAGATCACACTTTTACCGGAGTCACACCTTTTTCTTATAAGAGATAAAAGGAGAGAGAAGCAAGCAGAGACCAGAGACCTGACTACCACCAAAAAAGAGTCAGGAGCAGAGCACATCTTTGGATTCACAATCTCTATACTGAGAACATTCTAGACCTCAGGGAAGTTGGATGCTAAGACCTATCAAGATCGGCAAGGAACTCTGGGTATACAGATGCCGGAAGCAGACAGGGACTTCCCCCTAGAGCCAACAAAGAGAGAAAGTCTATCCCTAGAGGCAATGTTCTGAATTCCGATTTATAGACTCCTACAGGGTCGCTATGGGTCGGAACCAACTCAACGGCATTTAACAGCAACAACAAGGGAGTCTTGGTGTGGCGCTGTAGCCACGCAGTCTGACTTTGTGTCAGACTGCAAAATCGTTTAAACTGCAAGGTCGGTGATTCAGTATCACCAGCTTCTCATTGGAAACCCTATACAGGGTCGGTCGCTATGGGTCCGAATCGACTCAATGGCACTTAACAACAACAACAACTCTGGTAGTGTAGTGGTCACGAATCGGGCTGCTAACCTCAGGGTCAGCAGTTCAAAACTATCAGCTGTTCTGCGGGAGAAAGATGAGGCTTTCTGCTCCCGTAAAGATTTACAGCCTCGGAAACCCTGTACAGGTTCACTATGAGTCGGGACCGATTCCACGATACACAAAAGCAACAACAACAACAAAGGAATCCTGGTGTGGCCCTGTGGGTTAATGCTCCAGACTGGAAAGCTGTTTCAACTGCAAGGTTGGCGGTTCAAGCTCACCAGCTGCTCCTTGAAAATCCTATACAGGGTTGCTATGGGTAGGAATCGACTTGACGGCACTTAACAATAACAACAACAAAGAACGTCTGGTGTGGCGCTGTGGGTTAATGCGCTAGACTGCAAAATCAGTTTGGACCACAAAATCGGTGATTCAAGTTCATCAGCTGCTCCTTGGAAACCCTCACAGGGTCGCTATGGGTCGGAATCGACTCAACAACACTTAACAACAACAAAGGACTTCTGAGTCCTGGTGTGGCACTGTGGGTTAATGCACCAGACTGCAAAGCCTTTTGAACTGCAAGGTCGGCGGTTCAAGCTCACCAGCTGCTCTGTGGAAACCCTATACAGGTTCGCTATGGGTCAGAACCGGCTCAATGGCACTGAACAACAATAGAGGACTTCTGGTGTGGTACTGTGGGTTAATGAGCTGGACTGCAAAGTCAGTTTGAACTACAAGGTTGCAAGTTCAAGCTTACCAGTCACTCCTTGTAAACCCTATACAGAGCTGCTATGGGTTGTAACCAACTCAACAGACCTTAACAACAACAACAAAGGTTAATGCACTGGTATGCAAAATTGGTTTGAACTGCAAAGTAGGTGGTTCAAGTTCTTCAGCCGCTCCTTGGAAACGCTATGTTGTTGTTGTCAGGTACCACTGAGTTATTACTGACTAATAGTGATCCTATGCACAACAGAATGAAACACTGCCCAGTCCTGGGCTAACCTAACAATTGTTACGCTTGCTGCCACTCTGCCAATCCATCTCGTTGAGGGTCTTCCTCTTTTTCTCTGACCCTCCACCTTACCAAACATGATTTCTCTAGTGACTAGTCTCTGCTGACAACATGTCCGAAGTATGAGACGAAGTTTGTCCATCTTGGCCTCCAAGGAGCACTCTGGCTGCACTTCTTCCAATACAGATCTGTTTGCTCTTTTGGCAGTCGATGGCACTTTTAGTATTCTCCAACACCATAATTCAAATGCATCCATTCTATGATCTTCCTTATTCACTGTCCCAACTTTTGTATGCATTTGAGGTTATTGAAAATATCATGGCTTGGGTCAGGCGTACCTTGGTCCTCAAGCTGACATCTTTGCTCTTCAGTACTTTAAAAAGGTCTTATATAGCTGATTTGCCTAATACAATACGTCATTTGATTTCTTGACTGCTGCTTCCATGAGTGTTGATAGTTGATCCAAGAAGAATGAAGTCCTTGACAGCTTCAATCTTTTCTCCATTGATTAGAATGTTGTTTATTGATCCAGTGGTGAGGATTTTTGTTTTCTTTACATTGAGATGCAATCTGTATCAAAGGCTGTGGTCTTTGATCTTCATCAATATGTATATTAAGTCCTCTTCACTTTCAGCAAGCAAAGTTGTATCATCTGCATATCGCAGATTGTTACTGAGCCTTCCTCCAATCCTAATGCCACTTTTTTCTTCATATAATCCAGCTTCTCAGATTATTTGCTCAGCATACAGGTTGAATAAATTTGGTGAAAGAATACAACCCAGTTGAATGCCTTTCCTAATTTTAAACCATTCCGTGTTCCCATGTTCTGTTCAAACAACTGCCTCTTGGTCCATGTACAGGCTCCTCATGGGCACAATTAAGTGTTCCAGAATACTCAGATTTCACAATGTCCATAGCTTGTTATGATCCACACAACCGACAGCCTTTGCGTAGTCAATAATGCACAGGTAAACATCTTTCTGGTATTCTCTGTTTTCAGCCAAGATCCATCTGATGTCAGCAATGATATCCCTTGTTCCAACCCACAGGCCTGAGACAACTCAGGGTAGAAAATCTGATGAGAGAAACAAAATTGAAAGATAAAAAGAGTGAGGACCAGAAGAAGCCTGTTTAAAGAATAATGTACATGCATTTATATTGTAGCAACTTTCCATCTTGCACTAGATGCATTTAAAAGTGAAAAACAAGGGTTTATATGACAATCTGAAAATAATTTCAAGCCCTTTCATCAGTCATTTTACCCAACACCCACTTGATTTCCAAATTCACTGTTTTGCTTCGAAAATAAAAATATTCTTAGTCTACTTTGCATACTGTTTCTTGTCTGGGCCTCTTCTGCTCTGTATGTGTGAAACTTTCTGTGCTTACCTCCTGTTACTTCACTGTTTGTTGTTGTTAGCTGCCTTGAGTCAGCCCCAACCAAAGGCAACTCCATACATGATGGAACAAAACAGCTCTCTCCTGTGCATTTCTCTTGATCAGTTACAGACAAGAACTCTGTGATCCATAGAGTTTTCATTGGCTGATTTTTTGAACTAGATCTTCAGGCTTTCTTCCAAGTCCATGAAACTTTGGAAGCTCCTCTGAAACCTGGTCAGCATCATAGCAACACACAAGATTCTCCTGTCAGGCTGGTGGTGGTTACAAAATAGATACATTGGCCAAGAATCTAACCTGGATCTCCCACATGGAAGGTGAGAATTCGACCGCTGATTCATCAGCCTGCTCACTGCACAACACTGTTTAAATCTCCCATCTGGTCAAAGTATTTCCCAATTTAGAAGACTCATCCTTTAGTACAAAAAGAAACAAATCTTTCCCCGGATATCTAGGTAGTGTTCTGCACATGCCCAATATTATATTTGTTGGCATGTGCACTTTGCAAGGTCAAGAACAAGACCTTTTGAATGTTTGTATGTTTTCTTCCTGATGAAGTGATTGGAGACTGAAGGTTTTATACAGTAGAGTTTGAGATTTAAAAGAGGGGAAAATAAGAAAGCTGTCATAAAGGTGGGAAATGAGTCTACTCTACATTTATCTTCTTGAATGGCAGTCAACCCCTGCGTAATCTTTCAACATCTATTTGTTCAATGGATCAACAGATTGTGCAAGCAGCGATGAGGATTGGGCCTAGAAATGTTGAATGGAAGTGAATTGATTTCTAGTACATACATTTATTGGCACATGTACTCCAATGGAGGCAAGATCTATCTCTTTTAGCAGTGCTTAGTTGATTTTTAAAAATGCATTTCAGACCATACCAGAGGAATTGGATGTCTCTGAGAATTGTTTGCAGATTGTTAACCATGGAAGTCACATGACTGCATTATTGTATTTTAGCCTTGTCCTGAATATACAATCCAAGGAAATTCCACTTACAGTGTTCAAATTCCACTTTCTTTTTCATTCACTTTGCTCCTTTCTTCCTTCTTCCCACTTACCCTTTCTTCCTCCGTCCCTTTCTTTTTGCTTCCTTTCTTCAAAGCTCTCTTATGAAGCTCAAATACTCTTACCAGGATCAACAGTATTGAAGGGTTGCCTTTTTCAGCCTGGCCAAGCGGGATAAATGCAACTCCAGAAGCCTTGCCCCATAGCTTAATTGAGAAAAGTGTCAACAAGTATAAGATGAATCCAGGTTGGCCTTACTCTCTGCTTGAGGATGGCCCTGGCGCCACTGGTGGGAAAACT
The DNA here is from genome assembly GCF_000296735.1 of Chrysochloris asiatica. Lineage (NCBI taxonomy): Eukaryota > Metazoa > Chordata > Mammalia > Afrosoricida > Chrysochloridae > Chrysochloris > Chrysochloris asiatica. The sequence goes on along the minus strand of NW_006408532.1, from coordinate 30,665,938 downwards.
GCATTTCCCGCTTCAGACTTTCAATTCCATCTAGAGTTTAATGGCTCACAGCCTTTTTATGAGACAGCTGGATAACAATGCGCCTTTATGTCAGCCTGACTCTCCCCCTCCTTTTCAATCTCAAACTCTACTGTATAAAAAACATTCTGTCTCTTGCTTCTGCAACAAGGCCTGAATAGCCAAGGCAAGTGTCCCTATTGTTGTTGTTAAGTGCTGTCAAGTCAATTCCGACCCATAGCGAACTTGTATAGGGTTTCCAAGAAGTGAACTTGAACCACAGACCTTGCAGTTCAAAGGACTTTTGCAGTCTGATGCATTAAATGTCCCTATAGCGCGGGCTTATTTCCTTGAAAAAGAAAAAAACAAACCCTCCCCCCACAATAAAACGATAAGAGGAAAAGACAGACCGGTGTGTAAAGGCCTCTGTGTGAGGTCCCTGTCTAGATAATCTCATTCTAAAGATCTGGGTGACTGGAATTTCCCTTGTAACCCTCCTCCACAGACAGTGCCCTCCCTCCCCTCCCCATCCCCCCCAACATCCTTCTAATACAAATCCTTAAGCATTAAGTCAGGCGGAAAATGAGTCTACTCTACATTTATCTTCTTGAATGGCAGTCAACTCCTGCTTAATCTTTCAACATATATTTGTTCAATGGATCAACAGATTGTGCAAGCAGCAATGCCGGTTGGGTTTAGAAATGTGTCTGCTCTTGTTTGGTTTGTGCTGAACCATTGACCATTTTGTTTGTGAATCCATCATAAATTATATCTGTGAGTTAGCCAGCACCAGGCGTGGGGACACAGGAAAGTGCTTACACAGGCAGAAAAGCTTTGCTGTTCACTGAAGGTTTTCCAGTATAGAGAATGTTGACTTGGTTTATTTCATGAACACTTTCTTTGATAAATCTTTTAAAACTATAAAACCTCAAATTTGATTCCTTCCACTTTTCTCAAAGGCATATAAGAGAAGACTTTTAGAATAAGTAATAAATTCATATACAATGTGAATAAGAAGGTTAAGAATGAAAAACCACACTAAGTGTATGATTTGTTGCTCATGGGACTGAAGATCTATAAATCTTCACTCAATTCACAATAAAACGTTTAAAACAACAACAAAATAATGGAATTTTCCACAAACTTTTTTTTTTTTTTTTAAAGCCTGTGTAGGGTGTGATATGCTGAAATTCAGACAGGTAAATAATTGGATTCAGGGTACATACAGGGTAAGGGAGAGAATTATACCATTAAAGTGGAAGCAAAATGATTTCTTGTTACTCCATGGAGTTTTTCAACCCCCTACTATATGGGATCAAATTGGCAGCAGCAATTCAAAATAGGAGCTAGAAACTGGAGGGCAGTGAATTTATGTTAATGGGAGAGGAAGAACTCAGAAAAGGAGGGTAAGAAATAGCTCAGATTGTGATTGGAATCACGAGAAGGTACCTGTGGAGGCGGCTGAATTGGTGCATTTTCTTAATAAGAAAATAAGTAAAAGTTCTAGAGAAGAAGAAGTAAAAAGAGCTATGACTCTCTTAATGTCATGGATGGACATCTTGGTACCTTAGAAATGAAGGGAAGAGTTTTGATTAGTCATTTCCTGATATAACTGATTTGAAAAAACAAAACTGCTTTTAAAAAGGAGTGGTCAGTTTTTTTCAATGAGTTTTCGTAACTCTTCAATGGATCAACTAGTACTGAATGACCATCTACTGGTTTAAAGGAGCTCTGGTAACATAGTGGTTATGAGTCAGGCTACTAACCTCAAGGTCAGCACTTCAAAACCACTAGCTGCTCCATGCGAGAAAGATGAGCCTTTCTGCTCTCATAAAGATTTACAGCCTCAGAAACCCTTTAAAGGGCTGCTATGAGTTGGAACTGACTCCACGGGCACACAACCATCATTGCATTAAAGGAGTTCTGGTGTGACTCTATAGGAGAAACACTGGACCACAAGGTCGGTTTGAATCACAAAGGTGGCAGTTCAAACTCACCAGCCAATCCTCAGAACCTCTATCAGGTTGGAACCTATGAGTTGGAACCAACTCAATGAACTTAACAAGAGCAACAACTTCATTAAAGACAATGGGAGAATATGAATGGCAAAAACAAATTTTCTGGCCTTAATAACTTAAATTGAATTGGAGAAACAAGAACATTTAGCTTTTTTTAAAGCAAGTATTATGTTGTTGTTAAGTACTGTGGAGTTGGTTCCGACTGATAGTGACCCTGCACAGGGTTTCTGAGGCTGTAAATCTTTACAGGAGCAGAAACCCTCATCTTTCTCCCATGTAACAGCTGGTAGTTTCGAACTGCCAACCTTGAGGTTAGCAGCCTGATTCATAACCACTATGCTACCAGAGCTCCTTAGGAAGTATTATGAGGATTCTTAAATAAAAATATGATGAATTGGTAAAATTTTAATATATATATTCATCATGACATACAATAAAGATGACAATGTTGTTGTTAGGTGCCATCAAGTCTGTATTGACTCATAGTGACCTTATGCACAGCAGAATGAAACACTCCCCGATCCTTGGCCAACCTCACTACTGTTGCCACGCTTGAGTCCATCGATGCTGCCACTTGGCCAATCCGTCTTGTTGGAGGTCTTCCTTTTTTTCTCTGACCCTCCACCTTACCAAACAAGATATTCTTCTCCAGCAACTAGTCCCTTCTGACAATATGTATGAAGTATGAGAGACGAAGTTAGGCCATCTTGACTTCCAAGGAGCACTCTGGATGCATTTATAAAACAGTTCTATTGGTTCTTTTGGCAGCCTATGGCACTTTCATTATTCTCCTCCAACACCATAACTCAAAGGCATCAATTCTTCTATGGTCTTCCTTATTCACTGTCCAGCTTTTGCATCCGTATGAGGTTATTGAAAATACCATGGCTTGGATCTTACTCATGCCTTTTTATTTTTAAAAGAACACACACACAGAAAAAAAAACAAAAAAAAACAAGTGGAAGAGGTGTATTGTAGTGCCTTAGTCAATGTCTAGGAAGGAAGAGTTTAATAGAAGTTGTAATTATTTATTTGAATACTATTTGACAATAGGCCTGCATCGCTTGTTATCTTACAAGAGATAAAAAGAGACAGAAGCAAGCAGAGATCTGGCTACCGGGAATTGCCTAGGCCCAGGGGAATATTGATATCAATGCTATGTAGATCTCCAAGAATCTCTGGGTCCAAAGATGCTGAAAGGAGACAAGAACTGTCCTCAACTGTGAGCTAGTAGAGGGAAAAAGTCATCCTCTAGAGTCGGTGCCCTAACTCAGACTTCTAGTCTCTTAAATTGTGAGAGAAGGAATTTATTAAAGATTATAACAGGACTAGAAGACTAAGATGGATTTACTGATTTGCTGTCTATTCTCAGGATGCTTCAGAATGAAATAGGAGGCAAGAAAATCAGAATATAGATAAGGAAGGAAAATTGGTGTCAGACCCCACTTTCAAGTCCTTTTTAAATCTTATCCGAATCAGCCTCCAAAATCAGGATCAGCAAGATGACTTTACTTGTTGATTCTCTGCGTATATTTCCATTTCAAATTAGAGACTTATTAGTTAAAAGGACATTTCCATATATTTTGAATGTCACATTCTTGCATCTCAAAAGGGAACATAATCACCACTTTGAAATAATCAAGGAAGAATTTTACTTAGACCAGAAAATATTATAACAGTTTTAATAACCTCCTGTTGATGTTGGGAGTCCTGTGGTGCTGTAGAATAAGCACTGGACTGTGAACCACAAGGTCGGCAGCTCAAACTCACCAGTTGCTCCTTGGAAACCCTATATAGGGTCGCTATGAGTTGGAACCAAATCAATAGCACTTAGTGAAACATTATTGTGGATGTTGCATTCTAAACTATTCAGTCACTTCTGTGCACTTGCATTACTGAATCCTGGTGTGGAGCTGCAAGATGATGCGCTGCATCGCAAGGTTGGTTTGAACCGCAAACCTACCAGCCTTTCCTTAGAAACCCAATACAGGGTCATTATGAGTTGGAACCGACTGGACAGCACTTAACAGCAACAACAATGGTACCGTGGTTACACGTCCAGTTGCAAACTGAAAGGCTGGAGGCTAGAACTCATCAGCTGTTCTACAGGGGGAAGATGTGGCTACCAGCTTCTGTTAAGGCTGTTGTTGTTGTTAAGTGCCGTCAAGTCGGTTCCAACCCATAGCGACCCTGTATAGGGTTTCCAAGGAGCACCTGATGAGCTTAAACTGCTGACCTTGCAGTTCAAAGGCTTTGCAGTCTCATGCATTAACCCATAGCACGACTCCAGGACTCCTTGAAACCCTATATGACAGTTCTATTCTCTCATATAAGATCCCTATGAGTCAGAATTAACTCAATGACAATTTTTATTTTGTTAATGTCCAGTCAGAAAAAGATGTGATCAGGGCTAGCAATGGTTTGTATCTTTCATTAAGAGTATTTATTCTGTTTACCTCACACCACAGCTAATGGTCTCTGTAAACTCAAAATGTTCCCCAAATTTGATTAGAGTTAATCTTATTATTTATAATTGCTGGATAAAATACCATAGTTTTGTTTGCACTCTAGTTTATTATTCAATATTTGATTTCCTCTAGAAATAGGGGGAAATTGTAATATTCAAAATGACGACATTAGTCAATTACAGGGACATTAGAATCCTATATATTCTGGGTCATGTGGACTGTGGTTATCCCAGTGTTTCCTAATAAAAGAGAGTAATAGAATTATCCGTTATCTGATTATCTCTGGGACATGTAGGCTTAAACTATTAAGAGACACTCAGTCACTGCCATTGAGTTGAGTCCTACTCATAGCCACCCTGTGTAGGATTTCTGAGATTGTAAGTCTTTACAAGAGTAGAAAGCCTCTTCTTTTTCCTACAGAGTGGCTGTTGGGTTTGAACTGCTGATCTTTCAGTTAACAGTTCAGTGCATATCTTATAGAACTACCAGAGTTCCTTCCATATTAGGGGACAGAGAATATGTATAAGCTAAGTTTTCTTCATCTTCTTCATTGGGGCTTTCTCTATTGCCTCTCACCTCCTGTGGACATTTTAGTGAAGGAGTTTCTATCATGGAGTGTGGAAACTCTGGAAATCATCAAACCCTCCAAGGGTGAAAGGGGGTTTCATAATGATTCTTACTTCTTCAAAAACATATGCCTCCATGCCACCTGTTGATTAATCAAGTTAAAGAATGTTAACAGTGATAGTTCATATTTTCTGTTTATATTAAATTATACATTACATTTTAAAAATGGGATGAAGTCTATAAAAAAACATAGACTGATTGAAAATGCCTCTTTCAGATTCTTGGCTTTCAGGAGCATAACTGACTGACAGATCCAGTGTTTGTACTCTGGAACCATCATCACATCCCATGAACGTCTTATTTTCTATGGGCGGATGCCCGCCGTGGACCGAGTGTGGCAGAGATGCTAAGGCAGACCAGCTGGGACGCCTGTGAGGGGGACCTCCATCTCCAAAAGTACCAATCGGTCTTGATCAAATTTTCTCACAATGCCTAAACCTCTGCTACCCCTGCCTTCCTCCACTCTTTACTTCACAGGAGTCAGACTAGTCTGAAAGCTCTTCAGACCTCCTGCTTTCTTCCTTTTTTCTTTTAGAGAGTGTTTTCCATTAAAACATCCTTGTATGTGTTCATTTTTATGGCAGTGAAATATACATAGAACACAACTTTTGCCATCATACACTTCAGTGACATTATGTTCATGTATTGTTCAACCTTCATTGCATAAACATGAATGAAATACTTCATGAATTTGTATGTTATCCTTGCACTGGGCCATGCTAGTCTTCTCTATGGAATCCCAATTTTAGTACCATATACTGCTGAAGTGAGCTTGCCAGCCATGTTTCATTAGGCCTTGGTGTCTACTTCTTGGAGTAGATAACATATCAGAAATTTTCAACCATAGTTAAGAATTGTGTGGTTGGTAGTGTGGTAAAGAGGAACTCACAGGGAATGTTTCCTTTGTCTGGAATATGGATTCTGTATTCACCTTGGTGGAATCCTGGTGTAGTACTCTAGGGTAGGCACTGGACTGCTAACCCCAAGGTCAGCAGTTCAAACCCACCAGTTACTCCCCAGAAATCCTATACAAGGTCGCTATGAGTTGTATATCAATGTTCCTTAACAACATTAACTTTGGTAACTTTAACCCATTTTTTAATAAATTCTTTAGGTGTCATTTCCTCTGGAAAAACTTCCTCTATACAGCCTTATTATCTTCCCCCAACCAAAACAGGAAGAAGAAAAACAAAAGACACTTGGGTTTATTTTGACTTTCTCCATTCTGTTTTTATTGCACCTTTCTTTTTTCTTTTTTTAAATGTTTTATTGTGAATTATGTGATAGTTTACATGGGAGAACATTATTTTTACATTCATTCTATCGTATATTGTCTCATTGCCATGGTTACAATCCCCTCCATGTTATTGCACTTTTCTTGAATGGCACCTTGGTTCTTTTTCCTCTGGATTTCCAGTGCCTAGCACAGAGGCTATGTTTGATATTGTTGTTGTTGTTGAATACCATCAAGTTGGTTCCGATTCATAGACCCTGTGTATGGTGTCTGAGGAGCGATTGGTGAGTTTGAACCGCCGAACTTGAGGTTCAAACCGACTTTACAGTCTAGTGCATTGTCCTGTACTTATAAAGTGTGAGAAATGTTGTCTATACTGACAAATGCTCCAATAATCCAATCTGTACTCATTTTAGCGAGAGTGAGGTTTTCTTTATTTGATTTTGCAAAATCAGGTGCCCAGCCCTGTAGACATGGGCAGATGCGCCACATGGCCTTCCACAAATGATTTTGATTCTTGTCCCTCCAATAGCCCCTCCTCCAGTTCCAGTTCTCCATATACATTCTATGGTACATCCCATTTTACCTCCCCCGCAGAGAAGCCAAAATGGCTTGCCCAAGGTCTTAGTGGCTGTATTTTTATAAATTTCCTAGTCCCAGAATGGTTGTTGTTGTTAAGTGCTGAGTGGATTCTGACCCATAGGGACCCTGTATAGAGTTTCCAAGGAGAAACTGGTGAACTTGAACCACTGACCTTGAATCAACAGTCTGTCTGCCAGGTCTTACAATCTCATGAATTTCTGAAGATGGACCACAAGAGTTATTTCTCACACAAAGTGTGAATGAAATGAGTAAATTAACCATTGTGTATGCTGATTTCCATATCAGGAAGCAACCTAACTGTGGCATCACCCAGCGCCATGAAAGCTAACCAGGTAAAGCTAAGTTTTCAAATCTTCAGGCCAAAATCTTGTGACGAAAGTTGTCTGGTGAACTGGTTTGGATTTTGGGAGTGAGGGCTGTTTAGAGAAGTCTTTCTGATAACTGCAGGTGCCGCTCCAAGAATACCTCCAAAACAAACAAGCACAAAAACTGTTGAGTTTACTCAGGCTCATGGAAACCCATGTATGTCAGAGTAGAACTGTGCCCCATAGGATTTTAAGTGGCTGAGTTTCGAAGTAGATAACCAGATCTTTTTTAACCGGTTCCTCTGGGTGGACTTGAACTACCAACCTTCATTGAGCAGCCAAGCACATGAACTGTTTGCTCACCGTGATGTTTTTACTCCAAGAATAAACTAACCCGTTGCTTAAGAATCAATTCCAACACACAGTGACCTTACTGGGCAAAATAGAAGTGTCCCACAGGATTTCCAAAGCTGTGATCTTTAAGGAAGCAGACTGCCACATTCTTCTTGTGCATAACAGTCAACTGTATAACCACTGGCCATTCAGGGTTCTGGCTTATAAAAAACAAAACACAAGAAACCCTGCCATGCTGACCCTGTATAGGTTTTCGAGACTGCTAATCTTTGCAGGAGTCCTGGTGTGGTGCTGTGGGTTAATGCGCCAGACTGCAAAACCATTTGAACAGCAAGGTTGGTGGTTCAAGCTCACCAGCTGCTCCTTGGAAACCCTATACAGGGTTGCTATGGGTAAGAATCGACTTGATGGCACTTAACAACAACAACAACAACAATCTTTACAGGAGCAGACAGCTTCACCTTTCTTCCAACGAGTAGCTAGTGGGTTTCAACTGTTGACCTTGGGTTTAATAGCCCAATGCTTAGCCCACAATACCACCATGGCTCTTTGTCCCAGGAATTGTTGTTGTTGTTGTTGTTGAGTGCCATTGAGTTGGTTCTGATCTACATTGACCCTGTATAGGGTTTCCTAGGAGCAGCTGGTGAGCTTGAACTGCCGACCTTGATGTACAAACTGATGTTGCAGTCCAGCGTATTAACCCACAGTGCCACACCAGGACTTCTGTCCCAGGAATAGCCCCCTCAAAATATAGGAAGAGCACATTACAATGCACTATTCAGTTATTGGCACCACAGATAGGCTATGACTCGCTTCACGTTCTGACTCAGTTTTTCCCTCACTTTCTCCTTTGCTTAGGGCAGAGTTTCAAATGTGAAGAAAACTTGCACCCTGGACTCTTTTATTTATTTTTGGCTTGGTGATAAAATGAGTCAAACTTGTAGTTTTACTTTCTGAACTATATATATTCAATGTCATGAAACAAAAATATAGCCAATTACATGTAAATTTGTTTGGTTTAAGTGGGTAGAGAAACTCATTCCACAAGGGTACAAAGTTCTTGAAATGATGCACTTTTCATAGGTTGATGTTATTGTCACACTTTCATAGCTGAGGAAGCTAGACTTCAGAGATATTAAATAGCAGGCCACAAGTTATTTAGTGGAGAAGCAAGAATTAGAAAACAGGTCCATCTGAATCCTAAATGGAGGTCTCTCTACCATCTGGTCCACTGATTTAATTCCCTGAAGGCTTTAATGTGGAAAATTTTTATTGGTCTTATAATCACAGGGAGATCCAAACTGTGTAAGGCCACTGGCAGGTAGTAAAATATTGGGTGAATATAGAAACGGTGAAGGAGGAAAATGCAGAACCTGGACAATCTTGTCTAGTTATTATTGCAGGTTGACCATGAGAAAGGAGAAGAGTAATTGGTCAGGAAGCTGAGGCACACCAAAGAGCTAAGTTCTTCCAAAAGAAGCAGCAGAAATGGACTATTTTAATATCGGCTGGGAACCATGATTCTGCACAACCATGATTCTGCTGTCTTCCTTTGTTTTCCTAGTTTATCCAGGGTGAGGAGTTGCTCGGAATTGAGGAAGATGAGAGAAAGTCATAGCATCTCCAATCTACCTTCTCCAAGTATTTGGGTAGGGCAGAATTGAGACCAGGTGGAGCCATCCAGGAAAGCAGATCTCCTGTAAAAAAAACAAAGATTTGAATAGAATTGGCAGAAACATTAAGGAGAGTTTGAAATTCTGCTAGTTAATTTCACAACAATCTGCCTCAAAAAACACTTCACATCACTTTCATTTGCATTTGTTAAGCAAAGTTTAGTACCACACTTTCCTCTTAATTTTTAAATCATCCTTGTACCATGTTCAATGTTGAATTTCATCAGTATGTCCTTTATATCTCTGGATGATGGAAACCTCCATTTTTTCCCTCTTTACTTTAGAGAGAGGAGGAGCACTTAGAATTTGCCCTTGAGATACAATGTCTTCCAAATATTAGCTCAGGGAATAGCAAAGCTCTGAGTTGCATGTGCTGTTGTTTGCTGGAATAAATAATCATACAAAGGCCTTTGCTCTTTTCCTTCCTCTTTCTTTCAGCAGAGTTCAAACTGGGTTATTTACAGGTATCCTCTTGAATTCAATTGAAGGATTCTGAATGTCTTGGCTTTTCCATCTTGCTTTTGATTTTTCTTTTCTATCACAGCATCCTTTTTTTTCCTTCCTAGATCTTGGGCTCATTTCTTAATTTTCTCAAACAATAGAGAGTGCTTCTCTACATATGTGTATGCAAGTCTCTGTGTGTTTGTGTGTATATGTGTGTCTATGCTTACGTGTGTCTGCGGCTCTGTGTCTGTGTTGTATCACTATGTGTATGTGTGTACTTGTGTCCTTCTGTGCACTAGTATGTGTATGAGTATCAGTGTGTGTCTTTATATACACATGTATCTCTGTGTATCATTAACAACCTGCAATGTGCAGATGATACAACCTTGATTGCTGCAAGCAAAGAGGACTTAAGCTGATGCAAATCAAAGACCATAGTCTTCGGGTATGGATTACACCTCAATGTAGAGAAAACAAAAATCCTTACCACTGAACCAATAAATAACATCCATAAAAATGGAGACAAGACTGAAGTTGTCAAAAACTTTTTTTTTGTTCGGATCAACCATCAACACTCACAGAAGCAGTAGTCAAGAAATCAAGTGTCATATTGCAAATCTGCTGACCTCTTTAAAAGCCAAGATGTCAGACTTCATCTCGTATACTTTGGATATATTATCAGAAGGAACCAGTCCCTGGAGAAGGCTATCATGTTTGGTAAAGTGGAAGATTAGAGAAAAGGAGGAAGACCCTCAACAAAATGGATTAGCACAGTGGCAGCAGCAATGGGTTCAAATGTGACAATGATTGTGAGGTTGGTGCAGAACCAGGCAGTGTTTCGTTCTGTTGTGCATAGAGTTGCTATGAGTTGATAATGACTTGATGGCACCTAACAGCAACACCATCTCTGTGCCTGTCTATATGTGAGTGTGTTTAGGGACATATGTGTCTCTGAGTACGTCGGTGTGTGTCTTTATGTGCACATGTGTCTCTCTGTTTGTCTGTATATCTGTGTGTGTGTCTTGCTGTGTGTGTGCATGTGGTGTCTCTTGCCTTTGATAGCCCCACTGATGGTGCAGTTGTTGAGTTCTTGGAGCTCCTCTGTCATCCTTAATCATATCCTGCTAAGTATTGATTGACTCCTGGAAAGTGGCACTGGATTATGAACCACAAGGTCAGCAGTTCAAACTCACAGCTGCTCCTCAGAAACCTTGTACGGGATTGCTATGATTCAGAATTGAATTTATTGCCTTTATAATAACAGCAAGCATTGATATATTAAAAGCCCCATAAGCTGATAAACAACTGGACACATATTGTATATAAATGTTGTTATGTTCCATCGAGTCGGTTCCAACTCATAGCGAGCCTAGATAGGGTTTCTGAGGAGCAGCTGGTGAGCTTGAACCAACAACCTTGCAGTTTAAACCGACCTAGTAGTTTAGCACATTAATCCATAGCGCCGTGCTAAAATACATCTCTTAAATATTCACTCCCCAATTCTGCTGTTGTTTAAAAAGCCAAATGCATAATATATATTGAAATGCCACGAGAAACAAAAGTAATGACACCCAGGGCTCAGTTACCTCAAATGTTCACTCATGCACCTACTTTTTTGTTTTTTTTAAATAAAGGCATTTCTTTTCTTTTTAAAAGAGTAAATGATTTACAAGCTGAAAGTCACAAAAATTCTGTCTTTCCCTATTCCTCAAATATTATACTTGCCAAGCACAGGTTAAGGCACATTATTAACCTACTCGATTACAATAGAACTCCTAGGAAATGTCTATTACAATTGCATTAATTTCTCATTAGTTCATCATGTTAATGTTATTACAATGGTTACCAAAGGAATTGGCACTGATTGATACCTAATTTTGAAGCGTTGTTGCCCGGAGCATCATTGGAGAGGGGGGCTCAAGAGTTGAGGGGGAAATCTGCTTTCTCTTTTGTTTCTCAAAAAAAAAAAAAAAAGAACAAATGAGTATTCATGACAAAAAATGTTGTCTGGTACTCAAGATAAAAATCTACTTGAAAGGTGCAGTCATTATTCTTAAAATCTCCATATATTTATAATCTAGGATATTATGATTCTTTTGTTTTAATGCCAAATGGTAGCAAAAAGACAACATTTGTCTTTCTGTGAATATATATAAATATAATAAAAATGAACTAATTTAATTGAATTATTAGTAATGGTGATAAGTATAGAATAAGCCCTTGACTGCTCACCACAAGGTTGGCAGTTCAAACCCATCAGCTGCTCCTAAGAAATCCTACACAGGGTCCCTATGAGTCAGAACTGCTCCCCAGTACTTAACAACAGTAATGATAATACTATGTATTTGTTTTTACAATGAACATGTAGCTCTACTTATTTGCATCCTTCCCCAAAGGAGTTCAAATAGAGTTACAGGAAAGTTAGGCCACTTCCACTTCCTCATTCATTTTCATATACTAAAAGAAACAGAGGATAGATGCTGATAGTAACATTTCATAAAGAAAATAATGCTTCTGCAGTTTCATGCCTTGCACTTAGCTGGTAATCCTCTATGTTTGTCGAGTTTGGTTTGTGTGCTAGTAATGAAGTTGGAAGCAGGACTGAAATCCAGATTCCATGCCTCCAGGGGAGTATTATTCCATCTACAATATCACTGGCTGAGTGGTCCTACACACCAAAAAAGGGCCAGTCTTCATGGAAGTTGTAAAGTAGACAATAGGTCCTAGATGTTTGAATGGTATAATTCTCCCTGTCCATGGAGGAGACCTGGTGTAGCTCTGTAGGATCAGCCCTGGATTATGAATCACATGATCAGCAGTTCAAACCCACCAGCTATTCCTAGGAAACCCTACGCAGGGTTACTATGAGTCTGAACTGACTCAATGGCGCTTAACCTCCCAACATGGAGGAGACCCAAGCTCAATTTCTGACCGATGAACCTAATATACAGACACTTCCCATTTGCCAATGGAGATTTGTGTGTTGTTATGATGCTGAACAGGTTTCAGCAAAGCTTCCAGATTAAGAAAGACTAGGAAGGAAGTCTTGATATTTATTTCTGAAAGTCAGCTAATGTAAACCCTATGGCTGACATGATCATGGGGTTGACATAGGACCAGCCATTGTGTCTGGGCTGTCATTGGTTGGGAGTTAACGCAAAGGCAGCTAATAACAACAGCAAAAAGAGATAAAGGCTGTTGCTGATGCTGTCTATTTTCTATGTTTTCCCCACCTGTCTTCCTCTTTTTCATTCAGATCTGTAGAACTCATACTCTTTTCAGGTTGGTCTTTGAAAATTTCTGTTCATTTCCTTTACTTCATCATTTCTTCCATTGACTTTAGCTGCTTTACATTCAAGAGCAAATTTCAGAATCTCTTCTGATATTCTTAATTATCTTTCTTTCCTGTATTTTAAATGATTTATTACCTTCTTCATGTATGATATTCTTTTTTTTTAATGTTTTATTGTGAATTATGTGATAGTCTACACAGAAGAACATTAGCTTTACATTCATCCAATCGTGTATTGTTTCATTGCCATGGTTACAATCCCCTCCATGCATCATCAACCAACCATAGGGTATATCCTACAAGCCTGCTCTCTGGCCGTCAGCACACAGCCCCTCTCCCTCTCTGGGTCTAGAGTCCCCAGTCACTCCATCGCTCCATGTCATCATCTCTGCCTCCATCACTGGTATCACTTTCTGTGGGTAGGGTCCCACACTCTGCTCCTCTCCCTTGATGGTCCCAGGCATTTCTGCTCCTGGACTGCAAAGTCAACCACTCCTCTCCTTTTGCTACAAAATGTCTACCTTTACATTTCCAACCCTCACAGTCAGTCCTGACAGCATTTATCCACTGTTGTGCCACATGAGTGCTATCCCCATATCCTTTCATCAGCCCAGCCCAGACAGATTGGCAACTACTCAGTAGAGATTCTACCTTCTTCCATGCCCTCTTGCAAGCTTGTAAGCCAGTCACTTCTTGCCTCTGTAGCCCCCCGATTTTGGGTAGCCAAGGTCAGCAGTTTGAAGCTACCAGCTGTTCTGTGGGAGAAAGATGAGGCCTTCTGCTCCTGTAAAGATTTACGGCCTCAGAAACCCTCTATGGGGTTGCTATGAGTCGGTTAGTTCTGACTCCACTGCACATAACCACCACCACTGTCCATGTTGCCCATCCCTGTCTACACTGTGTACGGAGGGGGTGGGAATGATCCTTGTAAAGATTTTTCCCTCTTTTAAGCTATGCATCCATAGGCGTAGGTCAAGTTCATCAAATTGTATCAGATTACTCTTTTTTTCCTTTTCTTCTTTCTTTTAGTTGAGTTCTGATCATATAGCCACTGAAGCCAGGTCAAGTGTGTATTATCTGCAACTGTGGATGTTTTTGTGCATATGCCTTCTGTTCTTATCAACTGAATGCTTCACTCTCCACTCTAGTCCTCTGTGGCTATGTCACTGACTCTTGGCCCAGGAGTCCCCAGGTCTTGCCATACTGCTGGCCAACAAGATCTCCACCTGGGTTCACAGGCATCTATTCAATGTGGTAGGACTTAGCTCACAGCTTCATTACTGTTTTTCCCTCACTTCCCCTATCAGTGACCAACATGGTCACCAGTCAGAGTGCATGTCTGCTTGTGTGTTCCCATTGAGTCTTAATCTTGGAAGGGGGTTTGAACTGAGGGGACCCGACCACTTGCCTTGATGTCTCCTGGGCAAGCAACTTGCTTGGTCTTGTAGTAATCAGTCGGACTGCCGTTATTGTTTTTTATTTTTCCTGTCCATCTTTCTTTCAAGAAGTATCTTCTGTTCTTCTACTTGCTTCAGGCTGGTCTGTTTGTCTTTTCAAGTGGAAATTTCCCACCTCAGATTTTGGATGGCATTCAGTATTCCACCTATGGTCTTATGTAATACAGAGGCTCTGCAGGAAGCCTCCTTCACTGGGTACATTGTAGCCCCATTTTAGGTATTTCAATCAGTTATAGGCAGAAGATGGACTTACAAGCTTTCTATGGTGATATTCATGGCTATTCCTTTCTTTCCCCCTCAAGTGTCTGTTTTATAATGGCATGTGACGGAAACCAAAATTCAAAAGCCAGCCAAGCATTTTAACATTATTTTCGCCCTTTTGCCTATTCTCATGTGTGATATTCTTGATGTCATCCCACAACTTTTCTGGTCTTTGGTCATTAGTGTCTAATGCATAAAATGTGCTTTTGAGATGGTCTCTAAATTCAGTTGGAATATGTTCAAATTATATTTTGGCACTCGTAGACTTGTTTTAATTTTCTTTTGCTTCAGCCTTGAGCTTACATATAGTCTGTTCCATAGATGGTATCTGGCCTTATTTTGGCTGATGATACTGAACTTTTTCACTGCATTTCCCCACAGATTTCATCAATTTGATTTGGATATATTCCACATGAAAAAGGTAATATGTATAGTCATAGTATATGTTGTTTAAAAAGATATTTGTTGTTGGTCTTACAAAGTTCTGTCATATGATCTCCAGCATCATTTCGATTACCAAAGCCATATTTTTCATCTATCTATCCCTTCTCTTTCTTTCCAAGTCTTGCATTCCAATTGCCAGTAATTATCAATGCATCCTGATTGCATGTTTGATCAATTTCAAACTGAAGAAGTTGGTACAATTATTCAACTGTTTTTATCACTGGCTTTGGTGGTTGGTGTATAAATTTGGATAAGAGTTGTGTAACTGTTCTTCCTTGTAGGTGTATAGATAGTAACCTATCACAGACAGCAATGTATATAGAAAACTTCAACAGCAAAAAGATAAACAATCTAATCATAAATGACAAAGGACATGATGCTTTACCAAAGACACTTCACCAAAGATAGCATTCAGGAGACTCACAAATATTTAATTGAGAGATGTTTGTGATCATTAACCACTAGAGAGATGCAAATCAAAACTCTACCTCATTCCTACCAAAATGACACTGATAAACAAATGAAACAAAAAGAAAACAACAAGTCTTATACATTGCTGGTAGGATTATGAAATGGTACAACCATTATGAAAAATAGTATGGCGCTTCCTCAAAAAGCTAAAAATAGAAATACCACACGTTTTAGCAGTCCAACTCCTAGATATATATCCTAGAGAAATAAGAGCACTGCCGTAAATAGATATGCACAACCACGTTCATTGCAGCATTATTCACAATAGCAAAGAGATAAAAACAATCTAAATATTCATCAGTGGATGAATGGATAAACAAAATGTGGAAAAATACATACGATAAAATACTACACTGTGATAGAGAATAAGGATGAGTTTTCATGAAACATCATAAAACATGGATGAACTAGAGGACATTATAAGGGAGAGTCACTTGCTAGATAGTTGTTGGTAAGTACGTTGAGTTGGTTAAAACTCATAGTGACCTCTGTGTAGAGTTTCCGAGGAATGGCTGAATTGCCAACCTTGTGGTTAGCAGTCCACTGCTTATCATACAGTACCATACCAGGATAATTCCTGTTGTTGTTAAGTGCCATTGAGTATGTTCTGACTCATAGTGACCCTCTACAGCGTTTCTGAAGAGCAGCTGGTGGGCTTGAACTTCCACTTTAGTGTTCAAATTGACCTTTCGGTCTAGTGCTTATCCTACAGTGCCACATCAAGATGGTAAACACATGTAATTTCTGGTGAAGGGAAAGGCAGTTCATAATATGGTGAAGTCACCACAATGTGACCAAAGTAAAATGAAGACACTGAGAGATATGCAAAAATAAAGGTAAACAACAGAAAATGCTATGACTTACACAATTCTGCAACAGCAGTTGTTGTTGCTGTTAAGTGCTGTAGAATTGGTTCTGACCCATATTGACACTGTGTATGGTTTCTGAGGAGCATGGTGAGCTGCTGCCAACCTTGCAGTTCAAACTGACATTGCAGTCTAGTGCATTAATCCATAGCGCCATACCAGGACTCCTGCAAAACCAATAATAGCAACAAAAAATGTAAGAATTGTTACTGAGTAGATATGTATGCTATACAGGTGTGGGAGGGCACATAGGGTTTCTTGCACATGCATAGATAGGCTTAGTTGTGAATATTTGTATATACATATTTGCATTGCTGTATATATGAGGTGCTTCAAAAAGTTTGTGTAAAAATTCCATTTTTCTGTGAATTTTCAAAAACCCCTTGCGTATTCATATATATATATATATACATGCATAAGCACTGACTACAAGGTCAGTTTGAACATTAATGTCGGTGGTCCAAGCTCACCAGCTTCTGGGCAACCCTATACAGGGTTGCTATGAGTCGGAACTGACTCGACAACACGAGTTGTCATAGTGACCCTGAATAGGGTTTCCAAAGAGCAGGGAGCTCATTTATGGGAAATTCTTTGACATGTCCAAATACCTCATGGAACTGAGTTACTGGGTTTGAAGGCTAAGGACCATAGTCTTGGGGATGTCTAGGTTTATTTGCATACCATGGTTCATAAAAATAATGTAGTTTGGTGAATAGCATCTGGAGTCTAATAGCTTGTAAACACTCATATAAAATGGAATTATTGGTCCTTTCACATCTGAAGCAAGGGAGAGTGAAGGAAACCAAACACCTAAGGAGGCAATTAGTCCAGAGGACTAATATTCAGCTTGAACCACAGGAGACTAGGAGAACTAGATGATGTCCATCTACTAAACTAGATGACTACCGACCTTTCTGACCAGGGACGCACTAGAAAGTTCCAGATAGAATGGAAGAAAAATGTAGAACAAAACTCAAATTCAGGAAAAGATCAAAGTTACTGAACTGGTTGAGACTTCAGAAGCCCCTGAGATTATCACCCTAAGACACCCTTTTAACCTGGAACTGAAGCCACTTTTGGAGGTCACCTTTCAGCCAAAGAGTAGATTGACCTGTAAGGTAGACAATAAAACCCATGAGAAATGTGCTTCTTAGCAACTATAGGAGACCCAGAGGGTAACATTTGCCCGAGAGAGAAAATGAAAAGTCAAAGAGGACCAGGGAAACTGGAGGGGTGGACATGAGGAAGTCAGGGTTGAAATGAGGCCAGAGATGACACATTGTGGGAATAATAACCAATATTATGGAACGATCTGAGTATAAATTGTTGAATGGGAAACCAATTTTCAGTGCAAACTTTCACCTAAAACATAATAATAAAATGTTCCAAAAAAAAAAAAAATGTTGACAGATTTAATAGACCTGAAAGTTGTGTTAATTTCTCACCCCAGTATAATGGTTTGCTAATTAGACTTGGAGTATTATATTTGATGCTGCAAATGAATATACCAACATAATTCAATTGCAAATACAATCCAACAAATTGTTGGAGGGACTGTGCCTGACAAATAGCAGATGATGATCTGCTATTTGTAAGATGTTTGCAACAAAAATTTTGGTGATAGGGCAGTTGTTGGTAAGGACAAGATTTAGGATATCAGCATGGGAGTAAATGGAAGGTAGATTGTTGCTACAAAAGCAGATTAATCTGAGCTTTTACTCTGGCAGCATACTTCAGTGGACCAGAACATTTTACAGACTAGGAGCAAATACTAGTTTGGAAATAAAAATAAATAGGGGGAATCTAATCCATCTTCAGATCTTGGATATTGAGTGTGAGAATAAAGCAGCCACCATTTGATGGGCTGCTATGGAAGCAGTAGCCAAGCTCTGGGTAGATCAAAGAAGAAAAGCAACCATTCAGAGAAGAAGTTATCAGCATAGGGGATTTAGAGCAAAGTGTTAGGGAGCCTTGGACTGGTGGGAGATTGATTCAGATTAGAAGAGGCACAAACCTTGTGGGGATAAAGGTTTAAGTGATGAGAGGAGAATCTAGAGAGCTGGACTCCTTGTGGTGATTGAAGTCATGGTGAGGTGATGAAAGTTGCATGGAGTGCTGGTAATTTTAGAGGAAGGTGGAAATCATTCTTTATCATAGTCTCCATCTTGAGAGTGGTCTATTACATAGGTGTAATGAAGCATTCTTCATCATGTTGTGGGTACTTCGGGAATGGGTATATGATTGGAAAATTTTTCAAAAAATGGACAGTTTTGTTTAGATATTTGGAGGTAAATTTTCAAAGGATTATAACAAGTGTCTAAAAGTGATTTTAATTGTTTTATAATAAGCTTTTTGGGACTATTTAACTGAAAAAAAAAAAAAAAGAATATGCAGTTATTTTAAGAGCAAAACAACAAGGATATGAACATATGTAATTGCCAACCCCAAAGTCCATTTACATCTTCCTCCTTCACAACTTCCATTTTTAGCAGGACACGTTGCTATACGGCAGGGGTTTGGAAACTTTTTCTTGCCAACATTTATAACATCATTCATAGACC
>NW_006408532.1:30645408-30646573 GCF_000296735.1 Chrysochloris asiatica | reverse complement strand
TCCTCAGAAACCCTATACAGGGTTTCTATGGGTCGGAACCAACATGATAGCACTTAACAACAACAATTTCAGGTCAAGCATTTAATTAACTCACCCCTAATGTGATGGCTGGAACTGCGGTTGCCTTGCCAGGGCCAGACCAACTAAGGCCCATGGGTCGATGTTTCCCACCCCTGCTATATTATGCGATCAGACTACTTTCTTAGTCTCCTTTGAAGTTACTGTTGTTGCTTTACTGTCATTGAGATGGTTCCAACACATAATGATTCTATGTAGACTTTCCAAGGAATGGCTGGTGGATATGAATTGCTGACCTGTCAGTTCAAACCAACCTTGTGGTGCAGTGTTTATTCCTATAGTACCATACCAGGACTATCTTTTGGCTGAAGAGATGGAGGGGAAGTGGGATGTACTGAGGGTGGATTAAAGATTACCACAAATTCTTTGGCATTCCTCCTATTGAGATATGGGGTCTAAGTACCATCCCCTAATATTTGGTCAGGATTTAGGCTGCTTTAGATCTTCCATGCTGCGAGAAACCCAAGCTGTTGCAAAGGCTTTGTGGAGGAACTCTGCTTGAGAGTTCCAGCTGAGCTCTCAGCTAACAGCATCACCTATCTGCCAGCTGTGCGAGTGAACCACCTTGAGTGGCCTTCTTTTGACACAGCTTTGTGCAACTGCCCCCATGTGAGAACTTCCCCATTGAACTTTGTCAATCCAAAGAACTGTGATAGAGCATAATAAATGCAGCTACCATATTCTGGAAGTTTTAATGATTTAATTCCACTTGGATAAAAAATCAACATTCATGGGAGCAGCAGATAAGAAATTAATTAATGCACTTGTCTGCTGCAAAAGATGTTATTTACAGCTTTAAATAGTAAAGATATCATTTTAAGACTAAGATGTGTCTGACTCAAGCCCTGCTCTTTTGAATCACCTCATTTGCATACACATTGTTGTTATGTTTGAGCCCACTGTTGTTGCCACTGTGTCAACCCATCTTGTTGGGGTCTTGCTCTTTTTGGCAGATCCTTACTTCATCAGTGTCTCTTCTGATACCCATTTTAACCTTTTCCTTCTTTCTTGTCTTCTTAATGACTTTTTGCTTTCTTCATGTATGATGTTCTTGATGTCATCCCACAACTCTTCTGGTCTTCGGTCT
>NW_006408532.1:30634165-30644383 GCF_000296735.1 Chrysochloris asiatica | reverse complement strand
CAAGCATGTTGTCCTTCTCCAGGGACTGCTCCTTACTGACAACATGTCCAAAGTACAAGAGACCAAGTCTCACCATCCTGGCTTCTAAGGAGCATTCTGGCTATACTTCTTCAAACACAGATTTGTTTGTGCTTCTTGTAGTCCATGATATTTGCAGTCTATGTTACTTGCCAATATCGTAATTCAAATGTGTCAATTCTCTGATCTTCCTTATTCATTGTCCAATTTTCTTATGCATATGATGTGATTGAAAACATCATGACCTGGGTCAGGCACACCTTAGTCCTCAAGGTGACATCTTTGCTCTTTAACACTTTAAAGAGGTCCTTTACAACAAATTTGCCCAATGAAATCTGTTTCATTTCTTGGCTGCTCCTTCCATGATCATTGATTGTGGATCCAAGCAAAGAAACAACATCAATCTTTTCCCCACTTATCCTGATTTTATTTGCTGCTCCAGTTGTGCAGGTGTGAGGAATTTTATTTTTTTACATTAACATGCAATCCATATTGAAGATTGTAGTCTTTGGTCTTCATTGGTAAGTATTACAAGGCCTTTTTGTGTCCAGAAAGTAAGGTGTGGTATCTGCATATCAATTTTGTAATGAATCTTCCTCCAATCCTTGTACTTCTTCATTTAATCCAGCTTCTCAGATTATATGCTCAGCAGACAGATTGAATAGAATATGGCGAAAGAATACAATCCTTACACACAGGTGATTAACTCAGTGTTAATTAATAACCTAGCCCCTTAAAGGGAGGACACATTCTTCTGGTGCCCTTTTTCCATCCTGCTACTAGAAATATTGAAAGTCTCAGCCAATTTAGTCCATGAGGTACACGCTGATCTGTAAAGACAAAGAAAACTCGAGTGTTTAGTGCCGTTGGGGTTGCCATAGTTGCCATGGATTAGCTTCCTCTGGACTTTTTTAGTTTTTGAACTTTTTATTGTGAATTGAGTGAAGGTTTACAGACAAGATCATCAGCTTTACATTCAACAAGCCATACACTTTGTTTCATCTCAGTGATTGCAGTCCCCTCCATGCAACAACAGTTATCCCATTTCCTTCCTGTGGTTCCCATTTCCATTCTACCCTTCTTCCCATCCCTTCTCAACTTTGTCATTAGGTAAATGTTGCCCCTTTGATCTTTGATGATTGACCATTCCACGATGAGCTAATGTTGTTGTTGCTCCTATATACTTACCTACTGCTTGGCTGAACATTGGGTCACAAGGTTAAGTTACATTCTAGACCTGCATTATGGTCCAGGACCATAGTCTTGGGTTCCTCCAGTTTCTTTCTGACCATAAGCCAGGCCTTTGTTTTTTATATTTTTCAATTTCATTCCACATTTTCTCCTACCTGGGACCTTCTAAAATGATCCCTTTCAGAGCAGTTGGTAGTGGTAGCTAGGTACCATCAATTTTTTCTGGTCTCAGAGGTATGGTGACTGATGTTCACCTGCCCCACTGACCCATTCATCTGCTCACTGACCCACTGACCCATTCGAAACATCTTCAATTTTCATTCTTCTTCTTTCCCCTGTACATGGGGAGACAAACAGTTGCACCTTAGATGCCCTCTTATGAGCGTTTACTGTCTCAGACACCACTCACCAAAGTAGGATGTAGAACATTGCCTTTATGGACTATGTTATGCAAATTGTCCCCAGGCCTAGCAACTCATTACCTTAAGATGTTTTATACTATCTTGGACTTTTTTGTGTGACAAAGAAATTTAATCTATTTCAACACAGGAGAGAAAATTATGACAATACTTCCTTAATTAGACTCATTCTGCAGGAAGGTTGGTGATGTATGAACTATAAAAAGGAATAATGAAACAGGAGAAGGATGAAGAGAGAGACAAAATGGGTAAAGAGATTGTGACAAGAAAGTAAAGAATCTCTTTGCTGCAAGGGTGGTTTTCTTTAAATCATTGCAACATATTAAAAAAAAAATACTAACTTATAAGTGAGATTGTTGAGTAATCCTGGCAAGCATGAGGAATGTTGGAAAATCAGATATGAGCAAGTGCCATGTTGCTGTTGCAGTTTTCAAAAAGAGGAAGAGACATTTTGTAAATGTCTATCTATTTTATTTCCTGGAGTTCCAAAAAGAGGAAGTGGCTGGGTCATCATTACAGTACCCTCATTTCCTTCTTCGACAGATATATGGAACTCCAGTGTCAGGGGAAATGTGACAGAAAGAGTAGTTTGGAACTAAGGAAATTCATTTGAAAGGGTTTTTGAAATATCTTCATAGTCCAGTTAGAGCAGGGGTGGGGAACTTCCTGCCTGCGGCCATATACTGTTGTTGTTAAGTGCCATGGAGTCGGTGCCCACCCATAGCAATCCTGTATAGTGTTTCCAAGGAGCAGCTGGTGAGCTTAAACCGCCGACCTTGCAGTTAAAACCAACTTTGCAGTCCATTGCATTAACCCACAGTGCCATACCAGGACTCCTAAGGCAGGTGAAATCATTTGAACTGTCCAAGTCAACCGCAGTTCCAGCCATCAAATTGTTGTTGTTAAGTGCTGTCGAGTCGGTTCTGACCCAAAGCGACCCTGTATAGGATTTCCAAGGAGTGGCTGGTGAGCTTGAACCACTAACCTTGTGGTTCAAACAACTTTGCAGTCCAGCGCATTAGCCCACAGTGCTACACCAGGACTTTTGTTGTTGTTAAGTGCCCTCAAGACAGTTCTGACTCATAACGACCCTGTATAGGGTTTTCCGAGGAGTGGCTGATGAGTTTGAACTACCAGCCTTGCGGTTCAAACTGACAGTATGGTTGAGTGCTTATCCTACGATTATCCTGAGTGCTTATCCTGAGTGCCACACCAGGATTCTAGCCATCATATCAGGAGTGAGTTAATGAAATGGTTGACCAAATATAGCAGGCTGATTTTGAAGTTGATAATGTTGTATGGCCCACTAATGATGTTATAAATTTTGGCAGAAAAACAGTTCCCCACCATTGAATTAGAGGAATTCAGTGAAATCCAAGGTTGAAAATGTATGAAGGTGTGAGACCAAGGAGAAGAATCCATTTTGTATATAGGCTTAAGTACGTCCTCTAGTTCCAGAAAAAACCACAAAAATGTTCCATGTTTATATTATATATGTATAAATAGCCCTCCAGCCTCAGCAATAGTCAAAATAGCCATTAGCTTAATGCTAGATGTTTCCCCTTATCTTAGCCTAGCAACTTAGACCACCAGTAATAACCAGTTAGATTGTAACATTTTCATACCTTGCTAAATATCAGCCAATCCAAAAATTGTAAAGCTGAAAAACCCCAAGCTTACATAAAAACTCTATAAAAACCCTGCAAACTGGGAATTCGGGACTTCATCCTAAATCTGCTGCATGGGATGTGGATGGAGTCCGGGCTCCAGGAGTTTGAATAAAAACAACCCTTGTGCACTTGCATTGGTGTCGGCTCCTTGGTGGTCTTTGGGGATAACAAAGGGTGGTATTTGTTGGACAATGAGCACCCTGCCATGCATGGTGCCAACTCATCCCAAGGGCAGGCACCTCATGTGGCTCTAAGACTGCTGCACTGATACTTGTCATGAGAAAGGAATAAGAGGAAGGGATCCTTCTGGATCTCTGAGAGATCAGGAGACACCTTCACCAGATTCTCAAAAAGAATCTTTTCTCATATTCTTTTATTGTCTCCAAGTCTATCTGAAGTTCATTCCCTAACCAATACCAGTGCCCAGGCAAAGGAATACTCTACTGAACTTACAACTGACTTGTATGCTTCTCTAGCGGGTGGAGTTGGCTTCCTCCAAAACACATTAGCTTCAAAAGGCAGGAAGGGTGTGATTATGTCTGAATGTGGATATTTAAAGAGAATTGTGCGGTTACTAAGAAAAGTGAGAGTTGTTTTTTTTTTTTTTTCCCCCTTCTGGTAAGTGAATGCAACATTAATTCTCCTTGGAAGATTTTGAGGGTAAGAATTCTCGATTCCATTCTTTAAAGGTTTACATTTTGACTAAAAAGATATTTTGATGAATCTGTCAGGCAGGGGTGGATTAAACCAATTTGTAGTAGTTTCACAAACCCACACGAAACTACTATTAGTAAGTAAGCACAAGTAAGCCCATGTTTATCTTGCTTACTGGGTACTCTATACCTATAGGAAGGTGCTGTGAGGTTGGGAGAAAGATAAAAGCCAGCTATACTTAGAAGAAGAATCTTTGATGATTTGAAAAAAATATGAAAAATTTCACTATAATAAATTAGCAAAAGTAAAACTATGCTTACCCTGTTTGTTGGATAATCTGACACAGCTGTTAGACATACATTAGCCACAAAATATACCCCAAATGAGTGAACAAATGAATAAACTTGTTTTGCGTTATTTATCGTGTGGCCGAGAAATGTTGGCCAAAAATGATAGTTTAATTGTAATCAAGGTTACCTCTTGTATCAGATTATAACTAGCCAGATGTTTACTAGTTACTTGACTTCAGAACATTATTGTTAAGTGCTGTTGAGTTGGCTCCAAGTCAAATGACACTATGCACTGAAACACTGCCAGATCTTGTGCCATCGTCACAATTGTTCACCATTGCTGCTGCCACTGTGTCAATACATCTTGTTAGGGGGCATCCTCTTTTTCGCTGACCCTCCATTTTACCAAGCATGGTGTCCTTCTCCAGGGACTGGTCCCTCTGACAACACGTCCAAAATATGAGAGATGAAGTCTCACCATTTGGGCTTCTAAGGAATGCTCTGGCTGCATTTCTTCCAACACAGATTATTTGTTCTTCTGGCAGTCACTGATACTCTTAATTATCTTCTCCAACACTGTAACTCAAGTGCATCACTTCTATGGTCTTTGATATTCATTGTCCAACTTTCACTGGTATATGAAGCTATTGAAAATACCATGGCTTAGGTCAGGATCATCTTAATCGTCAAACTGCTATCTTTGCTCTTGAACGCTTTAAAAAGGTCTTGTGCAGCAGAATTGCCTAATGCAGTACATTGTTTGAATTCTTGACTGCTGCTTCCATGAGTGGTGATAGTGGATCCAAGCAAAGTAATGTCTTTGACAACTTCAATCTTTTCTCCATGTAACATGATGTTATTTACTGGTCCAGATTTTGTTTTTGTTTCCTTTACATTGAGGTGCAACCCATACTGAAGACTGCGGCATTTGATCTTCATCAGTAAGTATTTTAAATCCTTTTCACTATCAGCAAGCAAGGTTGTGTTATCTGCATATTGCAGGTTGTACATTAGAAAAAGACTATATTCTCAGAATGGATAAGATTAAAAATATTTCTTCCTTTTTTTTTTTTGGCTAGGTCAGCTTGCATCTCATTTATTTGAAAATCAGCATTAAATTGTTCAGGCATAGATGAAAAAGGAAGTGACTGGAATACAGTGCCATTTTATGCTCCTTGACATAGTGGTTTGAAATACTTTATTCAACTTCAGTGTGAGCCTCAAGGTTATATTGGAAAAAAATCTCCCAAAGAATCTTTAAGCATCTTGGATCATTTTATTGAGACCACAGAGATAGATTCTACTGAAAAAACAAAAACAAAAAACCCCCAGACAAACAAATAATGTACAATAGTTGTTATTTTCAACCATCTTCTCTGTTTAGTGGAACCATTAGAGTGAACTAATGGTCAATGATAAAAAGAGTTC
Organism: Chrysochloris asiatica; assembly: GCF_000296735.1. NCBI lineage: Eukaryota > Metazoa > Chordata > Mammalia > Afrosoricida > Chrysochloridae > Chrysochloris > Chrysochloris asiatica. The sequence goes on along the minus strand of NW_006408532.1, from coordinate 30,638,713 downwards.
ATCTTGAAACTAGATTATATCATATAACATGTATTTGAGAAATCACTGTGTGCCATATATTGAAGAACAAGCAGTCAAAACTTGAGGAAATATTTGGTGAAATGATAGATGTGTCATTTTTGTGAAGTTGGGAGAAGCCCTTTTTTGTTGTTGATAAATTACCCTCTATTACATATGCTGTGTCTAGTCTAAATCTAAAAGTTTTGTAAGTTAAGATCCTATTATTAATTCAAAACAGGGTTTAACAAGTGTCATCAAGTAGAAGATTGTTTCTGGGACCATCCTCAGCTGAATACAATTGAGTTCAATGTTCAACAACTTCATGTTACTCAAATCATGGTCCATGAACTAGCAAGATCATTATCTTTGGGAGCTTATTAGACATTCAGACTCTAACTTCAACCCAAGCCTGTTAAATCTGAATCTGCCTTTTAACAAGATCCCTAGGGTTTTCATGTGCTCATTAAAGTTTGATCATTGGTTAGTAAATTTCAATTAGGGAGGTTTCCATAGTCCATAAAATATTGGGGAGACCCCATAGGGCAAAAGAGTTGGAAGAAATAGTTCAATGGTAGATATAAATGAGGATTTAGGTTCCTATAGGTACTTCATAAAAGACCTTCACTTTATCACAGAATTTCCATTTTCATATACTGTAATGACTACAATGTTTCCTACTAGAATTTGTATTATTCTTACTTAATTAGTTGTCTATAGTACAAAGGCATTGAAATTGTCAACTTAGGTTTGAAATCTGGATCTGTCATTTCCAAGCTATGTGACTTTGGGCAAGTTTATTTCAATAGCTGAATTCTAGTTTCCTCATCTCTAAAGTGGGGATGATGTTGAGCTCACATTGTTAGGAGGATGACTTGAGATTGTATGAATTAAGTACATAGCACGTATAAGGAAAATATGAAAAATTTCACTATAGTAAATAGTTTATATAGTTCTTGCTTTTCTCCTTACTGGATACAGTCAACGGAACCCTTAGTTATACAGAATTCAAGGATTTCAGTCTTCTACTAAGTAGCAAAAACTGCAGTGTGGTTCCTACACACATAGTTTCTGAACAGTTCTATTTGCCATAGGAAGTGAGTCACAAAATGATACTTGAATAATTAAGTAGAATTGAATTTTTTGTGTACTTCATTTGGATGCCCAAGTGCACCTGCTACCATGATAATTTGGATTTTAACATAATCAATACTTTTCTGTTTTTTCTGAGTGATTTATCAATAGGTTTTGCTGCTGTTTTGCTACTTAGCTTTTTTTATTCAGTGGTCTGTTAAAAGGTCACACAGTGAAGCCTGTTAAAAAGTCTTCATCTTGCTAAGTTCTTTTTTGTTTTTTTAACTTCCCTACAATTTGTGTCAAATGAGGAGTCAGGTGGCTATTTCCCTAAATCTCAGATATGTGGACAAATGTGTCTTGATGGGTTATTGAATGAATGGTTGAGAAGTAGTTACTACTGAAAGAGAGTTTGAGCTGAGCGCTGTAAACTCTTTGGCTCATAGGTGGTTCTTTACAGTTAAACTGTTTTTGTAACTTAAACTATCTGATCACAGCATCCCAGGATAAGTTAACTATGAAATGGTAGCTATGCTGCATAACAGTCATTGGTCTCTAAAGGGTGAGAATAAAGGGTGATGTGACTCTCATGGATCGTCTCCCCATCTGTGCTGCAGGCCTCCTCAATCCCTTCTTATCCAGGGAGCTTTGTGGAGTATCTTCTCAATACATTAGCATTTACTTTAAAACATTTTTAAGAAATTTTAAAACTATGTTGTTGCTGTTGTTAAGTGCCATTCAGTCCCTGACTCATATTGTTGTTGTTGGGTGCCATCGAGTCAATACTGACTCATAGCGACCCTATGCACAGCAGAATGAAACACTGCCCAATCCTGGGTCAACCTCATTATTGTTGCCACTTTGCCAATCCATCTTGCTGGGGGGGGGGGGGGTTGTCTTCCTCTTTTTCTCTGACCCTCCACCCTACCAAACACGATAACCTTCTCCAGCAACTGGTCCCTCCTCATAATATGTCCAAAGTTGGAGAGACGAAGTTTGTCCATGTTGGCCTCCAAGGAGCACTCTGGCTGCACTTCTTCCAACTCATAGCAACCCTGTATAAGGTTTCCAAGGAGCATCTGGTGAGTTTGAACCACTGACCTTGTGGTTCAAACCAACCTTGAGGTCCAGTGCTTTATCCCACAATACCACAACAGGAGTCCTTTTTAAAATACAGTGAAATATAAAATAAAACATAGACACTAGTATCCCCACTGTTATCAGTGACTGATATCCCATTGAACCATTGTTGCCTGGCCCTTTTCTCTTCCCAGTCCATCAAAACTCATAACCATCATAGACAATTTGATTTGATGTGGTGCTTTGGGATGATGTACTGGACCACAAGGTTGGTTTGAACCACAAGATCAGCAGTTCAAACTCATCAGCCACTCCTTGGAAACCCTATACAGGATTATTGTGAATCATCACTTAACAACAACAATAATAACATAAGTTTTTAAGAGCCTTGGGGGTGTGGCACTGTAGGAGAAGCAGTTCAAAACCACCAGCTGCTCTTGAAAACCAGGGTCACTATGAGTTGGAATAGACTCCACAGCACACAACAACATATCTTTATAATATCGATCTGTCTGTCTATCTATCTAACTATCTATCTATCTATCTATCTATCTATCTATCTACCAAGGAGCTCTGGTACAGTAGGGGTACGAGTCGGGCTGCTAATCTCACGGTCAGCAGTTCAAAACTACCAGCCATTCTGTGGGAGAAAGATGAGGCTTTCTGCTCCCATAAAGATTTACAGCCCCCTGAAAACCCTATGCAGGGTCGCTATGAGTCGGAACCGACTCCACAGCACATAGCAACAACAACAACCATTTATCTATCTATCTAAATCTCTGTATCCGTGACCAGATACTCTTATTTTGGAGTGTTTTGGAATATTAGTAAATGGTATCAAATTATATCATTCTTTTAAAGCATGTGATAGACACAGCTCATTTCTTTTGATGTAGATATAAGCAATATCTTTGAAAAGTAGTAGAATCTTTAGTCTTGGACCAGAGCACCTTTTACTTCTTTATTTTCAGAAGTTGTACAAATGGCTAATATCTAGCAGCCATCAGTAGGTTTGTGGGTGCACTGACATTTCTGCCCCCACCCAGATGGTTTGCTTTGCTTATTTAACTATCTTCATTAGAGATTAGATATTAATGGAAACAGTACTTATTTCTCCCAATAAAGTGGTGGATTGTATGTTTTTTCTTTTTGTCCTAAGGTGATGTTTGTATACCTTTTGGGGAACTCAGAAATCCTAAATAAAGGCTATTACATTGAACAACCCATTTGATAAGGACAGGAGCAGTCCACTTAGTGTGGTCCCTCTAATTTGTTGGCTATTGTTAGACACAGACCAATGAATGAAATTTTCATTTTCAGGCTTTCTCCAAAATTCACAGCCCGCCTCTCTCTTCAGAGGCTGGAAAAAGAAGTTTGTTGGCTTCTGGCTGCATAAGAAAATTGTTTACCTTTATAAGCAAAGTCAACAGACTGAAATAGATAATTTATTTAGTGGGAACATTATCTTCTATATAAACTATATTTTCTAGCTACTTACTCTGACACCCTTATTAAGAACTTACTCTAAATTGTGAAATAAAAAAATACAGCTGTGTAAAGTTGTACATTGAAGTGAAATATATTACAAAGATATTAATGACTCTAGATGTTGAGTTAGGGGAAATGAGTCAGGGGAAATGAACCTTTAAATAGGACCAAAAGGGGTGTGTATGTGTGTGTTTAGGGACCATAGTTTCGCTGGTAGAAGAAACAAGTACATTATACAGGACCTGTCTTTTGACTACTCTTTCTGATCACTGATGTTTCATTTTCCATTCCAATCAGGCTTTTCTCATCAGTGCTCCATTGTAATCTTTCTGGGCAAGTTCTCCGGTGAACTGTGCATTGCCAAATCCTCATCCTACTCGACTCCTCAGAAGCATTTTGCAAGTTTGATAATTCCTTCCTTGAAGCACCTTTTTCCTTTAGCTTCCAGAGATCACACTCTTCTCCCTTGACTATTCATTCTTTTAAAATATCTTTTGTGAGATACCCTCACCTTCTGGATCTCTAAAAGTTGGTGTGCCCAAGGCTTCACTCATCCTATCTCATTGGCGTTTTCTATACACTACTGGTCTAAAAAGGAGCTCTGGTAGCATAGTGGTTATGAATTGGGCTGCTAACCTCAAGGTTGGCTATTTGAAACTACCAGCTGTTCTACAGAAGAAAGATGAGGCTTTCTGCTCCCATAAAGATTAACAGCCTCAGAAACACTAGGCAGGGTCACCATGAGTCAGAACTAACTCCACCGTACTGAACAACAACAACAACAACTGGTCTAAAAGGAGTCTTGGTGTGATGTTGTGGGCTAATGTGCTGGACTGTAAAGTCATTTAAACTATAAAGTTGGCGGTTCAAGCTCACCAGCTGCTCCTTGGAAACCCTATACAGGGTCAC
>NW_006408532.1:30624754-30633595 GCF_000296735.1 Chrysochloris asiatica | reverse complement strand
CTGCAGGAGAAAGATGAGGCATTCTGCTCCCGTAAAGACTTACAGCCTTGGAAACCCTGTACAGGGTCCCTATGAGTCGGAACCGACTTCACGGCACATAACCACCACCAATGTTGTGACTGGGAATCAATTCAATAGCAATGTGTTCTTATTTATTTATTTTTATGTACTGCTATAAGCGATCACATCTCATAAGTATCTTTGTTGTTGTTATGTGCCGTGGAGTCAGTTCCGACTCATAGCGACCCTGCACAGGGTTTCCGAGGCTGTTAATCTTTACAGGAGAAGAACGCCTCATCTTTTTCCCGAGGAGCAGCTGGTAGTTTTGAACTGCTGACCTTGCGGTACACAGCCCGATTCATAACCACTACGCTACCATACATATCTTTAAGTACTATTTATAAGGTGTTGTTGTTGTTAAGTGTCATCAAGTCAGTTCTGACCCATAGCCACTCTGTGTAGGGTTTCCGAGGAGCGGCTGGTAAACTTGAACTGTGAACCTTAAGGTTCAAATGTACCTTGCAGTCCAGTGCATTAACCTGAAGCGCCACATTGGTTCCCATATTTGCATCTCCACTTCAGGCCTCTTCCTTGATTTCTAACTTTTATGTACAATTTGCTTCCTAGGCAACTTCTCTTAGAAAATTCATTGGCAGCTCCAGCTTAAAAGTATAAAGTATTAAACTGAACTCTTGAATGCCATACCCCAAACTTTGTTATGTCCTTGGTATTCCTCATTTTAATAAATATCACCTCCATTTACCCAAATTTTCAGATCATAAACCAAGGATTCAACCCATTATCCATTAACAGCAAATCTTGTTTCTACCTTAAAAATAGATATGGCTTATGATCATTTCTTACCATCTCCATGGCTACCACTCAAGTCCAAGTTGTACTCATCTACATGGATTATGCCAATAGACATGACTAGCTTCTGTTTTTCTACTCTTGTCACTTTATAATTTTGTCACTGCACAGAAGCTCAAAATCTTCTTTAAAAATACAAATCTAACCATGTCATTTTCCTGCTATAAATCTTTAGATGATTTCCCACCATACTTGGAATGAAATAGAACTAGATAACCAGACCTAGAAGACCTGGCGTTTCTTGGAGTTTTTGCACTTGCTGTTTTTCTTGCTATTCTCATGCTCTTTGGAGACATTTTCATGATTTCCTCTCTTACTTCATTTAGATATCTGCACAAATGTCACTTCAGCAGTGAAGCCTCTTCTGACTACCTCAAGCAAATAACATATTCCTCCCATCACTCTCTTTCCCCTTTACCTACTTCATTTTCTTCCTCTTTATTTACATATTGTCTGTCTTATTCTACCAGAATATGACCTCCAAGTGTGCAGAAATTCTATTTTACTCACCTGATGTATCCTCAGAACCTAGAATAATGCCTGGTGCATGCATTTGTTGAATGGATTAATGAGTGGATATTTTCTTTCTTTCTTTCTTTCTTTCTTTCTTCCTTCCTTCCTTCCTTCCTTCCTTCCTTCCTTCCTTCCTTCCTTCCTAACTTTTTATTGTCAATTGAGTGAAGGTTTACAAAGCAGATCATCAGTTTTGCATTCATCAAGTCATATACTTTGTTTCATCTCAGTGATTGCAATCCTTTCCATGCAATAACAGTTACCCCACTTTCTCCTTATGACTCTTTTTTCATTCTTCCATCTCTCCCAACCCTTCTGATTTTTGTTGTTAGGGAAATGCTGCCCTTTTGATCTTGAATGATTGACCATTCTGTGGTGTGCCTACCTCACTAATGTTATCATCTCCGTTATATGTCTGTCTACTTCTTAACTGACAACTGAGCCTCAAGGGTGAGTTCAGTTCCAGATCTGAAGGTGACCGAGGCTCATAGTCTGGGGTTCCTCCGGTCTCTTTCTGATCATTAATCCTTTTTTTTTTTTTAAATAATTTTGAGTTTTGTTCCACATTTTCTCTCACTCTATACAGGACCTCCTTGTGTGATCCATTTCAGAGCAGTTGGTAGTATACCTGGACACCATCTAGTTCTTCTGGTTTCAGGGTTGTGGAGACTGATGATTATGTGCTACATTAATCTATTGGAGTAATTGTTTCCAAGCATCTTCAGCGTTCATCATTCTTTTATTCTCTATACAGAGAAAGAGATCAATAGTTGAACCTTAGATGGCCACTAATGAGTTTTAAAGATTCCAGTGGTTACTCATCAAAGTAGGATGTGACTATGTTGTGGACTATGTTTAAAAGGGTTTTTTAAAGGTACAAAAGTAGAGACCAAAATCATGTGAGAAACAATGGTTGTGGACTATGTTTAAAAGGGTTTTTTAAAGGTACAAAAGTAGAGACCAAAATCATGTGAGAAACAATGATAGTAACAAAAATTTCAAAGTTGAAAGGCATATTGATGGATTTCAGCAAATGTACCGATAAACTTTTACCAATATGCTAATAACTGTTATTTTAAAAGAACCTAAAAATAATCAAAGTTGAAGAATGGTTTCTTCCTTTTTCTTTTTTAAACTCCAGGACAGTTCATTATAATACTTTACTTTGTCTCCTTCAGTGTCCCTTTGAGATAATCTGTTCAGCTCTTCTATTTCATACTTTTTCCCCCTTTTCCCTTTAGATATTCTGCATTCAAGAGCAAGTTTCAGAGTCTCTTCTGTCATCCACTTTACATAATCTGTAACTCCCACCAAACAGTGTTTCTGCCCTGCTGGGTAAGAGAAGATGGAAGGAGAGACTTAGAGGATGACTTGATTAATAAAGTATTAATAACTCTATAGACTTTTTAGAAGTCATAGTACTTGGTTCACTTCTCAAGTTCTGTCCTTTCTCTTGAATGTTTTTTGTTTTCAACTTTTATTCCAAAAGTCCTAATGATGCTACAATTATGCATTTGACTGCTAACCTGAAGGCTGTTGGTTTGAACCCACTCAGTAATTTAATAGAAGAAAGACCTATCAATCTGCTCCTACAGATTATAGTCTGAGAGCCCTTCTATCCTATAGGGTCACTATGAGTTGATTAGATAACACCTAACATGAGTTGAGACCTACTTGATGGTGCCTAACAACAACAATGTCTTTTCTCCTAAAGATTTTGCTCAATTTATACACATTTATAATTTAGTGCTCATGAGGATACCCTATCATTGAACTTTGTTATAAGTATTGGGCATAAGTGTCTGGTTCATCATCTAGTTTGTTTTTATGTAGAGATTCTGAGAGGTCTAAAAATTCTACTATTTCAATTTTTTCAATGTCCTTCCTCTGTGGGCTATAACTGATATCATGGTACTTTGCCTGCTAGATATTTATGTTTTATAAACTTCACAATGAGAAGCTTTGTAATGCTATATATCCATTTTTATAGAAATATTGAGATCATCACCGCTTCTTCTCTTCCCTCTCTTTCTGCAAAAAGCCCTAGTAGTGCAATGGTTAAGCACTTGACTACTAACAGAAAGGTAGGCAGCTTGAATCTACCAGCTACTCTACAGGAGAAAGTTGTAGCAGTTTGCTTCTGTAAAGATTTCAGCCTTGGAAATCCTATGGCACATACTCTGCTGCTTATGTTGTTATATTGTTATGTTGTTTGGTTCCAGGGAATAGGCTTTGATTCATAACAACACTATGCACAACAGAACAAAACACTACCTGGTACTACACCATCCTCACAAATGTTGTTATGTTTGAACCCACTTGTTGGGGGTCCTTTTCACTGACCTTCCATTTCATCAAAAATGACCTCTTGGGACTGGTCATGCCTCATAATATGTCCAAAGTATGAGAGACAAAGTAGTCTTGCCATTCTGGCTTCTAAGGGACATTCTGGATGTACTTCATCCAAGACAGATTGGTTTGTTCTTCTGGCATGATTCAACACCATAATTCAAATGTATCAAATCTTCTCTGGTCTTCTTCATTCATTGTCCAACTTTCATATGCATATGATGTTAATGAAAATACTATGGCTTGGATCTGGCAACCTCAGTCCTCAAAGTGACACTTAAAAATTTAACACTTTATAGATGTCTTTTGCAGTAGATTTGCCTTATGCAATACATCGTTTGATTTCTTGACTGCTGCTTCCGAGAACGTTGATTGTGGATCCAGCAAAATGAAGTTTTTGACAACTTCAAGTTTTTCTCTATCATGATGTTATTTACTGGTCTAGTTGTGAGGATTTTTGTTTTCTTTAAATTAAGGGCCAATAAATGTTGAATGTTGTGGTCTTTGATCTTCATCATTAAGTACTTCAAGTCCTTTTTGCTTCCAACAAGCAAGGTTGTATCATCTGCACATGGCAGGCTGTTAATGAGTCTTCCTCTAAACCTGATGCCACATTCTTGGTTTAATCCAGTTTCTCAGCATACAGATTCAGTAAGTGTAGTGAAAGGTTACAACTCTGTCCTATAGGGCTGCTATTAGATGGAATGAGCTCAATTGCAAGGAATTTGACTTTATTTTTCTTCCTACTTCTCACTTTCCTTCTTTCTTCTTTCCACTACTCCTCTCTGTCATTTAATCTTGTTCATTTTCCAGGTTTGCTTTTGCCACTTTGGAGTTAAGCGGTTTTACAGGTAGGTCTTGTATAACTCTCATAATTGAGTTTTATCTTGTTATCTGAGTATATGAATATATTGTTGTCATTGTTAAGTGCTGTGGAGTTGGTTTTGACTCATAGTGATCCTGCATAGGATTTCTGAGGCTTTAAATCTTTTGTAGGAGCAGAAATTGTCCATATTATTCCATTTTCAATTATTGATAGATTAAAAGAAATGTATTACTGGTACCATATTATATATTATAAAACAAAGTTTGCTTTGTGGTTTGTTTCTTATTAATTCTCTGGTGTTTGCTCTTCTTTTTTGTGGCATATATTCATCTGATAATTTAGAAGTTGTGTATTCTATTTCTACATGTCAGCCTTATATCTGCAACCTTGTGTAATATATTTAATAATTAGTGATATTATTAAATACATTTAATAATATATGTAGTAATATATAGTCCTGGTATGGTGTTGCAGGATAATGCGCTGGACTGCAAGGTCGGTGGTGTAAGCTCACCAGTCACTCCTCAGGAACCCTATGCAGGGTTGCTATGGGTTAGAACCAACTCGACAGCACTTAGCAACAACAACAACAACAACAACAATATAAACAGAAGAACAAGCAAATCTATGTTGGAAGAAGTACAACCAGAATGCTCCTTAGAAGCCAAGATGGCCAGAGTTTATCTCTCATACTTCTGATATATGACAGGAGGGATCAGTCCCTGGGGAAGGACATCATGCTTGGTAAAGAGGAGGGACAGTGGAAAAGAGGGAGACCCCAACAAGATGGATTGGCACAGTGGTAGCAATAGTGGACTCAAGCTTAGCAGCAATTGTGAGGAGGATGCAAGACCGGGTGATGTTTTATTCTGTTGTACGTAGGGTCGATTTGGGTCAGAGCCAACTCAACGGCAATAGTATATGAACAGTGACAAATAAGTATTCTTGCAATATTTTCTACTCTCTTTCACTCTTTTTTGACTCCCCTGAATTTATATGATTATATTAACTTTTTCTATTTTCCTAGTATGTGCGTTAAGCTTTTCAGGGAAATGGTGAGGGTTTCTAAAGATTTATAGCCTTGGAAATTTTATATAGGGTTGCTATGAGTCAGAAAAGCAGCAACAACAAACCTTTAAATACACTTAGACTTCTATACTGGATTAATCAGAATTAAATGAGATCTTTAAAGTTTTGTCAATATAATTATACTAAATTCTCACTTTTAGCTATTATCTTCCAGCATTTGCTATTAGATGATACCAAAAGAAATTGTCATTTTTTCATAGGTTGAAATGATAGAATATTTAAAACATCATGTGGTTCAATCTAAAAATTACACTATTTCTGCATTGCTGCAGTTTTAAGCATTTGTATGTGGTTTGAAACTACCAACTGTTCCACGGGAGAAAGATGAGGCATTCTGCTCCCTTAAAGATTTACAGCCTCAGAAACCCTGTTCAGGGCCGCTATGAGTCGGTTGCGACTCCACGGCACACAGCCACCATCTCTTTGTTTTGTAAACAAAATTCCCTCAGGTTTTTTGGAATTAGGCCTACACTTAAAGGGATTCAACATTGAGTACCTCTAATGGGTTAAATCATAGGCCTTAAAATATCAGTTCCTCATCCTTGGATCCTGTAAATATTTCTTTACTTGGAAAAAGTGTCTTTGTAGATGTGAGCAAGTCAAGGAGTTTGAGATGAGATAATCCTGGATTATCTAGGTGTGCTCTAAATGCCATTAAAGATATTCTTACAAGAGAACTAGAAAGAGATTCAACACAAAGGGGAAAATGCAATGTCATCAGATAGGCAGAGATGGAGAGATCTAACCATAAAAGAGGAATCTCAACAGCCACAAGAAACTTTAAAACACAAGGAACTGACTCTCCCCTAGACCCTCTGGAATGAGTCCAACATGCTGACACTTTAATTTTGGACTAGGGAGATGGGTTTTGGGTGCCTTTCCCCCAGTTCTATGAGAGAATATATATATGGAGTTCTGGTAGCATAGTGGTTATGAATCGGGCTGCAAACTGCAAGGTCAGCAGTTTGAAACTACCAGCTGCTCCATGGGAGGAAGATGAGCTTTCTGCTCCCATAAAGATTTACAGCCTCGGAAACCCTGTTCAAGGTCGCTATGGGTCAGAAACAACTTGATGGCACTTAACAACAACAATAACATATATATATATATATATATAAAATTGCAGCATAGCGATGATGGTGAGATTGGCACAGGACTGGCAAGTGTTTGTTCTATTGTGTATAGGGTCGCTATGAGTTGGTATCTACTTGATGGCACCTAACAACAATATACATGTGTGTGTCTTACATGTATATAAATGTACATATGTATTGTATTGTACACACACACACACACACAGAGAATACTGGGTGGGGCACTGTGGATTAATGCACTGTACTACAAGGTCAGTTTGAGCTGCAAGGTTGGCACTTCAAGTTCACCAGCTGCTCTTTGGAAACTCTATACAGGGTCGCTATAGGTCAGAACTGAATTGACAGCACACCACCACCACCAACATATATATATACACACACACACAAACACAGGGCATATAGCTTACACAGCTTCTTCTTGAAATATCTAAAAGAAGAGAAAATCCAGCCAACAAATACGGAACAAAAAAACTATTAGATTGCAGTGGCTGTAATAGTGAATTACCACACACTGGTTGACTTAAAAAATGCATATATATGTATTTTATTAAAAAATATATATGTGTTAATTTGCTACTGCAGTCACCAGAAACTAATAGAGTAACAATCTATTTACCATAGTTTCTTTGTGCAGTATTGGTTGGCTGAATTTTCTTTCTTTTAGACACTTCAAAACAAGGCTGTGGGTATTATATGCCCTGGATTTTTGCATATATAGTAATATTTGTCTGTTGTCTTTATATCTAAGGTATAATTTTCTTGAATACCAAGTTCTTGGTTGATACCTCTTTTCTGTGAGGTCTCTGTAAGTCTTTCCCAACTGTATTCTAACACTGCTACCAAGAAGTCTGAGGTTCAACTTATCTCAGTTTGGTAATAATGAACTGATATCCAAATATCTGCTTTAATTAAATTTAATTAGTTTTCTAATGTACTTTGTCTCTGATTCTTTATTTCTTGGGATACTGTAAAACATTGTACTCTATAGATTTAAATCAACTTTTATTTTGGGGTAAATACCTTGAACTGTCAAGGAGCTCTAGTAGCTTAGTGGGTTATGAGTTGGGCTGCTAACTGCAATGTCAGCAGTTCAAAACTACCAGCTGCTCCAGGGGAGAAAGATGAGGTTTTCTGCTACCATAAAGATTTACAGCTTCCGAAACCCTAAACAGGGTTGCTATGAGTCAGAAGTGACTCCACAACACACCATCAGTACCACTTTGAATCGTCATGGGCGAAAGATGAGGTTTTTGCTTCTGCAAAGATGTAAAGCCTTAGAAACCCTATACAGGTTTTCTTTGAGTTGTTAACGACTAGATGGCACGTAATAGTAATAACAATAACCTTGAATTGTGTCTTTGAATAATTTTCTTTCTTTCATTGACTCACTATTTCAGAAACAAAGAGCTATTTTCATTAAGATCTCTTTTGTTTTACAACCGTATCTTCTCTTTTTTCTCAGATTCTGTAAACTGATGTTTCCTAATCTGGCCTTACTACGTGTGACAGTTTTACTTTTCATTTTGACTTGTTTATTTAGCTCTGGACACTTCATATTTAGTCTCCTTCTGACATCTCATCATATTTCTCCTTGAACATTTCTATCTTTTCTTTGTGTTCCTGTTTCAAAAATGTACTTATTTAATTTAATTCTATGTATTAAAATTTGAGATCCTGAATATATAGTTGATGTTTCAATTTGCTTCATGGGAGCTTTTTTTTTCTTTCCTGATACACTTTTTAATTTTTTTGTCATTACTTTTCTACTTCTTTTTTTTTCTCGTTATAGTAGCATTGACTTAACCACTTGTCTGTCAGCTTATCATACTATGGTGCTTGTGTGTTACTACGATGCTGGAAGCTATCCCACTGGTATTTTAAATAACAGTAGGGATATCTATGGTGGACAGGTTTCAGCTGAACTTCCAGACTAAGACAGACTAGGAAGAAGGAGTAGATGACTACTTTTGAATGAATGATTAGACACTGAAAACCTTATGAATAGCAGTGGAACACTATCAGCACCATAATACTGAATACTGAAAAATCACGAATAGCACCTGAATTTTGCCAGGTATAGTGCCAGGAGATGTGCCACTC
>NW_006408532.1:30621220-30624199 GCF_000296735.1 Chrysochloris asiatica | reverse complement strand
CCAGTGTAGAGATGCTAAAGCAGATGGAAGAAATGAGGAGATCAAAGAGTTGAACAGAAAATTTCAAAGGGCAACTGGAGAAGACAAAATCAAATATAATGAAATGCTTAGAGTCACATGGAGTTAGAAAACCAAAAGGGAAGAACATACTCAGCATTTCTCAAGCTGAAAGAACTGAAGAAAAAGAATTCAGCCTTGACTTGACACATTGAAGTATTCTATGGGCAAAATAGAATACTGTTGTTGTGTTGCAAGAAAATGCACTGGAGTCTACACAGATCTGACTTGAAGGCACTTAAGAACAGCACCAACATGGGCAATTATTGAATAATGTAGAAAGCATCCAAAGGAAATGGAAGGAATGCAGAGTCACTATACCAAAAAGAAATGGTAGATGTTCAATGATTTCAAGAGGTAGTATATGCACAACAGTCAGTGGTACCGAAGGAAGAAGTCCAAGGTTCAATGAAGTCATTGACAAAGAACAAGGCTCTGGGAATTTATGGAATATAAATTCAAATCTTTCCACAAACGAATGCAGCTCTGCAGGCACACACTTGTCTATGCCAAGAAATTTGGAAGACAGCTACCTGGCCCACTAATTGGAAGAGCTACACATTTGTGCCCATTCCAGAAAGGTAACCCAATGGAATGCTGAAATCATTGCACAATGTCATTAATATCACTTGCAAGTAAAATTTTGCTAAAGGTAATTCCAAAGCTGCTGCAACAGTACATTGACAGGCAATGCCAGAGGTTTAATTGGAGTTCAGACGAGGATGTGGAACGAGAGATATCATTGCCAGTGGATTTTGCCTGAAAGCAGTGAATATCAGAAAGATGTTTACCGCTGCTTTATTGTCTGTGCAAAGGTTTTCAACAGTGTGGATCATGACAAGGTATGGATAACATTGCAAAGACTAGGTATTCCAGAACAATTAATTGTGCTCATGAGTAACTTGTACGTAGATGAAGAGGCAGTCATTCAAACAGAATAAAGGGATACTGATTGTTTTAAAATCAGCAAAAGTTTGTGCTGGTTGTATTCTTTCACCATATTTATTCACTCTATATGATGAGCAAATAATCCTGGAAACTGGATTAAATGAAGAAGAGCGAGGCATCAGGATTTTAGGAAGACTCAATGACAACCTATGATATGCAGATAATTCAACCTTGCTTGCTGAAAGTGAAAAGGATTTAAAATACTTATGAATGAAGATCAAAGGCCACATGGTTGCATGCACCTCAATGTAAAGAAAACAAGAACCTTCACAAATGTACCAATATAAACATCATGATAAATGGAGAAAACATTGAAGTTGTCACAGATTCATTTTACTTGTATCCACTCTCAACCCTCATGGAAGCTTCTTGTTGTTATTGTTAAATGCCATCAAGTCAGTTCCAACCCATAGCAACCCTTTATAGGATTTCTGAAAAGGGACTGGTGGGTTTGAACTGCTGACCTTGTGGTTCAAACTGAGCTTGCAGTCCAGTGCATTATCCTGCAGTGCCACACCAGGACTTCATGGAAGCAGCAGTCAAGAAATCAAAGGATGTATTTCATTAGGCAATATTGCTTCACAAAATCTCCTTAAAGTTCTCAAGGGCAAAGATGCCAATACGAGGATTAAGGTGCTGCTTGACCCAAACCATGGTCTTTTCAATAGCCTCGTATGCCTGTGAATGTTGGGCAATGAATAATGAAGACTGTAGAAGAATTGATGCATCTGATTTATGATGTTGGAGGAGACTATTAGAAGTACCACAAACTTCCAAAAACAAACAAACAAATTTGTGTTGAAAGAAGTACTCCTTAGAAGCTAGGATTGTGAGACTTGTCTCATACTTCGGACATGTTGTGAGGAGGGACCAGTTCCTGGAAAAGGACAACATTCTTGGTGAAGTGGAGGTTCAGGGAAAAAGAGAAAGACCCCCCCAACGAGACAGATTGGCACAGTGGTGGCAACGATGGGCTCAAGTGTGGGGATGGTACAGGACTTGGCAGTGTTTCATTCTATTGTGCGTAGTGTCATGAGTCATAACCAACTTGATAGCATCTAACAACAACAGCATCGACTAGATCTGTTGATAAATCCCTTATATTGTCACTTTGAATGAACAACCAAATACTGTCAGATATTTTATGTTGGTGGAGTATTCTAGGATAGCCTTGAGGATTTACAATGAAGATTTTGCGTTTGAGCAGATTGACTTTTACATCTCCGAAGCAGACAGAATTGAGCAGCTTCTCAAACTTCAGAATGGCTCCTATCCACTGAAGTGTGGTGACTTTGTGATAAGCTCTGTACAATAACCACAAGGTCAGCAGTAGGAGCCCATCAGCCACTCCTTGGGAGAACGATGAGGTTCTCGGCTCCCATAAAGATTTATAGCTCTGAAATCCTACACAGAACCACTGTGCGTTGGAATCGACTTGATAAAACTTAACAACTGCAATCTGCTATTTTAAGACATGGGTGAAAGTCTATGGGTTTCTTTCTCTCTTCTGGCCTCTCTTGCAATTCTTTGCTGCTAAAATGGGTCCAGGGAAGCTTCCACTTTTATTGTATAATCTTACCCAATTGCTGCAAAATGAAAGTGGCTGCTTCTACCTCCATTGGGCTCTGTGATCTCCAGGTGGAGTTGCCCCCTTTCTGACAAATTTTGTGCTCTTGTTTGATATCCACTTTCTCATACAATTTGGGTTTCAATTACAGGTATATCCAGGTTTCACTGGAGATGAGGTTTGTCTTTCAAAAGTCTTGTTTTCAGGTGATTCTAAAGAGAAGGGAATGAAGATCTCTTCATTTTATCCTTCTGAAAGTGAATGCCTCTTTATAATTTACTTTTGAAACTTGTTATCTGAGTTAGTTTAAACTTCATCCTAGTTTAAAGATGAAGAGGGAAACTCAGGCATTCTTATAAAACGGTTTCAGACATCTAAGTAACCATTTAGGGATGCTGTTTTGTTGT
>NW_006408532.1:30618898-30620609 GCF_000296735.1 Chrysochloris asiatica | reverse complement strand
GTTTATTAAAAAGATTTTCCTAAATATTTTAACTTCTTAAAATTGTATTATGCTATGATACATAGGAGCTCTGGTAGCATAGTGGTTATGAGGCAGGCTGCTAACCTCAAGATCAGCAGTTCAAAATGACCAGCTGTTTTGTGGGAGAAAGATAAGACTTTTGCTCTCATAAAGATTTACAGCCTCAGAAACCCTATGCAGGGTCGCTATGAGTTGAAACTGACTCCACGGCACACCACCATCACCATGATACATAAAGGACTGCTAGTTGGAGTGTTTATTTTATTTTTTGTATGAATAAAGTTTAGAAGTGAAGCTTCATTGGATTTGTGAGAGATAGTTAAGAGCATCCAGCTCAATGCCCAGACTTTATAGATGAGGAAACTGAGTCTTGGAGAGCTTCATTTTCCCACATCTAATAGAGTGAGTTCTACCCTAGTACTGTTCCTCAATTCAAATGTATGTGTTAGCTTAATACTATTTTTACTGTATCTTTGGACTAGTTTTTCTATTATTTACCTAATATTTTTTCTAACCGGACTCATCTATTTTATTAAAATTAGTGTATTTAAAGAGGAAATTTTGTGTAATAATTTTGTTGTTACTCAAGGTATGTGCCTCTGAACAATGGTGTTGGCATCACCTGGGAATTTATTAGGAATGCACATTTATGAGCCCTGGTGGGGGTAAATACCGGACTATGAACCACAAGCTCAATAGTGCAAACCCCTCAGCTGCTCCTTGGAAACCCTAATCAGAATTGCTGTAAATAGGAGCAGCCTTGATGACACTTAACAACAGCAACAATCCCAATTTAGTAAATCAGAATCTCTGGAGATGGGGTCTCTTGTGGGTTTAATTGTGTCCCCTCAGAATTCGTTGCCAATCCTAATTCCTATACCTATGGTTATAATTCCATTTGAAAATGGGTTTCTTTGTTGTGTTAATGAGGCAGTGTTATGAGCATGGCTGAGTTAATCTCTTTTGAGATATGAAAAGAGGAGATAAGGCAAGAAGACACGAACAGAGATGAGGGAAGGTAAGTGCCATGCCATGGGAAGATCAGCAAGGAACTGAGAAACAAGGACCTTTCCTTAGAGCTAGCAGAGAAAGAAAGCCTCCCCTGAAAGGTGGTGCCCTGAATTCAGACTTCTAGCCAGCTAAACTGTAACAAAGTAGGTTTTTATTTGTTAAAGCCAACCACTTGTGGTATTTCTATTAAAGTGGTGGTGGTAGTGGTGACGGTTGTGTGCTGTCCTGTCAGTTCCGACTTATGTTGTTGTTAAGTGTTGTCCAGTTGGTTCCGACCCATAGTGACCCTGTATACGGTTTCTGAGGAGCGGCTGGTGAGCTTGAACTTCCGACCTTTTGGTTCAAACTGACTTTGCAGTCCAGTGCATTAACCCACAGCGCCACAACAGGACTCCAAATGTTGTTGTTGTTAGGTGCCATCAAGTCAGTACCGACTCATAGTGATCCTTTGCACAACAGAAAGAAATACTGCCCTATCCTGGGCCAACCTCTCAATTATTGCCATGTTTGATGCTGCCACTTTGCCAATCCATCTCATTGGGGGTTTTCTTCTTTTTCTCTGACCCTCTACCTTACCAAACATGATATCCTTCTCCATCAACTGGTCCCTCCTGACAATATGTTCAAAGTATGAGAGATGAACTTTGGCCATCCTGACCTCCAAGGAGCACTCTGGCTG
>NW_006408532.1:30610568-30618239 GCF_000296735.1 Chrysochloris asiatica | reverse complement strand
CTTGTTATCAATACAAAGGAACTATAGAAAATGAAAACGGAGCAACAATATTGTGTTAGATAAATACTGTTGCCTTCAGAGACTCTGGGAGTGTGGTCTGCATTCCCTTCAGTAAGAAGGGAGTTTAGCAAATGTTATAGAGGAGTTAAATGTTCCTAGCACCAAATGGAGACCTTCTCTTTAAAATATTTTAACAGAATTAACACAACGCAATTTTCTTACCATGTCCTACACCACATAAAATAGCTCATTTCATTCCTAGTGGCAAGTGTTCTACATTTTGGTAAACAGTGATTTCCAACACCATTCTGTTTCCTCCACCCGGAGATCCCAGAGACCCTTGTTTCTTATCTAGAGATTGACTCTTCCATCGTTTGGTCATCTGGACATCTTTGCTCCTGTTAACACCAAGAGAAGATTTTATGGGCAGGAATGACATGTCTTCTTTGTGAAGTTAGATTATCTCTAGTCTTTGCTTTGCTTAGTTACATGATTCCAACTCTACTTATTTTTCTATTAAGGTCCAATTTTATATCCTGTCCGTGATGCTTAATCTTTTCATTGTTGTTGTTAAGTGCCTTCAAGTTGGTTCCAACTCATAGTGACCTTGTATAGAATTTTTGACGAGTAGCTGGTGAACTTGAACCACTGACTTTGTGATTCAAATGACCTTGCAGTCCAGCGCATTAACCCATAGCGCCACATCAGGACTCCAGCCTTTCATTGTACAGCTAGAAAACAAAGAACCCAGACAAAACAATACTCACTACAGTTGAGAAGATCATGACTCATGGAGACCCTAACAATATAGAGTTTCTGAGACTACAAATCTTTATGGGGTCACAGAACTTCATCTTTCTCCTGTGGAGCGACTGGTGAGTTTGAACTGCCAGCCTTTCAGTTGGCAGCCCAATATCTAACCCATAGCACCACTCAGACTTCTTGTGGAGCTAGAAGGCATCTTGGAACTCAATTCCTTTTCATTTTACTAATAAGCAAGCTCATCAAAAGGCTTAATAACCATAAAGAGTAGTGCAACCTTGAATAAAGGTTTGGGTTCAAATCTTACCCTTTTACTAGTCTGTGCAGCATAGGGAATTTTTAAAAACTTTTCTATAAATTTGCTTCTTAACTTGAAAAAAATGAGAATAATATTTACTTAGAGGGTTCAGTGAGAATGAAATAAAATAAACATATTTAGCATGATGCTTAGTGTATGATCATTAATCAGCATGGTAGCTATTATGATTGCTGTTATTTTTATTAGGATTATTATTTGTATTTATAGTATTACTACTATGAAAGGTCTCAGAGTTAGTGTGAATTATTCTACCACACAAGGTGAGCAATAACTCAGCTTAACATACCATTTAAGAAGTTCATGCGCTCTACTTGACAATGGTTTCATGGGCAAAAGCACCAGAGGTAAACAAAAGATCTAACTATTTACCCAATCTTACTTACCATGGTCAGTATTATGTGAAGAATAATGTTTATCTTCCAATGGTGAGGTTTGGAGGTCTGAAAAATATATCCTGAATACTCTGTGAACCAATGTGAAAGTTGTCATAACGAGACCCTAGAGAGAATATAATAGTTAAGATATAGATTCTGGGGCTCAAATCTTAACTCATCCACTTAACTAGTTGTGGAAGACTATAGGAAGTTATTTTAATCACTCCTGTCTCAATTGCTCCAGCTGTAAAATGGGAATGATAAAATCTGCTTCATTCAGTTTGAGTGATTAAGTGAGCTGCTATATATAAAGCACTTAGAATAGGTCCTGCTAATAGGGAATGTTAGTGTTTGATCTTAGTATTTTTAGCATTGCACCTTTAATATTCTGATCTGCAACTATTTATGAGAATGGCATAGACTAGGCAGGATTTTGTTCTGTTGTGCATGGCGTTACCATCACTAGGAACTGACTCAAAGGCAGCTAACAACATCAGCAATAAATCTCAACATCGGGATTAGTCACTGAGTCTTAGTTTGAATCGACTGTTGTGTTTAACTCAAGGCTTGTGGAAATAGGACACAGGATAAGTGCTGACTATTTTAAAGAGTTTATTGAATATTTAAAAAACAGATTGTTAAACAATCATACACATATAAGTGCATGCATGCACTAGCAAGCACATTTTTTAACTTAATGAAATCACTGATTAGAATCAATAGTTAGGAACAGGATGCTGTGATGGAAAGGAAAGGGGGTGCAGAACAGTGAGGAGCAGGGAAAACTCAAACACCACAGGGCAGGCCCCCCAGCCAGAGGCCCAGGAAGCAGTGCTGGTACCCCCATTAAGATAGACTAGGGTAGGTGACAGAAACAAAAGACCGAGGGAGTGATACCAATGACAACAATAATAGGAATAATTGTATTTATTTCCAGAAGAGTTTATAATGTCCCTAGCAATTTGTCTTGATTTATATTTTACCATAACTGTGAGAGATGAAGAAGTAGGGGAAAATGAAATGGAGAGAGGATGGGGCATGGGAGGAAAAACTAATTTTCCTCACCTTTGTTTCAGAGATTCCTGGGTTTTTACTGGTAACACAAGGATTTTTGTGTATGGGTGGTGGTGGTGGTAGTGGTGGTGGTTATTAGACATTGATGAAATAGCAAACTTTTTTTTTTTTTGTAAATGAGGTTTTATGAGTTTATAAATAGGTTAAAAGCATCCCTTAAAGTTTTCATATTTGGTTTCCTACATATGCTTATCGACTTGCCATTTCAAGAGAATACAGCCTTGCTTTGTATTTCATTAGTGGGTATCACATGAGGATTAAGACCTTTATTTATCAGTTATGCAATAGATTAAAATATCTCTTGCACATCTGAAGGCCAGCAAGCCCCACTGTGTATCCCATTTACTAACTTGTCCCGAAGTACCTCATAACATATTTTAAAACACAACTCTAGGGAAAATAAGTGCCAACTCTATCTCCACTTTAAATCTTTTCAGCATGGGGTCATTGCAGGCTTGTAGCTTTGGGCTAGTTTGACCATACTCTGGATTCTGGTGGTCTCATTTAGGGTGTTCTCCTGATAAGAAGAGCACAATTGAATTTGCTACTTTAATATTGTTGTTGTTAAGGGCCATTGAGTCGGTCCCGACCCATACTGACCCTGTGTAGGGTTTCCAAGGATCAGCTGGTGAGCTTGAACCACTGACCTTGCAGTTCAAACAATTTTGCAGTCTGATGCATTAGCCCACAGCGCCACACCAGTACTTAAGCTACTTAAAATATCCTCTCCGCTTTGGAGCTCAAAATTCCCTTAGGCAGTGGTCACTAGGAAGTGGTACAGTTTATATTCAGTTAGTAATCAAAAGGTTGACAGTTCAAACCTACCAAGCAGTGCTCTGGAAGAATGGTCTGGCAATTTGGTTCTGTAATGATTACAGCCATGAAAACCCTATGGAACAGTTCTAGTGTGTAACATGTGAGATGGAACCAACAATAACATGTATTTATTGTTGCTTTAAAATGGCCATCAAATCTGCCCTTCCACCAGCAAGGCTCTCATTTCATAGTGCATTCTCTCAACACTGGACGATATAAATATCCTCACACCTCTCCACAGTTTAGGACTATGCTGTACCCTCAAGAAGTCTCCCAAAGAAAATGTAGATAGAATTTGCATCAGGCTCATAAAATTCAAGTCTAAAAAAAATGATGGGTGGGTCAAGCAAAGCTACTTCCAAGAAAACAGTTGGACTCCATGCAAAAGATATTTGACACAGAACATACTCTTCTTTTATGACAAACAGTGGGAACGAGCTGGTCCCTCACCCTGCATAAATCTGTCCATGTAGCAGTTCCTAATTGGGGAAAGACAGAGGGAGGGAATGGACCAGGCTAGAATGAGCTGAGACTAGCAGATGAGGGAAAGCAAAGGAAGAAGGATGAAGAAGACCAGCCACACCGCCGCCTACAATCCTCCACCATGAGGCCGTACCAAGTATAAAGCACCACCTTTTCTGGAGCTCAAGAAAATAAGGCCATAAATAACGAATTGATGCGCCTGAGCACATTGAAGAATGGCTGGGTATTGAGAGAAGAACAGGAAGTGCATGTTCAGGCTGGGAGAAGGTCAAAATAGAGCAGTCTTGCTGAATTCATTGAAAAGCTGAGTGGCCCAATTAATTTTTATGAAAACTCCTTCCTCTATCCTGGCTATTCAGCTTGTGCTCTCAGGTAGGGAGGGAAGTAAAAAAAATCAATATTCTTGACTCCTGGTGGGTAATAAATTGTAAGTAGCCTTGGACAGGGGAATTCATAGCTCTCTGGAAGGCTAATTTCCAGGCGTTGGGTTCATTCTTAGACTTCTTTCTCCCTGTGAACTTTCCTTTCCCTGGGCTGGAACACATAGTGCTACCCTTGGAAAGTTTCTTTTGTAAATTTTTACTCCATTATGCTGCAATTTTAACATCTCATGCATTTGGCACTTAAAACATTTTTATAATGGTCTCTGGTTTATTTTTGGCTCTGTTTTACGGCTTTCTGCCAGCCTCAAACTTCTGCTGTGTCGTTGACCCAAAATAGTTTCAAAGGCTCAGATGCAACTTGATATTAAAATTCCCTCCAAACATATTCAATTTAGTCCTTTAAATTTTGAAGGCCTCACAGAAGTGTTTCTGATTAGTTATTACACTATTAAGGTATGCTGTACTTTGCTTCATGAGGTGGGAAAAGAAGGCTGCCTATGTCATTTGCAGGTAAATTCAAATCAAAGCTGTCTCTGCAGTGAGGTACTTCTACAAGTTGGAAAAAGTTCTAGTACAGAGAAACTATGCGGACATTTAAAGGGCTGATAAGCACTGGGCTTCTAACCACAAGGTTGGTGGTTCAAACCTACCATTGCTCCTAGGAAACCCCATACAAGGTAAATATAAATCGGAACTGACTCCACGGCACTTAACAGCAATGACAACAATATGCTGCATCCACGACTTGTCTGATAGTTTGCCATACTATAGTGGTGTGCATGTTGCTATGATTAGGATAAGCACTGGACTGCAAGGTTGGTTTGAACTGCAAGCTAGGAGGTTCACACTCACCATCCACTCCTTAGAAATCATATATGGGGTCACTATGAGTCTGAACCAACTGGAGGGCACTTGACAACAATAACCGTGATGCTGGAAGCTATGCCACTGATATTTCAAATATCAGCAAAGTCATCATGGTGGACAGACTTCAGCAGAGCTTTGGCACAAAGACACACTTGGAAGAAAGGCGCCTGAAAATTAACCAATAAATACCTGATGTATCACAATGGACTATTATCTGGTAAAGTGTTAAAGAAAAGCCCCCTAGTTTGGAAGGAAATCAAAATATGACCCAAGACTGGGTGCATTTCATCCTTATACAGAAGGTTGCCATGTTTTGGGGCCAACTTGACAACAACTAACAACATCAGATATGTAACCAATCAGCTGTGGCGGGGACAATCCTTGTAATCTCCACCTAGCCTTGTACAATTATGCATTTTTCCCACTACCACCAATCAACAATAGTAATTATCACTCTCTTATCACTTTTAATGCGCCAAGCTCAAGAGCACGTTATTTATGACCTTGTGAAGACATCTCCTTAACCATTTATAATTGGGACTGTTTTCACGACTGTTTGACAGATGAGGGAAATTGGTTAAGAGCAGTGGTTTCCAAACTTGGCTGAAGAATTTCCTGGGGGTCTTAAAAAAATCCCAATGCCTAGGTGAGATTCCATATTCATTACATCAGAATTTCTGGGTGTGGAAGGCAAGGCTTGACAGTAAAGAAAAAATCCTAACAAAAAAATACAGGTGATTTCAATATGCAACAGTGCTTGGAAACTAGAGATTTAGGGAAAGTTCAGAGATTAGCTGAAAGCCATTCAGACAAACAGTGGTAAAATGAAGGGTCTGTTTGAATCTAAAGCTGGCACTTTTTCAAACAGACCAAGATGCCTTTCATCCTCCTTCTGTGAAAATTGTAAAATAGGTCTGGAAAAGTTTATGGACCCTGTTCTCAAAGGATCTAGGGTCAGAGGAGGAAAAATGTAATTACAAGTAATGCAAGTAAAGACTAAATTAGTGTTAAACTATACATTTATGGGTGCTATTGGATTAGCCAACAGCATGGGTATGTTTGGATTTGATGGCTTGGCATGGATTGAACTGTGTCTCCCCAAAATATGTATCAATTTGACTGACCCATGAATCTCAGTGGCTTGGCAGTTACGTAATGATATGCTCATTCTCCATGATGTGATATGATGTGATCAGCCAATCACTTATAAGGGGACTAGGGTATCCCACCCTACACATTTGCTCAGGTCACAGTTCTGATCCAATGAAAGAGGAGTTCCCCTGGGATCTGACTTACATCACTCTTTGACTTCCAAGAGATAAAGGAGATAGAAGCAGAGATGGAAGAAGTAAGTACCATCACCAAGCAAGACGAGCCTGGAATGGAGTATGGTCTTGGACCTAGGTCCTTGTGTGAAGATCCTCCTAGACTCTGAAGAAGATTTATGTCAAGGCACATGGAGATCTTCAAAAGACATTGAGACCAAAGTTGTGGAATGGAAACAAGGGCCTTCAGAGCTAATAGAGGGAGAATACCTTCTCCTAGAGCCGACAGCCTGAATTTGAACTTTTAGCATCCAAAGCTATGAAAGACTCCTTGTCTGACACTATAGGATAAGCACTGGACTGCTAACCGTAAGGTTGGTGATTCTAACCCACCGGCCACTCCTTGAAAACCCTATACATGGTCACTATAAGTTGGCACCAACTTGACGGCACTTAGCAACAACAAGGTGTGAAAGGATACATTTCTGTTTGTTGAAGCCATTTGCTTGTGGTATTTCTATTATAACATGAAGGTGTGGTGCTATAGTATTAAACACTGGACTGCAAGGTCTGTCTGAACTGCAAGCTTGATGGTTCAAGCACATCAGCCGCTCCTCAGAAACCCTATAGACAGGGTCACTGTGAGTCGGAATTGGAATTGACTTGATGGCACTTAATAACAATAATTGTCATACTGTAGTGGCTTGAGAGTTGCTGTGATTCTGGAAGCTATGCCACCAGTATTTTAAATACCAGCAGGGTTACCCATGGTGGACAGGTTTCAGATGAGTTTCCAGATGAAGACAAACTAGGAAGAGTGATTAACTGCTTCCAATTATTTAGTCACCGAAATTCTTATGAATAGCAAAGAAATACTGTCAGATATACTGCTGGAAAATGAGCCCCTCAGGTTGGAAGGCATTCAAAATGTGACAGGGAAAGAGCTGCCTCCTCAAAATAGAGTTAATCATGACGATGCAAATGGAATAAAGACCATGGGAGAAAAGCCAGCGGGACCCTCATTTGCTGATGGTGCACAACTCAAAATGAAGAGAAACAGCTGTAAACATCCATTCAAAATCAGAACATGGAATGTTTGAAGTATGAATCTGGGAAAATTGGAAGTTGTAAAAAATGAAATGGAATGCATAAATTGTTGCAGACCGTGTAAGACTAGTCAGAGGTTCGAGGCCCTCTAGGGCTGAGTGTAACAAATGAGGCCACTGGCAGTTAATGGAAAATTGCTTTCATCTTAATATTCAGGTATATATATTAAATTAATACACTGGAGCCTTTGAAAATCCACAGATAAATGTGATATTTTCCTA
>NW_006408532.1:30609062-30609885 GCF_000296735.1 Chrysochloris asiatica | reverse complement strand
ATGCATAGTGAGCTGAAATGGACTGGTATTGGCCATTTTGAATCTGACGACCATATGGCTTACTGTGCCAGAAATGACAAATTGAAGAGGAATGGTGTTGCATTAATTGTCAGAAAGAACGTATCCAGATCCATCATGAGGTACAATGCTATCTGTGATAGGATAATATCCATGCACCTACAGGGAAGCCCAATTAATACCACTAATTATTCAAATTTATGCACCAACCACTAAAGCTAGTGAGGATGAAATAGAAGAATTCTATCAACTTCTTCTGAAATTGATCAAACATGCAATCAAGATGTATTGATCATTACTGGTGATTGGAATGCAAAGGTTGGGAGCAAAGAAGAAGGATCAGTAGTTGGAAAATATGGCTTTGGTGATAGAAATGATGCTGGGGAACGCATGAGAGAATTCCGCAAAATCAATGATTTGTTCATTTCAAATACCTTCTTGAGAGAGCATAGGAGAGGACAATACACACGGACTTTGCCAGATGGAATATATAGAAATCAAATTGACTACAGAAAGAGAAGATGGAAAAGCTCCATACCATCAGTGAAAGCAAGGCCAGGGGCAGACTGTGGAACAGACCATCAATTGTTGTTGTTGTCAGGTGCCATGAAGAAAATGAAAACAAGTCCATGAGAGCCAAAATATGACCTTGAATATACCCCACCTGAATTTAGGGATAATCTGAAGAACAGATTTGATACATTAAACACTAAAGACTGGAGACCAGAGAATTGTGGGATGACATCAAGAACATCATACATGAAGAAAGCAAAAAAGAATTAAGAAGACAAGAAAGAAGGAAAAG
>NW_006408532.1:30595860-30607290 GCF_000296735.1 Chrysochloris asiatica | reverse complement strand
GATGGCACCTAACAACAACAACTCTACTAGTTTCCTTAGACTTCTGTAACAAAGTACCACAAATTATATGTCTAATTAAAACAGACACTTCTTGTCTCATGATTTTGTGTACTATAAGGTCAAAATCAAGGTATTGGTTATTTCTTCTGAGGGTTCTGAAGGAGAATTTATTTCATGCTATTCTCCAAGTTTCTGGCAATGAACAGAAATCTTTGGAATTCCTTGGCTTGTAGATGATTCTAATCTTTGCTTCTGTCATCATGTGTGGATCTTCTCTCTTTGGCTCCTCTTTTCAAAATCAAGGATTTTGGATTAGGAGCCACCCTCCTCCAGGGGCACTTTCTGTTAACCTAACTGATAACATCATCATAGATACTATTTCCAAGTAAGGTCACATTCATAGATAATGAGAGGCGTTGGACCTTAACGTATTATTTTGGGGGACACTGTTTAATCTATAACACTAATCAACAAAATCTGTAAAAATAGGTTAAAAACAAGAGTAGAGTCTGAAAAGCACTTAAACAGATTATGTCAGCATCAGGGAAAGGATCCTTTGGCAAGTTGTATCATTTGTTCATTTATCAAATAATAATTTAAGTAGTATTACCTGCAGAGAGCTTTATACATATCATATTTCATTACTCCGGTCATCTTGAGATGTATTATCACCCTTAATTTATGGATTAAGAAACTGAATCTTAGTGAAGATAATAACTTGAGCTGGCATAACTATCATCAGACTGTGAATTCACATCTAGATCTTTCTAATATTAAAGTTCTACATTGGTGCCAGTGACAAGGCAGTAGTGGTTCAGCGGTAGGGTACTCACCATCTTTGAGGAAGACCTAGGTTTGACTCCTAGCCAACACATCTCATGCTCAGACACTACCAGTCTGTCAGTGGAGGCTTGAGTTATTGCTGTGATGGTGAGTAGGTTTCAGCAGAGATTCTAGACAAAGACAAACTAGGAAGAAACACCTGGTGATTTACTTCTGAAAATCAGCCAATGAAAACCCTATGAATCCCCAAGGTCCTACCCACTGATCATGGCAATAGTGCCAGCCCAAGTAACGTTTTGTTCAGTTGTACCTGGGGTTGTTTTGAGTCAGTGACTGACTGGGCAGTAGCTAATTACAACAATTATGCCAGGGAGTAAAATAGTTGCTTGCAATATAATGGGGAGTCAAAGCATTGTCCTTGACCTACCTCATTGACCTTGGAGCTGAGAGGGGAAGACTGACATCAACCAAGCATTCCTACAAAAACTGTAGGCATGCAGATGAGTTGCAATGTGTCGGTCAAGATGCATTATAGTAGGCAATTATAAGAAGGATGGACAAAGGGAACAGATTGTAAGATTTTCCTGTTGTAGAGGGGGCATGGTAAGCAGAAGGGACTGAAAGAAGGCTCAGGAAACTGAGAGGATGTGTTCAAGATGGAACTCGGGCTGAGAGCTGGAGAAGGAAACTGTGGGAAGTGACATGAAATCTGTTGTTTGAAAGACCCACTCCGTTTGCTTTATAGAGAATATTTTGTAGGAAAGTCAGAATGGATTGAGTTAATGCCTGTCAAATACTTTTGCTGGTGACCTCTTCTAAGAAACACATTGTACATTGTGACCCAGTATATCACATACACACATACACAGACACGCACGCTCCAGAAATGTAAGCATCAAGAGAATATTTATCTCTTCTATGGGCAATGTGGAGTCCTGGTCTGGCACTGTGGGTTAATGCACTCGACGGCAGTCCCTTTGAATGGCAAGGTCAGTGGTTCAAGTTCACCAGCCATTCCTCAGGGTTGCTATAAGTTGGTACTGACTCGATGGTGCTTAACAACAACAATGTGGGTAATGTAGGAGCTCTGGTATCATAGTGGTTATGAATCGGGCTGCTAACCTCAAAGTCAGCAGAATGAAACCAGCTATTCCTCGGGAGAGAGATTAGGATTTCTGCTCCCATAAAGATTTACAACCTTGGAAACCTTATATAGGGTGGCTATGAGTCAGACCAGACTCCACAGCACACCACCACCACCACCACCACCATGGTTAATGTTGAGTCCTAGTGTGGCGCTACAGGATAATGCATGGGTCCATAAGGTCAGCTTGAACCATAAGGTGGGCGGTTCAAACTCACCAGCTGCCTCTCAGAAACTCTATACAGGTTCACTATGGGTCAGAACCTACTTGACAGCACTTAATAACAACAATGGGTGATGTGCTCTTATCTTCTGTTTTATCTAGAATTGCCTAGTGCTAGGAGTTCTGATATGGTGCTGTGGGTTAATGCGTCAGACTGCAAAGCTGTTTGAACTGCAAGGTCAGCAGTTCAAGCTCACTAGCTGCTCCTTGGAAACCCTATACAGGGTCGCTGTGTGTTGGAACCGACTCAATGGCACTTAACAACAACAACAACAAGTTGCCATCCACTACATTTATTTGACTGTTTCCTGGTGGTATTCAGTCAAAACATTCTGATTGAACTATAACAACTACTAGCCTATTATACTAGGTTCAGCGAGAGGTTAGTAGGAATAAAGAAAAATGGACGATTTCAAGAACTAGAGGCAAAATCAACATGTTAATGAAAAATGGAAAAGGGGAATATTAAAGATGACTTGGGTTTCTGATTTGAGAAACTGAAGAAAGTGATTTCATAAACAGAAATGGAAGCCCATTCATAAAAATAAATGGAAGTCCAGGCTTAGTGGGACAAGATTATGAATTCAAGTTTGAGACAAGTAAGAGGAATGAGAGGAATGTAGACCAGAGATGCCAATTTTTGTGCCATGTATATGTATGTGGCACTCTGGGTTAAAGTGCCACACTGCAAAACCTTTTGAACTGCAAGGTCATCGGTTCGAGCTCACCAGCTGCTCTTTGGAAACCCTATACAGGGTTGCTTTGGATTGGAATAGACTCGACAGCACTTTACAACAACAACATTCATTATCAGACTATCGAGGGAGAGTCATGGTGATATTGCCACAAGACAAGGAATGCAGATTTGTTGTTATTAAGTGCCGTTGAGTTGCTTCCTACTCATGGTGATCCTGTGTATGGTTTCCTAGGAACAGCTGATGAGTTTGAATCACTGCCCTTGAGGTTCAAACTGACCTTGAGGTCCAGTGCTTATCCTACAGTACCAAACCAGGACTCCAAGGACTATAGAGTAAGAAGGGGAAAAGACTCAGATCCATGTTTTGAGGAACTCCAAAATTTAATTGTCAGGTAGAGGAGAATGAACCTGTGGAGAGAAAGAGAAGGAAGCATTTAATATCACTTGGAGCTAAAGAGAGTGTTTAAAAAATGAGGGAATAGTAAATGATTCTAAAGAGTCAGATGGGAGAGAAATAAAAACATATGTTGTTTTATAGACATATGTGCCACTGTAACTCTTGGGAGAGCTGCTGCTCTGGTGGGTCGATGAGGGTGGACATTAGACTAGAATAGTTGATGAACTGGAGATAGAGAAATAGACATTGACTTCTCAGAGATCATCCTGCCATCTTGGTCAGGGAGGCAGGAGAACCGATGTGTGGTTCAGGTAGGTTCTTGATCATATGCACCAGGAGGGCTGCTAGCATCCTCACTGGTTCATGGGACCCCTGGTGTTCTTTCTTGATATTCAGGTTTCTCAAGTCACCCCCAGGCTAAATAAGTCAATTTTCCATGTGAAATGTAAGTCTCATATGCTGTCAGTATAGCTGTACTTATGGAGACCAGAAACAAAATACAGAATGACTGAAATCTTGAATCTGGGGTAATTGTGTCCATTGTCTTGATTCTTGTTGTTGTTGTGAAGTGCCATTAAGTTGTTTCCAACTCATAGTGACCCCGTATAGGGTTTCCAAAGAGCAGCTGGTGGGTTTGAACAGCTGACTTTGTGACTCGCAGTGCAGTGCTGATCCTACAGTGCCACTTCTGGAGCCCATTGATGTGAATAGACCTTGGAAAGAAGGACCTTTGAGTCTCTAACTCATTGCTATAGAGTCAATTCTGACTCAAATGATCCTACTAGACAGAGTTGTTCTTGTTAATTGCTATCGAGTTGTTTCTAATTCATAATGATTGTATAGAGTTTCTGAGGCTTTAAATCTTCGCTGGAGCAGAAAACCTCATCTTTCTCCTGCAGAGTGGCTGGAGGCCTCTAACTGCGGACCTTGTAGCTTGCAGTCCAGTGCTTGTTGTATGGACAGAGTCGAACTGACGATTTGCAGTTATTAAGTGCTGTCAAGTCAGTTCTAGTCCATAGTGACCCTGTATAGGGTTTCCAAGGAGCAGCTAGTGAGCTTGAACCACCGACCTTGTGATTTAAACCGACTTTGCAGTCCAGTGCTTTAAACCACAATGCCATACCACGACTCCAGAACTACCCATAGGGTTTCCAAAATTGTACTCTTTATGGGAGCAGATTGCCAGATCTTGGAGTTGGAACCACTGATCTTTTGATTAGCAACTAAGTGCTTAACCATTGTGGCACTAAGGCTTCTTTTTGACTCTCCTGGTGTGGCACCATAGGATAAGCACTGGACCTCAAGGTCGGTTTGAATTGCAAAGTCTGCTGTTGAAACTCACCAGCTGCTCCTTGGAAACCCTATACAGGGTCGCTATGTGTTGGAATTGATTTGATAGCACTCAGCAACAATGCCATGCTATGAGTCAGAAGTAACTCGACTGCACTTAGAAAAAATCATGTGCTATAAAACAAAAACAGAAGCAAATCAAACCTGTTTCTATTGAATTGATTCTGACTAATGGTGAACCCATATATTTTAGAATAGGACTATGCTTCATAGAGTTTTCAGTGCTTGTGATTTTATAGAAGTGGATTTCCAGGGCTTTCTTCCACAGTACCACCAGAGGGATTTAAACTGTCTCTGGAAAGTATCAGAGCTGGAATATTAACGAGTCTTTTTCTGTCATATTTCTGTTTTCTGGTGTATGATGTACAGTGCTCAGTATACCACATAGGTGAGGATCCACGCTGCAGAAAATCAGTTCTCTCTTTTTAGAAGATCAGTTCTTAGCTTTGTCCTTTGCATGTCTGTAGCAAGGACTTGGCATACATGGGCCATTTCCAACATCTGTTTCCACCACCAGCCACAGATCGGAGTTGAGTTTTATTAGAAGTTGGCCTCTTCCACCATTAAGAATTGATATTAGGATCATATGAGCCAGAAAAACAATATAAGCCTAACAACAACACGAACAATCTGATAGAAGTATTTATTATATATTATATTATATCTTAAAGTTCCCTGGAGATGCTGTGGGGTAGGCATTGTGCCCAGAACCACAAGGTCAGTAGTCAAAACTACCAGACATTGCATGGGAGAAGATGAGGCCATCTGCTCTTGTAAAGAGTTCAGCCTCAGACACCCTGTATTGGATTGTTATGAATTAGAATCATCTTGATGGCAGTGGTTTAGGTTTTTTTTAAATTTTATTTCTTGGATATATAAGTTGATACCCCTCAGGAATTTTATTCTCTTACTATTTTCATATTGGTAAAATCAAGTTATGATATTGGGAATTTTAGATGTTCTCTTGTTCAAACAAGCTCTCAGTAATAAAGATACCACCTGAAAATGCCAAATCTATTGTAGATGTTTTACTTATATTTTATCTTGTCCTCAAGTGAAATAGTGTTTATAGTCTAATTTCAAAAATGGGAAACTGAGACTGTGGTGGACCACAAATTGCTGCAAATTCTTCCTCAATGTTCTGTAAAGAGGTAAATTTCCCCTCTTCCCTTAGTCTGAATTAGCAGCTGTGACTGCCTTGACCATCACGATGTGGCAGAAACAACACTCTGTTTTCTGGGTGTAACCTTTTAGAGGAACAATAATTTTTCTTTTTGCTCTGAAGAAAGAAAGCTTCCGTTAAGAAGTTCAAGTACTCTGGGACTGCCATATTCCTAGAAAGCTCAAGCTAGCCATATGGAGAAGCCACTTGGAGAAAGAGACTGAGAAAGACACGCTCAGAGAGAGAAAGAAACAAAGAGAAGGAGCGAGAGACAGAGATACACCTAGTAAGCACCTTCTAGCCGTGTCAGCCCAGAAGTCACCTTGACTCTTTCATCTCTAATATAAACTGATTAGAGAAGAACCAAGTAACCAAGTACGTTAATTATCAGTCAGAACTTAGACTTCAGACTTGTGTCTAGAACTGAGTTGTCCCAGCCATTTCTGGCTATCTGATCTACCTATAGGAGGACACAGACATGTAGTACAAAGACAATTTGTCTCTGCTGTTACCTTGCTCAAATTCTAACCCACATAATTGATTATATAATTACACGGCCATTGCTTTAAACCACAAAGTTTTGAGGTGGTTTATGGCGCAACATTAAGTAACTTAAATAGTGTTTCATTAAGTCATTTTGCCCAGAGTGGCAGACAAAGAAGTCTAGATTCAGACCTATATCTGTTTGATTACAGAGCTGGTGCACGTTCTTCTACATGATGGGGTCTCTTCAGAGACCAGTGAATTGGTGTTTAACTTCCACTAATGCTTCCTGTAAATTTGTCTTGGTTTAAATATTAAGCACACAGTAAAATGAAAGATGTGTTTGCTCTTCTTCAAAATAATAACAAAGAGTTAAATAACAAGGAAACATATTTGAAGCTAATTCGGGGCTAGCCAATTGTTCATTTTTAATTCATAGGTCTTAAGATATAAGTTGGGAAAGCAGAAGGTTTAGGAGGTCAAGCCTAGTCAGATCTTTATACCTGCCCACTCCTGCTTTTCAGCTGAGACCAAAACAAAAATTCAAACCCCGTTACCATCAAGTGAATTCCTGCTCATAGCAACTATATGCATTACAGAGTAGAGCCACTCCACAGGGTTTTCTTGTTGGTAATCTTTATGGAAGCAGATCACTAGCGTTTTCTTCTGTGCTGCCTCTGGGTGGGTCTGAATCACTAACCTTCCAATTAGTAGTCAAATGCACCTTTTGTGCCTCTTGGGGATCTAGAGAAAGACATTATATTTGGTGGACTGTCAGCAAAAATGAGGGAAAACTTCAGTGAGATGGATTGACACAAGGACTGGCTGGCTGTGTATTGCTGAGTCTGTTCTGACTCATAGTGACCCGGTACAGGGTTTCCAAGACTGTAAGTCTTTATGGGAGCAGAATGCCTCATCGTTCTTCCTCTGAGCATCTAGAGGACTTGAACTGTTGACCTTGTGGTTAGCAGCCTAATGTGTAACCCACACCACTACCAGGGCTCCTTTGTATTGACATTATATAGCTGCAGCAAATGCTATGTTGGACTCAAGCATACCAATGATCATCAAAATGGTGCAGGGTCTGGCTCTGTTTCATCCTGTTAATCCATAAATTCTCCGTGACTCAAAGCTTACTTGAGGGCAAGTAGCAACAACAATGACAACAAAGTGAGATCATAGTTAGCTTACATTTTGATCCTTAAATTTTAAAACATGGTGAGGTAATTCTGCTTGAGAAGGCAGAACAAGTTTGTGCAAAATAAAATACACTGAATACAAATATGAGTAGATTACCCTCTATTCTAAATTACCGCGTAATAGAAGCCCATGAGATCATTTTGTGGGATCTTTGGGAAATAGCAGGAATGCTGCTCACAGGACAAACAGGGGATGTTTCTTACAGAAGAGGTTCTGTGTTTCTGTGGTGGCAAATATACCATGTGATGATTGCTCAGTGAATAACTGTGTTTATCAAATTCCAAAGCAAATACTCAAGTGAAACTCCACATGAAAGGCCAGACCACAATCTGGAGATTCCCCATGGCAGCGGTAAGTTTGAAAAAAATGTCTGTGGTTTATGAGTGTGTGTATTTCAAATACAAATTATTTAGACTTGCATCTATTTCTAGTGATAATCACATACAACTAGAAGTAAGGCATAGAACGTATCTCTTAACTACTATTGGTGCATAATCGTGAGTAGAACTCATGCAGGTTTTGTTTTCATAAACAAGTTATTACTCATAGAAACATCATGTTATCTTGCTTCTAACTTTGGGGATATGGAACAAGAAAAACATCGACTTTGGGGTGCAGGGACATATGTATATATATGTTGAAGCAGACTTTTATGGTGTAGTATCTGACTTCTGGTTTTTGGCTTAGTATAATTGTAGCAATTGCTGACTGATAAAATAAGTTTGTCTTTTTTTTTAAGCAAAAATATTCCTGTGAGCTGTACACATGAATTGGGGTTGCAAATTGGATGACACTATTTAAAAAAACAACAACACAAAAACAAAACTCTACCCAAATCTGGCTTTTAATTTCTTCAAGCCAATGAGTTTCTGATACAGAAGGTTGAAGGCAGGACAGGGAACTGTGTATAAAGTTCTGGCATGGTTACAGACGAGACCATGGGGCAATTCAGCATGCATCACAAGGGAAATGGAACCAGTTTTTAAATTGCTAGGGATTTATGTCTGGTGTTTGAAATAGGTAAGGGCACTAACTAAGCTTGTACAATTGTGGAAGGGTTGTAAAGAAGGATTTGGTGGTAAGGGCGGAATAGGAGAACGGAGCTGCCTCCAGTTTAATGTTTCTTATGTAAAAGGGTAAGCAGTCCTGATAATGCAGTATCTTAAGCATTGGTCTACTAACACAAATGACAGCAGCTCAAATCCACAAGCCATTCCATGGAAGATATATGGGGCTGCTTCGGTAAAGAAGCAGTCCTGTAAACCTGTGGAGCAGTTTTATTCCGTCCTATAAGGTTGGTTGAAATCCAGTTAAAGTCAGTGAGTTCTGTGAAGGGAAGGAGCCACGTTTTCCTTTGAAATTGCCTGATTCTACCCGCTGGCGGAGGTACTGTGTAACCAACACTCTCTATGAGATTGAAACAAAATACTGAGATCTTTTCTGAGATACCACCATTTTCTCTGACCACAAGTGTCACTGTGACCACACAACTCCTCTGCATTTTTTCTCTAGATCGTACATTCTGGAGGGAAACTGAAAAACAACTTTGCTTTTTAGTGTTACACATCCATATCCTATGAAGCATACCCAGAATTTAGTTAAAACATGCAGTGCATACTTGCAAATTTTCAGGTGTCCATTGGTCTGCTTGTCTAAGCTGAGTACAATGATTAAATGCCAAGCAACTACTGTAGTACTTCTTTGTGAGGCTGCATTAAAATGCAACAGAAGAAGAAAAAAAGCAGCAAAAAATGAACCAATGTTTACTGAATGACTCATACATCCTAGGGCAGATGTTTTAGGTGGTTTTCCTCATTTACTCCATAAACAATAGCCCTAAGAGGTACGTATTGCATAACCATTTTACAGTTGAAGACACTGAACCACACAGTTAATTAACTTACTTCCGGACACATAGGTAATTGGTAGAACTGTCTTGTTTTCCTAAGTCTTTTGGTTCTCAATCCTGTGCTCTTTTCATTTTGCCTCAGAATTTTCAGAAGTTAAATTTTTTGCCTTGGGTGAAGGCATGGTGGTTGACTTTATCAGAAGCAGATTAGAGGAACATAAGGGAAAGCCCTTCAGAATGGTTCATTGTGTGGGGAACAAGATATCCATGGAGTCAGTCAGATGGGTACATAAAGGAGAAATTGGAGGACTTCAGACTTTCTGTAGGGTCTTGAAATGAAGTTTGCCTGTGTGTTTCCAGTACGCAGATAGAGGGCAGAGGTATTCTGAACATCACAAACATGTATTCACAATCTGGATTTATGCTTCTGCCTCATATCTGGCCCCAAATGACTTCCATCTGAGGATGAGAACCTAAAGAAACTCAGAGGACAAGCCACCACAGAATGCACATCCAAGTTCTGCCCTCAATTTTATTAGCAGGAAGGAGTAACTGGAAATCAAAAGCACTGGGTTCTAATAGCCATTCTGCTATGTGGTTGGAGGAGAATATTGAAAGTACCATGGACTGCTAAAAGAACCAATAGATGCGTTTTGGAAGAAGTGCAGGCCAGAGTGCTCCTTGGAGGCCAACATGGCTAAACTTTGTTTCTCATACTTCATACATATTGTCAGAAGGGACCAGTTGCTGGTGGACTCAAGCGTGGCAATAGTAGTGAGGTTGGCCCAGGATCGGGCAGTGTTTCGTTCTGCTGTGCATAAGGTCGCTATGAGTTGGTACTGACTTGATGGCGCCTAACAACAACAACAATGTGATTGCTGGCAAGTGATTTAGCATTTCTCTATTCTCTGCCTCTCTATAACATGTAGAGGTTAGATGAGATGAAGGCTTTAAAATTATTTTTAGCAGCAAAATCTTTTAAAAAAATAAGATCTGCATTGGAATCCTAATATGTAATATAGATGAAAATGAAAAGCTGGATGAAGCAAGTAGAAAGAACCCAAATCTATACACCTTCCAGATGCCTCTGAGTCTTGTGGAACAGCTTAGAAACTGCTTTTCTGAGTAATCTCTGAATGCTGCCCAAGCTAATCCCGTTGCAGTTGAGTAGAATCTGATTTATGGTGACCCTGGATGGACCAGAGTGCAGCAGTGCTCCATAGGGTTTTCAAAGGCTAATTGATCTTCTGAGGTGCCTCTGAGTAGACTATACCTCCAATCCTTTTGTGCAGCTTACCGTGTGACTAGGTTTATAGAACATTGTGGCCTGGAGTTTCTTCAAACTCTGCTCCAAGTGCTAGCTTCTTGGATATTCTTGAATCTTCCAGACTTATAAAGCTTACCCTTTATTATGTATATATCTTTTATTCTTAATAATGAAATGAACTGGCTCAAGCCTATATTCTTAACTTTCTTCTCTAACCCGTCTTCATATATATCTGAAGATTCTTGAGGGTGTATTTATCTTCAAGCCTATGATGCTGTGGTTTTCTGCTTCTATTGAATACATATGTCCTCTCGTTTTTTTTTTTGTTTTTTTTTGTTTTTTTCTTTATGTTCACAACTCAGCATGAAAAGCAACTGTCTTGCTTTTGATTTCCCACCAAGAAGTACTCACATAAGGACATAACCACAGAGGGCTAGAGCTGAGAGTGAAGTGTTCAGCTGATACAAAGTGAAGGGAGACACACAAGAATGCCCAAATTTGTAGATAGTACCTATTTGACCTAAACTTGATGACTTGATGATCAGAACTTGACTAGAGGAAGATGAAAAAAAAATTTTTGGTAAAGGCAACAAGTGTAAATTGCTACGATTTGATGAACTTGACTTATGAATATAGTAGCTCAAAATACTAACTGAGTGGGAAGGAGTCTTCATATTAAGTATCAATGCTATCCCCTATGTATACAGGGTTGATAGGGATGGGCAACTTAGACATTGGCTACCTAAAATGGGGTGGGATGGGGTGGCTAAAAAGGCACAAAATGACTGGCTTACAAGTTTTCAAGAGGGAGTTTAGTTTCACAGTGTGCAAGGGAAGGCAGAATACCCACTGAATTGTTTTCATCTTGTCTTTAT
>NW_006408532.1:30594031-30595375 GCF_000296735.1 Chrysochloris asiatica | reverse complement strand
AAGAGGAAGACCCCTAACAAGATGGATCGGCCAGGTGGCATCATTGATGGACTCAAGTGTGGCAGCGGTAGTGAGGTTGGCCCAGGATCAGACATTGTTTTGTTCTGCTGTGCATGGGGTCACTATGAGTCGGTTCTGACTCGATGGCACCTGACAACAACAACAACAATCTAGAGAAGCAGAAACACCAGAGATGGAGGCAGAGATGAGGACATGGAGAGATAGAGCAGCTGAGGATGCTAGAGCCATGGAAAGAGAAAGGCTGTGTGCTGGTGATCAGGAGGCAGGCTTGTAGAATGTGTCCTTTGGTTGTTTAAATGATCATATATTCCTGAGTGTTTTTGTGTACAACTCCGCCCCTCGCCAAAAACCCCAAAACAAAACAGAGGGAATAGAAGTAAACACTATTGAATGATGAAGCATGGAGGAGATTGTAATCACTGCAATGAAATGATGAGTGTAAAACTGATGTTTTCCCATGTAAATTATCACTCAATTCTCAATAAAAATTTAAGAAGAAAAGAAAAAAAGGGGGAAAAGAAAACGAAAGCACTCACATATGGTTACTTGGAAGCTGCTCTCACTGACAGTTTGAGCAT
The DNA here is from genome assembly GCF_000296735.1 of Chrysochloris asiatica. Lineage (NCBI taxonomy): Eukaryota > Metazoa > Chordata > Mammalia > Afrosoricida > Chrysochloridae > Chrysochloris > Chrysochloris asiatica. The sequence goes on along the minus strand of NW_006408532.1, from coordinate 30,594,776 downwards.
AATGGAGTGGTGAGGTTATGCCACTCATAATCTCAGCTGTTGTTGGCTGTGACTCATGGTGATGTTACATATAACACAATGAAATATTGCCTGCTCATGTGCCATCTTCATGATCATTGATATGTTTGAGTCCATTGTTGTACTATAGTGCCAATCCATCTCATTGAGAATACCTATCTCATTTAGTATGCCACTCATTTTCACTGACCCTTGGAAACCCTAGACAGGGTCGCTATGGGTCGGAACTGACTCGATGGCACTTAACAACAACAACATACTTTACTAAACATGATGTTCTTTTCTAGCGATTTGTCTTTCCTGATAACATTTCCAAAGTAAGCAAGTCAAAATGTTGCCATCCCGGTGTCTAAGGTGCATTCTTACTCTTGCTCTTTCTTTCTTTTTTTAAAATTCATTCTGTTGTTGCTATTGAGCATGTATACATCAAAACATTCACCAGTTAAGTTGTTTCTGCATGTCCAGTTCACTGATATTGATTGCATTTTTTGAGTTGTGCAATCATTCTCACCCTTCTTTTCTCAGTGTTTCTCCTCCATTAACATAAACTCACGACCCCCTAAGGTTTCTATTTAATCTTTTGAGTTGCTGATGTCACTTTGATCCCATATGGATAGTTCTTTGTTTTAGTGTTTTATTGTGAATTATGTGATAGTTTACATGGGAGAACATTAGCTTTACATTCATCCTATCATATATCGTTCCATTGCCATCGTTATAATCCCCT
>NW_006408532.1:30591423-30593175 GCF_000296735.1 Chrysochloris asiatica | reverse complement strand
TGGACGCTTCACTCTCCACTCTAGTCCTCTGTGGCTATGTCACTGAGCCTGGGCCCAAGAGTTCCCAGGTCTTGCCACACTGCTGGCTGACCAGATCTCCACCTGGGTTCACAAGAGTCTATTGAATGTTGTAGGACTTAGCTCGCAGCTTCATTGCTGTTTTCCCCTCACTTCCCCTTATCAGTAACAAACGTTGTCACCAATCAGAGTGTGTATTCCCATTGAGTCTTAGTCTTGGAAGGGCGTTTACCCTGAGGGGACCCAACCACTTGCCTTGATGTCTCCTGGGTGAGCAACTTGCTTATTCTTGAAGTAATCAGTTGGACTCCCGTTATTGTTTTGTATTTTTCCTGTAGGTCTTTCTTTCAAGAAGTATTTTCTGTTCTTCTAGCTGCTCCACGCTGGTCTGCTTGTCCTTTCAAGTGGAAATTTCCCACCTCAGAAGATTCTGGATTCTGTTCAGGATTCCACCTATGGTCTTATGTAATGCAGAGGCTCCGCAGGAAGCCTCCTACACTGGGCACATTGTAGCCTCATTTTAGGTATTCTTTGGTAGCATAGTGGTTATGAATTGGGCTGTGAACCTTAAGGTCAGCAGTTCGAAACTACCAGCTGTTCCGTGGGAGAAAGATGAGGATTTCTGCTCATGTAAAGATTTACAGCCTTGGAAACCCTGTACAGGGTCACTATGAGTCAGGACCGACTCCATGGCACATCACCAACACCACCACTTACAGGCAGTAGACGGACTTACAAGCTTTCTATGGTGATATTTCTGGCTATTCCTTTCTCTTCCCCTCTAGTGTCTATTTTATAATGGTATGTCAGGGAAACCAAGATTCAAAAGACAGCCAAGCATCTTAACATTATTATCTCCCTTTCCCCCATTCCAGCCATGTCTCAATCCCTGTATCCCAGAGCCCTGTTGTTCCAAGGTTGTGCATACATCGTTAGTTACCTCTGTCCCACTTAGCCCATGCAAACCTGCCTAATTGTTTTCCCATCTGCTTTGTTCTTCCATTCCCCTCCCCCTTCTTGTGTATTGTCCCCTTCCTAGCACCCAAACTATCCTGTGTCTATTCCCTGCCCTGTGCTCCACCTTCCCTTCTCCCCCTCAACCCACCCCCCACATCCTGGTAACCAGCAAAAACTCTGCCCCCCCCTTTAGTATGGGTTCTTTTTCTTAATCTCTTACAGTATTGGTCCTATGCAGTATTTCTCCTGGTGTGGTGCTGTGGGTTAATGCGCCAGACTGCAAAGCTGTTTGAACTGCAAGGTTGGTGGTTCAAGCTCACAGCTGCTCCTAGGAAACCCTATACAGGGTCGCTATGGGTCAGAACCGACTCAACGGCACTTAACAACAACAACAACTTTCACTCAGCATAATGTCCTCAAGGTTCATCCATGTTATGAGGTGGCTTTCAGCTTCCTAGTTATTCTTCAAGGTAGCATAATATTCCATTGTGTGTATGTACCACAGTTTGTTTATCCATTCTTCAGTTAATGGGCACTTAGACTGTCTCCATCTTTTTGCTATTGTAAATAGTGCTGCTATGAACATTGGTGTGTATATAACTACTCGTGTTATGGCTTGTATTTCTTGTGGGTAAATATCAAGTAAAGGAATTGCTGGATCATAAGGTATTTCTATTTCCAGCCTTCTGAGAAAGTGCCATATTGCTTTCCAGAGTGGTTGGACCATTTTGCAATCCCACCAACAATGTAGGAGGGTCCCAGTCTTTTTGCATTCTC
>NW_006408532.1:30587929-30590397 GCF_000296735.1 Chrysochloris asiatica | reverse complement strand
AGTATTGACATTTTCACAATGTTGAGTCTTCCTATCCAGGAACAATGTATGTTCTTCCACTTCTGTAAGTCTCTTTTGGTTTCTTGTAGTAGTGTTTTGTAATTTTCTTTTTATAAGTCCTTTGTTTCTCTGGTTATATTTATTCCTAAATATTTCATCCTTTGGGTTGCTATTGTAAATGGTATGGCTTTCCTAAGGTCCTTTTCAGCACTGTTGTTGCTATAGAGGAATCCAACTGATTTTTGTATGTTGGTCTTATACCCTGCCACTTTGCTGACTCTTCCAATGAGGTCTAGTAGTGTTTTTTACTGAATCTTTGGGGTTTTCTATGTATAGGATCATATCATCTGCAAATAGAGAGAGTTTTACTCTTTGCCAATTTGGATGCCATTAATTTCTCTATCATGCTGTATTGCTGTGGCTAAAACTTCCAGCACAATATTGAATAGGAATGGTGACAAAGGACATCCTTGTCTGGTCCTGTTCGCAGAGGGAAGGCTTTCAGTTTTTCTCCATTGAGGGTGATGTAGGCTGTTCATTTTGTATATTATGCTGAGGAATTTCCCTTCAATTCCTACACTTGACAAAAGTGTTTTTTATCAGGAATGGATATTGGATTTTGTCAAAAGCCTTTTCTGCATCAAATAATATGATCATATGGTTCTTTTCCTTTTTCTTATTTATGTGGTGGATTACGTTATTATTTTTCTAATGTTGAACCATCCTTGCATCCCTTTTATGAAACCCATTTGGCCATGATGTATTATTTTTTGATGTGCTGCTGGATTCTGTTGGCTATGATTTTGTTGAGAATTTTTGTGTCTATGTTCATGAGGGATATTGGTCTATAATTTTCTTTTTTATTGATGTCCTTCCCTGGTTTTAGTATGGGGTTGTACTTGCTTCATAAAGAGTATTAGGAAGTTTTCCATTCTCTTCTATATTCTGGAATAATTTGAGTAGAATTGGCGACAGTTCTTCTCTGAATGTTTGGTAGAACTCACCAATGAAGACATCTGGGTCTGGACTTCTTTTAGTTGGGAGTTTTTTGATGACCTGCTCAATTACTTCTTATGTTATGGGTCTGTTCAAGTTTTCTACTTCACTCTGAATAAGTTTAGGTAGGTCATGTTTTTCTAGAAATGTATCCATCTCTTCTAAGTTTTCAAATTTGTTGGAGTATAACTCTTCATAGTATTCTGTTATTATCCTTTTGATTTTGTTTTTTTCTGTTGTGACATTGCCCATGTAGTTTCTAATGCTAGTTATTTGTGTCCTCTCCATCTTTTCCTTTGTTAGTTTTGCCAATAGTTTGTCAATTTTACTAATCCTTTCAAAGAACCAGCTTCTTATCCTGTTGCTTTGTTCTATAATTTTTCTGTTTTCCATCTCATTTATTTCTGCTCTTATCTTTATTATTTTTTTCTTTTGGTGACTGTAGTTTCCTTCTGCTGGTCTATTTCTAATTGTTGGAGATGCTGTGCTAATGTGTTGATTTTGGTTCTTTCCTCTTTTTGGATGTGTGCATTTATCATAATAAATTGTCCTCTCAGCACTGTTTTTGCTGTGTCCCAAAGATTTTGGTATGTTGCGTTTTCATTCTCGTTTATTTCTAGGAACTTTGTGAATTCACATTTTATTTCTTCTTTTACCCAGTTTCCATGTATTCAACTTTATTTCCTTGGTCTTCATATTGCTGATTTCTAGTTTTACAGCATTGTGGTCTGAAAAGATGCTCTGTAGTATTTTGATGTTTGTAAACTTATGGAGGTTTGCTTTGTGACCTAACGTGGTCAATTTTGGAAAATATTCCATGTGCACTAGAGAAGAAGGTATATTATGCTGTTGTTGGGTTGAATGCTTTGTACTCATCTCTGATGTCAAGTTGGTAGAGCGTGTTGTTTAGTTTCTCTGTAACTTTGTTGAGTTTCTTTCTGGTTGTTCTGTCCCTTTTTGAAAGTGGCGTGTTGAAATCTTCCACTATAGTTGTAGATTTACCTATTTCTTTCTTCATTTCTAGTAAGGTTTGTTCATATATCTTAATACTCTTTAATTGGGAGTGTAGATATTTATTATGGTTATGTCGTCTTGGTCAATTGACCCTTTGATCATGAGATAGTGTTCTTCTTTGTCTCTTATGCTGGTTTTTGTCTTAAAGTTTACTTTATTGGAGATTAGTATTGCAACTCATGCTTGTTTATTATTGCTGTTAGCTTGGTATATTTTTTTTCTGTCTTTTAACTTTTAGTCTGTTTTTGTCTTTGTGTGTAAGGTATGTCTCTTGCAGGCAGCATATTGAAGGGTCTTGTTTTCTTGTTTTCTTATCAATTCTTTCACTCTGTCTCTTCACTGGTGAATTCAATCCATTGACATTCAATGTAATTATCAATAGGTATGAATTACTTGCTGCCATTATGTTAATTTTTTGGGAGTGCTGTTCGTTCCTTTGTTCTGCATGCCTTCTTGTG
>NW_006408532.1:30581891-30587662 GCF_000296735.1 Chrysochloris asiatica | reverse complement strand
ATGTCTGTCAATCTCTGGTTGTTGTGTGTTCTTGTTGGTTTTCAGTCCAAATAACTCCCCTTAGGATGTTTTGTAGTGCTGGATTGGTTTTGATAAAATCTCTTACATTCTGTTTATCCTGGAATGTTTTGGTTGCACCATTGTGTTTGATTGATAGTTTTTCTGGATAGACAATTCTTGGTTGGCAGTTTTTTTTTTTTTCTTTTAGGGTTTTGTATATGTTTCCCCATTGCCTTCTTGACTGCATGGTTTATGCTAGATCCAGTGCTCTGGTGTAGTTTTGTGAGAGCCACATTTCTGGGTTTTCAGCCCCTCCTCCAACGAAGCCTATCCTACCTTACTGTGCTCTGCTGCCACCAACCAGAAATTCTCCCATATAGATAGTTCTTAAAAGAGCATAATGCTTAAAGCAGACCTTTTTTTTTGGGGGGGGGTGGCTGGGGAGGGTGCTACTTTAGCTAAACTATTGTTTGGTTTTAAGAAGACTTCAAGTGATATTTTTAAATTAAATTCAAAAGATTATCTCAGGATAATAGTTTTAGAGTTTCATCCAGTCCTCTTGTTTCCAGATAGTCTTAAGTCCATTAAAATTTGAACTGTGTTCTATATTTTCCCCTTTTGATAAGAAATTTTCTATAGAATTGGATCAACATGTTCATTAATGGCAGTTGGGTACCATCCAGTTCTTCAAGTCTCATGACAAAGGAGACAGTTATTCATGGAGACAATTAACCACACATTATTAAGGAACATTATGATTGTAGTTCTTCTAAGAATGACTTGTTTATTCTTTTGTCAGTCTATGGTATATTCAATATTCTCTGTCAACATTACAACACAGCAGATAACTTCAAAATAGAATTTTAGATATTCCTGTCTGGGAAAAATCCCACAACTATAGCTGATACTGAAAATTTCTTTATTATCAGTCTTTTCTCCTTCAGAAACATTCCTCCAGTGTATTGCTTGCCTTCAGTTTTCTGACTGTCTCTACTTACTTACATTTTTCTCCCCTCCTCCATCTTATTCAAATTCTCTCTGTCTCCTTAAGCACACTCAGAATTCTTTTCTTTCTCTTGTCTTCTTGATACAAAAAGGCATTTATTCCTCTCTTTGTTCTACTCTCTTCTAGACCTTGGCTATTATTCTACCTAAATGGTTCATCAAAGCATTTTGCCTAAGAAAAGACAATTATGTTCCAGTGATAAATTCTGTCAAGAGGCTTGCAAACATTTTCCTCTTCCTTAGTCTTGTTATTAAATTCTACCAGATATTTGTGTTAAGAGGTATACAGCTTAAATATGCAAAAGCTTAATTAGCTTGATCAGAAAATTAATGTTGAAACTCACTTTGAGTTCCTTTTAAAGATCTGGACTGAAATCTAAGTTCTGATAACCTGCCTCACGTTACCAAACCATGCCTGGCCAGCCTATTCCCCCAGTCTCATGCTGTTTTCTATTTAGTTATAAAAGATTAGGTGTTTTATTCAAGCCTTAATAGTTATCCAAAGAAATAAGATGGTTTTAATTCTGAGGTGAATGGTTTCAGGGACATTTGCATATGTTATGTAACTTAAAACTTTTTATTATCTTTTTACAATAGGAGGGAGCACAGTGATGCTGTAGGATAAACACTGGACTACTAATCACAAGGTCAATGGTTTGAGCCCACTGGCTGCTTTATGGGAGAAAGATAAGGCTTTCTATTCCTGCAAAGATTTATCATCTTGGAAACCCAATGTAGGGTTGATATGAGTCAGAACTGACTGGACGATGCTTAACAGCAGCCACATCATTTTTGTTAGGTGCCATCAAGTTGTTACAGGCTCATAGCAACACTCTGCACAACAGAATGAAACACTGCCCGGTCCTGTGCCAACCTCACAATAGTTGCTGTATTTGAGCCCATTGCTGCTGTCACTGTGCCAAACCATCTTGTTGGGGGGTCTTCCTCTTTTTCTCTGACCCTCCACTTTACCAAACATGATATCCTTCTCCAGGGACTGGTTCCTCTGGACATTATGTCTAAAGTATGAGAGAGGAAGTCTGGCCATCCTGGCTTCCAAGGAGCATTCTGACGGTACTTCATCCAATACAGATGGTTTGTTCTTTTGGCATGAAGAAAAATATGGCACCAGGATTGGAGGAAGAATCATTAACAACCTGTGATATGCAGATGATACAACCTTGCTTGCTGAAAGTAAAGAGAACTTAAAATATTGATTGATGGAGAACAAAGACCACAGCCTTTAGCATGGGATATAACTCAATGTAAAGAAAACAAAAAATCCTTACCACTGGATCAATAAATAATATCCATATAAATGGAGAGAAGATTTGAAGTTGTCCAAGACTTCATTTTGCTGGCATCAACAATCAACATTCATGGAAGCAGCAATCAAGAAATCAAATGACGTATTGCATTAGGCAAATCTGCTGCACAAGGTCTCTTTAAAGTGTTGAAGAGCAAAGATGTCAACTTGAGGACTAAGATGTGCCTGACCCAAACCAAGGTATTTTAAATGACCTCACATCCATGTGAAAGTTGGACAGTGAATAAAGAAGACCACTAGAATTGGATGTATTGGAGGAGAATATTAAAAATACCATGGACTACCAAATGAACAACAACAACAACATACAATAGGAAAAAAAAATAGTGCAATGAGCACCCATATTCTCATCACCTGTCTTGAAAATTTTTAAACTCATGACAAATCCTGTTTCATCTTTTTGAATTATTTTGAGACCATTTTGAATGATCATATTGTTTCAGTATGTGTCTCTTCAAGTTAAGAAAGCTTTTAAGACACCACCACCTATTTGTCAGCTTGTTATACTGTGGTGGCTTGCATGTCAGTGTGATGCTGTAAGCTATGCAACTTGTATTTCAAATGCTAGTAAGGTCACCCATAGTTGACAGATTTCAGTGTAGCCTTTAGACTAAGACAGATCAGACAAAAGAGCCACTGATATACTTTAAAAAAATTAGTCACTGAAAATCCATACAGATCATAACAGAACGTTGTCCAACCTGCTTGCTTTGGACACCTCATAAGGAAAGATCAATCACTAGAGGACAACAGCATGTTTTTGAAGTAGAAGTTCTGGTGAGGGGAAGGGAGACACTGGGTGGGTTAGCACAATACTTGTGATAATGGCCTCCAACATGTTGGCAATTGTTCAGGTACAGTTTGTCATTGTTACTGTTTTGTGCCATCGAGTCGATTCTGACTCATAGTGACATTATATAAGGTGTTGGAGGAGCAACTGGTGGGTCTGAGCTGCCAACTTTGTGGATTGCAATCCAGGGCTGATCCTACAGCGTTACACCAGAAAGATTGTTCAGTGTTGTGCTGTGATTTATATAAGGTCACCATGAATGAGAGTCCACTTGATGTTGTGTTGTTAGGTGCCTTCGAGTCTGTTCCAACTCATGCAACCCTATGCACAACAGAGTGAAACACTGTCTAATCTAATTCTCACAATTGTTGTTATGTTTGAACTCACTGTTGCTGCCACTGTAACAATTCATATTGTAGAGGGTCTTCTTCTTTGTTGCTAACCCACCACTTTACCATGCATGCATAATGTCCTTCTCTAGGGACTGGTTCCTCCTGACAACATGTCCAATGAGACAAAGACTCGGCATCCTGGCTTCCAAGGAGCAATCTGGCTGTATTTTTTCCAAAACATATTTATTTGTCTGTTCTTCTTGCAGCCCATGGTATATTCGATATTCTTTGCTAACACCATAATTGAAATACATCACTTCTTCCCCAGTTGTTCTTAGTTTTTGTCCACTTCTTGCATGTGTATGAGGCAATTGAAAATCCAATGGCTGGGGGCAGGCACACTTAATCCTCAAAATAGCATCTTTGCTCTTTAAAACTTGATAGTATCTATGTATGTATGTGGAAGGATGGTGGCTCTGTAGGATAAGCACTGGACTTCTAACCACTAGGTCAGTAGTTTGAGTCTACCACCTGATACACAGGAGAAAGATAAAACTTTCTGCTTCTACAAAGATTTATAGCTCCAGAAACCCAATACAGGGCCTCTATGAGTTGGAACTTACTTGGCAACACACAAGACCAACAAGTGTGTGTGTGTGTATGTATGTATCTTTAAGAAAACATAACCACATTATCTTATCATACTTATAATCTTAGTAATAACGTCTTAATATAATCAAATTTAGTCAGTAATAAAACATCTTAGATTGTATCAAAACTTTTTTAACAGTTGCCCAAATCAGTATTCAAAGGTTTCTACATGTAGTTGGTTAATATGTCTCTTGATTATCTTACAATTAATTTATATTAATCTCTCTCCCACCACCATTTTGTTTTCCTCTTGCAATTCATTTGTTGAAGAAGCTGGATCATTTGTTTAGAGAATTTTCCTCATTCTTGGTTTTACTGAATACAATTCCAAACTATCCTCTAATGAGCTTTTGAATGAGCTGAAAGTGAGATTTATAGGGTTCAGATTTAGATATGGTAATCCCTAAGGAGGTGGATTCACACAGTGGCTGCAACTGTGGGCTGAATCATAACAACAATTGCAAGGATGATGTAAGATTGGAGAGTGTATTGTTCTATTGTGCATAGCGTTGCTATTAGTTGGAACTGAACTAGATGGCAGCTGACAACAACAAAAATGTTAATTTTTTACAAAAGCTTTTTATTGTGTATTGAGTGAAGGTTTACAGAGAAGTCCATCGGCTTTACATTCAACAAATCATACACTTTGTTTCATAATAATGATTGCGATCCCCTCCATGCAATGACAGTTTTCCTATTTCTACCCTGTGGTTCCTATTTCCATTCCACCCTCACTCCCATCCCTTCTCAAATTTGTCCTTCAGTAAATGTTGCCCTTTTGATATTTAATGATTGACCATTTCATGGTGAGCATACTTTACTAGTGTTGTTTTATATATATATCCAGCTGACGCTTGGCTGGTAGCGTAGTGGTTATGAATCGGGCTGGGAACCTTAAGGTCAGCAGTTCGAAACTACCAGCTGCTCCGCAGGAGAAAGATGAGGCTTTCTGCTCCTGTAAAGATTTACAGGCTCAGAAACTCTGTACAGGGTCACTGTGGGTCGGAACTGACTTGATGGCACTTAACAACAACAACAATGCTTGGCTGAGGGTGAGTTCAGTTTTAGACTCAAAGGGTGGTCAAGAGCCATAGTCTTGGGTTCTTCCAGTCTCTTTCTGACCAGTGAGCCAGGTTTTATTATTATTATTATTTTTAATAACTTTGAATTTTGTTCCACACTTTCTCTCATTATATTCAAGATCTTCTAATGTAATCCCTTTCAGAGTAGTGGTATCATCTAGGTCTCTGGTCTCAGAATCATGGTGACCTACTTCATTGGTCCAGTGGACTAGTTGATCCCAAGCATCTTTAATTTTCATCACTCTTCTTTCTTCTGCACATGGAGAGACTAATAGTTGCACCTTACATGACTGCTCATGAGCTAAACATAGTGCTTTAAAATGACCTAGCACTGACACAGTCAGGAAAAGATAATATATTTGTAATAAACATCACTGCAAAAAGGCTTGTGTCAACATATGAAGAAATGCTCACGATCACTAGCTGTTAGAGAGATGCAAATCAAAACAACAATGAGATATCATCTCATACCAGCAATAACAGCAAAGATGAAAAATGGAGAAGACAATAAGTGCTGGCAGGGATGTGGAGAGACTGGGACACTCCTGCATTGCTGGTGGGACTGCAAAATGGTCCAACCTCTC
>NW_006408532.1:30573772-30580131 GCF_000296735.1 Chrysochloris asiatica | reverse complement strand
ATACAGATGGGTTACATGCAATACTGTAGTGAATAATGGTTATCAAGATGGATTGTGAGTGTTGGAAATGCAAGGGTAGATGTTTTGTAGCAAGGAAGAGAGTGATTATTTCTCCAGTCTAGGAGCGGAGGTCTCTGGGACCACCAATGGATAAGAGCCGAGAACGGGACCCCACCCAGAGAACCGGGGATGCCTGAGATGGCGACAGAGATGATGACATGGAGGGATGAAGTGGCTGGGGACTTTGGATCTAGAGAGGGAGAGGAACTGTGGGCTGAAGACTGAGGGGGGAGGGGGGAGTGTAGAGCACGGGCTTCTAGGATATGCCCTTTGGTCGAAAGATGATGCATGGAGGGGACTGGAACCATGGCAATGTAATGATATATGATGGAATGAATATGGAACTGAGTTTCTTTCATGTAAACTATCATGTAATTCACAATAAAACATTAAAAAAAAAAAAAAAGGCTTGTGTCCAGAATATATAAAGAACACTTACAAATCAATAATAAAAAATATACACAACTCAATATAGAAGTAGACAAAAGCCTTGGACAGACACTCCAGAAAGAGGACAGCCAAATAGGCAAAGATCATATGATATTTTATACAACCTCATTATAATAAGTCAGGGAAACACAACTTAAAGTCTAACAGTAGAAGACTACAGAACTGATAGGATGGCTAAAATTTTAAGTTGAAGAATGCCAACAGTTGGTAAGAATGTAGAGTAACTGGAATTTTCTTATCAAGTTGATTGGAGTGTAAATTGGAATGACCACTTTGGAATAATAACACTTGGCAATATTTACTAAGGCTAAATATCTACATACTCTTAATCACTCACTTCTGGTATATACCCAACAGAAGCACATACATGCATATGTCTCCTAAGAAGTTATATGCAAAGATATTTATCATCTCAAACTGGAAGCAACATAGATATCCAGTTAAGAGTTAAGTTCTGCTGAATCAGTTCCAACTCATAGAGACTCTGTATAGGGTTTCCAAGGAGTAGCTGGTGGGTTTGAAACACCAACCTCCTGGTTAGCAGTCTAGTGATCATCTTACAATGCCATATCAGTTAAAGTACGATAGATAAATACATTGTGATATATCTATATACTTGACTCGTATAAACCAATGGGAATGGAAACTACTGCTACTACAACGTAGGTAGACTTCTCAATCGCGTTACCTGAGGAAATCTGACACTGAAAAATATATGCCATGTGATTAATTTATATGAAGTTTAAAAATAGGCAAAATTGGTCTGTGGTGTTAGAGATCAGATGTGACTGCTTTTGGGGAATAAGGTAGAGTTGGGACTTGGAGGAGGCAAGTTACATAGGTGTTTTAAGCTGGCAGTTCATCTGTACATATTGGATTTATGCACTCTTTTCTATGTGTGTTACTATCCCACAAAAATTTTATTTTAAGAAGATTCTGTTGATTTTTTGATTTTCAGATCATTATATTTTTGATAGCTACTCTTTATTCCAAAGACAAACCCTTCTATAAACATCTCTGATAATTATCAAAGACATAAAACAGAAAAATATGTAGAGACAATTAAGAAGGTCCCAGAGACCTGTGGGCAGAAAGGTACCAGACAGTTGGACAGGTAAAAATCACCAGGAACTTGAAGGGTGATAATAGCATTATCTTTGAATTTCCATGTACATGTACCTTAACATCAGCTAGAAAATCATCTTGTAAGTTTTCTTTGTATAACATTAAAAAAATGATCTAATTCATACTTCAGAAAATTCTGAAAATCTAGAAACAAAAAGAAAGGAAAATGGCCATCTGTATCATTTAGAAACAATTGTAAGCATGTTGAATGGTCATCCAGTCAACATTTTCTTAAAATATACTTGTTGTTGTGATGTGCCATGGAGTCGGTTCCGACTCATAGTGACCCTACACAGGGTTTCCGAGGCTGTAAATCTTTACGGGAGCAGACCGCCTCATCTTTCTTCCGCGGAACCGCTGGTAGTTTCGAACTGCTGACCTTGCGGCTCGCAGCCCGATTCGTAACCACTACGCTACAAATTGAATTCTACCTACAGATTTTCTGTTTCCTTTTGCTTATGTCCAAAATGCACTTGGAGTCCTGGTGTGGCATTGTGGGCTAATGCATCAGACTGCAAAGCCGTTTGAACTGCAAGGTCGGTGGTTCAAGCTCACCAGCTGCTCCTTGGAAACCCTCTACAGGGTCGCTCTGGGTCGGAATCAACTTAACGGCATGGCACTTAACAACAGCAACATGCACTTAAACAATATATTCTCTTTAGCTAAGTTATCTAAACTGAGAAAATACATGATTAGCTATCATGAGCTATGAATCAAACAGCTGAATACTGAAAAGCCATAAAGCACAGCCTCAGGGAAATGAAATGAGAGACAGTCTGTATCTATAATCAGAAGAATTCCCCTTAGAGAAATGTATTTTCCTACACTGTTCAAGTCTCATAGCTGAATACTTTGGAGGCCAGTAATTAGGTAGTTAGGGAATACTCTGAATTCCTCAGAAAATAGCTGCATTTCTAAATTGGTGACATAGAGTAAGACAGAGCTTGAAGGCATAAAGGAGAAATGGCATTTTGTGTCCTTGCTGGCCTGGAGGTACACAGACAGTGTCTGCTCAGAGGAGCATGGTCTTTGGTATTTCTCATGCCTAATGGGGCTGCCTTGGAATCCTCCTTTTGGTTAAAATTGGGCTTAAATTGCAGGATGCATACTGCAATCATTGCCTGACAATCTGGGAAGTTTCCAGAGTGTGGGAAGTTTAGTCCCATAAAACCCAGTGACATTTAGGGGCCCAAGCTGTTCAAACGTTCTTATCATTTTCCTCTACTTACCTCCTCATCCAGAGCATAGGGCCACTTGAGACACTTCTCTTGATCAGCCTTTTCTGTTCACACCCTGCTCAACACAACTTCTGAATTCAATCTGTAAGGAATGGAATAGACGCTAAAGGAGACACCAGGTCAACCTGAGACTCACTGATGAGTGCATTTCTTTACTGTTTCTGAAGGAGAGGTGGAATTCTAACAAGTAGCAGCATATCTAAAGTACACAGGAGTTCTGATGTGGTGTTATAGGACAAGGTCAATGGTTCAAACTCACCTGCCACTCCTCAGAAACCCTATATGTATAGGGTTGCTATGAATCTGAGCTGACTTGACAACAACAACCTAAAAAAAGACTTAAAAAAAAAAAAGTGTGGTAAAATACACACAACATAAAATGTATCATTTTAAACCATTTTGAAGCGTACAATTCAGTGGCATTAACTGCTTTCACGATATTGTACAGTTATCAATATTATCGAGTTTCAGAAAATTTTCATCATTGAAACCCACACCCATTAAACAGTCACTCCCAGTTCTCACGGCTCTCTGCCCCTGGCAACCTCCAGTCTGCTTTCTATCTGTATGAACTTAACCCATCTGAACATTTCATATAAAAGAATCATGCCATGAGTGACCTTTCCTGCCTGGCTTTGCTTATTTAATATGCTGTTTGTAAAGCCCATCCATGTATTAGAACTTCATTTTTCTTTCTGGCTAAATAATATTCCATTGTATGGATATATCACATTTTTCTTATCTACTCATTTGTGGACAGATATTTGGATTGTTTCCATCTTTTCGCTATGATGAATAGTGTTGCATTGATAATCGTGTTTAAGGATCTGTTTGAACACCTGTTTCCAATTCTTCTTGGCAGGAAATGGTTTGCCATAGGTAATTTAGGTTTAACTTTTTGATGATCTGGCAAATTATTTTCCATAGTTATAAAGCATTTCTAAACCTAGACATTCCCAATACTGGAGGTCATCTCAAGATGAATTAGGAAGTAGTTCCAACATTTCTCATCCCTTTTTCCTATTCTTATTTCCTTCACTCTTCTTAAAATCGACTATCTTCATGTGTTCCCTAGAGATTGTCCATGAACTAAAACCTCCTGGTCTACTTTTTTTCTTTCCTAACTATGGCCTCACTACCAAAACTTTGTTATCCCTTCTCTAGTTCTTTCATGACACTTACAAGGAGATTAATCCATAGTGGTTACATGTCGGGCTGCTAACCTCAAGTTTAGCAGTTCGACACTATCAGCTGTTCCCTGGGAGAAAGATGAGACTTTCTGCTCCCATAAAGATTTCCAGCCTCAGAAACCCTACACGGGGTTTCTGTGAGTCGGAATCGACTCTGCAGCACATACTATCATCACCACCATTGTATTTGAATGTTTAATGAGGGATTACTACCCTGGATCTGAAGCTGGGATGAACACTGCATTGATTTAGAATGCTTTTTTCCAAGTACACATGTCCCTGGTCTCATCTATTTTAACAGACGGTCTGGATTTTGAAAAGCTCCACCAGGTGATTTTGGTGCACACCCCTGTTTAATGGTGTTGTTGCTGTTAAGTACCATCAAGACCATTTCAACTCATAGCACGGTTTCTGAGGAGTGGCTAGTGTGTTTGAACAGCTGACCTTGCAATTAGCCGTTCAGTACTTATCCTACAGCACCACACTAGGAATAGTAAATAGATTAATGTGTTGCCTTAATAAGTTACAACTTATTAGGAATGTCCAGGGTAGAATGCTTCATCCCTCAATAATATCTCTGTTTCTGTGGTTGGTAGAAGGAAAGGACATTGTGGAGCATGCGGGAGAGGAATTGAGATGTCCTTAATTCACCCTGAAGAGGGAACTGATTGGTTATAGGACTGATTCATCAGGATTTTAGAGCCCTGTGTAAAGGACTCTTGGTGGCACAGAGGTTAAGCACTTGATTGCTTACCAGGAGGCTGATGGTTTCAACCAGCCACACCAAAGGAGAAAGGTGTTGCAGTCTGCTTCCATTTAAGATTTATTGTAAATCATATGGGGGCAGTTCTACTAAGTCCTTTTGGGTTGCTATGAGTCAGAACCAACTGACAATAGTGGGTTTTTTTTGTTGGGCACAGTTGAAAATAAATTGTACCCATTAGAAATACAGATTACGCAATCTGGAAGAGACTTGGTATAAAGAGGCAGAGTGGGTCATTTGGAAATTGTTGTACTAGAATCTTTGAGTATTAAACACATAGGGATCCAGAAAAAGACTGATTTCAGTGTGATCCCAGAAGACAGGACAGAGCTGAGTGGAAATAGGTTGTTTTGAGGAATGAGAAGAAATAATGTGGTATTCAAGGTTTCAAGATGCTACGACTCTTGAACTTGTAGGTTAATTACATGACATTTAAACATGGGAATTGGATGAGAGTTGGCAAGGGTATTGCTAGCTGTCAGAGGATGAGACAGAAAACAACCATTTATGAGTTTACAAATTTATGATTATTTGGCAGTACTTGGATTCTATATTTCTGCGGGATAAATACACTAATAATTTGTTGTATTTTCAACATTTATCTTCATATAAACACTAGTCTAAAGCTTTCCATTGATTTTTTTTTTTATTACCCTAAAACTAGTCTTTTAAAAATTGTCACGTTCTCACCACCACTTGCTAGAAGCATTTAATATTCATGAGGGGAGTCCTAATGTGGCACTGTGGATTAATGCGCTGGACTGCAAAGTTGGTTTGAACCACAAGGTCGGCGGTTCAAGCTCACCAGCTGCTCCTTGGAAACCCTATGCAGGGTCACTATGGGTCGGAACCAAGTTGACAGCATTGAACAACAACATTCATGAGAAGAAAAATGTTAAGAATGTGATAAGCTACAGCAACTTGAAGCTTAAGAAACCACATTCTGACTCTTCTTCATACCATTCATCAATTTCCAAATCTGTAGCTATGGGTGGTAAATAGTAAATATCTCATGGAAGTAGTTTGAAGATGGCTTAGCTAACATTTTGTGAGGATCATGAAAAGTTAGAGGTTTCTTTGTTAGTATTATTAATAAGGGAAAAAAATCTTGACTCTGTCTCTTTTGAACACATGCTAGAACTACTACTTTTGAGGTGTTAGGTGCCATCGAGTTAGCACTGACCTATAGTGATCTTATGCACAACAGAATGAAACATTGCCCAGTCCTGTGCCAACGTCACAGTCGCTGCTACATTTGAGCCCATTGCTGGTGCCACTGTGGTAATCCATTTCATTGGGGGTCTTTCTCTTTTTCACTGACCCTCCACTTTACCAAACATGATACTCTTTTCCAGGGACTGGTGCCTCTGGACAATATGTCTGATGTATGAGAGATGACGTCTTGGCTATGATGGCCTCCAAGGAGCACTCTGTCTACACTTCTTCCAATACAGACTGGTTTGTTCTTTTGGTAGTCCATGGTACTGTTAATATTTTCCTCCAACACCATAACTCAAATGCATCAGTTCTTCT
>NW_006408532.1:30572286-30573271 GCF_000296735.1 Chrysochloris asiatica | reverse complement strand
TGTATGGAGTCCTGGTGTGGCACTGTGGGCTAATGCGTCAGATTGCAAAGTCGTTTGAACTGCAAGGTCGGTGGTTCAAACTCACCAGCTGGAAACCCTCTTCAGGGTTGCTGTGGGTTGCAATCAACTCAACAACATTTAACAACAACAACATGTTTGTTTAGCTAGAACAACATGATTGTATTATATTATGTTCTACTGGCTATTGAAATCAGAATAGAATGAAAACAAACCAGAAAATATTGAAAAAAAATTCTAATAAAAAGTCTCAAAATCGAGGTTCAGTGATATTTATGTCCTACAGGGTTGATTAAATGGAGTAAATGAAACTAGTTCAATACCACAGGTACTAAATACAACTTTTTCAATTGCATATATTCATTTGTCAGTTTACTGCTAGAAAAAGGAACAGGCTGAACTCTTGGAATATAAAATATATGAATGGTTTCTTTCCCTTTAATAGTTAAGCAAGTTGTTGTTTAGTGCTGTCAAGTCAATTCTGACTCGTAGCAACCCTGTACAGGGCTTCCGGGGTGCAGCTGGTGAGTCTGAGATTCAGACCTTGCAATTCAAACAAGACTTGCAATCCAATGATTATCCTACAGTGTTGCATATACTTGTGAAAGGAAGTCACAAGCTAACATGCTTGTTTTAGGGCTATATTTTTTTCCAAACATGAATAATACATGGGCCCGCTTTGAGGAAAGAAAAGTTTACACCTTCAAATTGACTAATATTATTTTAAGATAATAGTATTTAAAGTTGTACAAATATCAAACTAGGTATAAATTTGTTATAATTATGAAACAATTCTAACATCACACCTTATTTACAAAATAAGTATCAAGAAAATTACTTAACTGATGCAATCCAAATTCTACACTGACTTAAGAGAATCTAGTTGACTGCTAACAAAAGGTATCAGATTTAAGTCAAAATAGAGGAATCTTGAAAGAAATGCCTGGCAACTGCTTTTGAAAAAAAA
>NW_006408532.1:30565513-30572186 GCF_000296735.1 Chrysochloris asiatica | reverse complement strand
TATATTATATTATATTATATTATATGACTGCTAATTCAAGTCACTACTTGAATTATATTATATTATTGACTGACAGGCAGATGTTTTGTGTGTGTATCTTTGTTTAGCTACTGTAAGAATATATTATATTATGTTCTACCAAGCATTGAACTTTTTTCAATAGCCAGTGTGCATATGTTAGTTTAGCTATCAAAAGAATATAGTATATTATTGTTCTACTGGCTATGTATTATATTACATTCTACTGGCTATTGTAACACTGTAGGATAAGCACTGGACTGCAAGGCCTGATTAAATTGTAAGGTCAGAAGCTCAAATTACAACTTGAATTATATTATATGATTAACTGCTAACAAAAGGTTTCAGATTTAAGACTAAGTAGAGGCAACTTGGAAGATAGGCCTGGCAAGTGATTTAGAAAAATCAGCCACTGACAGGTCTTTGAAGAACAGTTCCACTAGTACACACGAGGCAGCCATGAGTCAGAATTGTGTTGATGGTAACTGGTTTACTGACCACTGCAGATCACATTTTGTCTCTGAATCTTTAGATGGGCATCATTTTGGCATCATGGGCTCAATCACTGAGAAATCATCATTCATTTAATTCCTCATGATTTCATTTGGCCTTTAATTGGCCAATAGCATCATTTCAGTATTGATCCGTTTTCTGCTTTCTCATTGTTGTTGTTGTTAAGTGCCATTGAGTCGGTACCAACTTGTAGTGACCCTATGCACAACAGAATGAAACACTGCCTGGTCCTGGACCAACCTCAGAATTGTTGCTGCCACTTTGCCAATCCATCTTGCTGGGGGTCTTCCTCTTTTTCTCTGACCCTCCGTCTTACCAAACATGATATCCTTTTCCAGCAGCTGGTCCCTCCTTACAATAATTCTGAAGTATGAGAGACGAAGTTTGGCCATCTTGGCCTCCAAGGAGCACTCTGACTGTATTTCTTCCAAAATGGATCTATTGGTTCTTTTGGCAGCCCATGGCACTTTCAATATTCTCCTCCAACACCATAACTCAGAAGCATCAATTTTTCTACGGTCTTCCTTATTCACTGTTCAGCTTTCACATGTATATGAGGTTATTGAAAATACCATGGCTTGGGTCAGGTGCACCTTAGTCCTCAAGCTGACATCTTTGCTCTTCAACACTTTAAAAAGGTCTTGTGCCGCACATTTGCCTAATGCAATACATTGTTTGAGTTCTTGACTGCTGCTTCCATGAGTGTTGATAGCTGATACAAGAATGAAGTCCTTGGCAACTTCAATCTTTCTTTCAATAAGATTGTTGTTTATTGGTCCAGTGGTGAAGATTTTGTTGTCTTTACATTGAGATGCAATCCATACTGAAGGCTGTGCTCGTTGATCTTAATCAGTAAATATTTTAAGTCCTCTTTACTTTCAGCACACAAAGCTGTATCATCTGCATATTGCAGGCTGTTAAGGAGTCTTCCTCCAATCCTGATGCCATGATTTTCTTCATATAACTCAGCTTCTCAGATTACTTGTTAAGCATACAGGTTGAATAAGTATGGTGAAAGAATACAACCTTATCACACACCTTTCTTAATTTTAAACCATTCAGTTTTCCCATGTTCTGTTCGAACTGCCTCTTGGTCCAGGTATAGATTCCTCATGAGCACAATTAAGTGTTCTGGAATACTCATACTTCTCAATGTTGTCCATAGCTTGTAATGATCCACACAATCGAAAGCCTTTGTATAGTCAATAAAGTACAGGTAAACATTTTTTCTGGTATTCTCTGCTTTTAGCCAAGATCCATCAGACATCAACAATGATATCCCTCATTCCATGGCCTTTTCTGAATCTGGCTTGAACCTCTGGAAGTTCTCTGTTAATGTATGCTTGCAGCCATTTCTGTATTACCTTTAGTAAAACTTCACTTGCATGGGATATCAAAGAGATTGTCCGATGATTTCCGTATTACATTGGGTCACCTCTCTTTGGAATTGGCACAAATACGGATCTCTTCCAATCAGTTGGCCAGATCGTTGTCTTCTAAATTTCTTGACAAAGATGAGTGAGTGCCATCTATGCCACCTCACTTTCTTGAAAGATTTCAATTTTTATTCCATCAATTCCTGATTCCTTGTTCTTTTGCCAATTCCTTCAATGCACCTTGGACTTCCTCCTTCAGTATCATTGGCTCTGGGTCTTATGCTACTTCTTGAAACGGTTGAACATTAACCATTTTCTTTTGGTACAGTGACCCGGTGTATTCCTTCCATCTTCTCTTGATGCTTTCTGCATCATTCAGTAATTTGCCCAGAGAATCTTTCAATAACAAAAGTCGAGGCTTGAATTTTTTCTTCAGTTCCCCCAGCTTGAGAAATTCTGAGCATGTTCTTTCCTTTTGGTTTTTGACCCAAGATCTTTGCAAATTTCATTGTAATATTTGACTTGGTCTTTTCGAGCTGACCTTTGAGATTATTCTGTTCAGCTCTTTTACCTCATTTCTTCCATTTGCTTTAGCATCTCTACACTGAAGAGCAAGTTTCAGTGTCTCTTCTGACATCCATTTTGATTTTTTCCTTCTTTCTTGTCTTCTCAATGACTCTTTGCTTTCTTCCTGTATGATGTTCTTGAACGTCATCTCACAACTCTTCTGATCTTTGATATTTAGTGTTTAATGTACAAAATCTGTTCTTCAGATGATTTCTAACTTTAGATGGTTTATATTCAAGGTCATATTTTGGCTCTCCTGAACTTGTTTTCATTTTCTTCAGTTTCAGTTTGAATTTGCATATGAGCAATTGATGGTCTGTTCCACAATCTGCCCCTGGCCTTGTTTTGACTGATAATATGGAGCTTTTCCATTGTCTCTTTCCATAGATGTAGTCAATTGATTTCTGTGTATTCCATCTGGTGAGGTCCATGTGTATAATCATCTCTTATGCTGTCTAAAGAAGGTATTTGACATGAACGTATCATTGATTTTTCAGAATTCTATCATACAATCTCCAGCATCATTTCTATCACCAAAGCAACATTTTTCAACTACTGATCCTTCCTCATTGTTCCCAATCTTTGCATTCCAATCACCAGTAATGATCAATACATCTTGATTGTATGTTTGATCAATTTCAGATTGAAGAAGTTTGTAAAATTCTTCTATTTCATCCTCAATGGCTTTAGTGTTTGGTGCATAAATTTGTTTACAGCTGTTTCTCTTCCTTTTTAGTTGTGCCCCATCAGCAAATGAAGGTCCTGCGGGCTTTATTTCCATGGGCTTTACTCCATTAGAATCATCATGGTCAACTCTACTTTTAAGGAGGCAGCTCTTCCCCAGTGCCTTCCAACCTTAGGGGCTTCCAACCTGAGGGGCTCATTTTCCGGCACTGTATCTAACAGTGTTTCTCTGTTATTCATAAGGTTTTCAGTGACTAAATATTTGGAAGTTATTCATCATTTCTTCTTCCTAGTCTGACTTCGTTTGGAAACTCATCTGAAACCTGTCATCCTTGGGTGACCCTGCTGGTTTTTAAAATACTGGTGGTATAGCTTCCAGAATCACAGAAACTCACAAGCCACCACAATAGGAGAAACTGACAGACGAGTGAGTGGTGGGATTTCTCATTAACCCATGTGAATTAGAATGGTACCATTTGATGCCAGTACAATAGAAAGAGGCAAACCTAAGTGCTAAAATTGAGGGAATGTACTCATTTATAAAGTGGCTATCTACATACTCCAAAATATGCTTTCATAAATATTTTTCATATTATCATAAAATAACACACATCATTTAAAAATTCAGTTTTAGGCAATCTGACAGGAACTCTTCCTGCTCTCAATTTGATCTAATTGAATTAATTTGCTTTTCCTCATTTCCTGGGTTCTAAAAGTTTAGTTTGGCAACTTGATTCTAGTAACCAACTCTGGTTCCTTCCAGTTTATAATTCCCTAAAATTCACATTTATCATTTTGTACTGATGAACCTCCTCCATGGATTTTGGCTTTTCTGATTTCTGTAGTCAGATGGAAATCAAAAATTGGTCGAGTAAGAAATGACATGCAGAAAAATCTTAATCATCCTTCAGATATCTCTCTGTTAATGGCAATGGTCAGTAGGGCTGTTATCACTCAGACTAGTAAGTTGACCCCTTGACCTTTATATACCTCCTCCCATACCAGATGACACAGTATCCTTAGTAATGCTTAGTACTTATTTTAATCATAAAATGTTATGAGATAATTATAGTTGTAAATGGCTTAAATGTAATATCTCTTACATTTCATGAACACTAGCAACAAAATTGTTTTGTAAAATCTTTCTATGCCAAATCATAACATGATGAGCTATAAAAGAGGTGAAAGCCACTTTGGATTTTTCTCCTTTTTCTTAAATTCTTCTTCATGAGAGGTTCGTAAATGCTTTACCACAATATTATAGCTAAAAAACCATAGAATTCAACAAAATCAGTGACTCTAAAAATACCAGCTGCAAAGAAAACATCAAAAATAACCACACATGTTTGTAATATGTACAGATGAAACTATGTGGTTTGAAGCATCATTGTATTTGGGTAATAATAATAACTCTGACTGGATCTCAGTGGTGGTGGTGGTGGTTGTGTGCTGTGGAGTTGGTTCCAACTCCTAGTGACCCTGTATAGGGTTTCCAAGGCTGGAAATCTTTATGTGAACAGAAAGCTTCATCTTTCTCCTGCAGAATAGCTGGTACTTTCGAACTGCTGACCCTGAGGTTAGCAGCCTGATTCGTAACCACTATGATACCAGAGCTCCTTATGGTGTGGTGTTGGAGAAGAATATTGAAAGTGCTGTGGGCTGCCAAAAGAACCAACAGATCTGTGTTGGAAGAAGTGCAACCAGAGTGCTCCTTGGAGGCCAGGATGGCCAAATTTTGTCTTTGGACATACTGTCAGGAGGGACCAGTCACTGGGGAAGGATATCATGTTTGGTAAGGTGGAGGATCAGAGAAAAAGAGGAAGACTCCCAAAGAGATGGATTGGCCAAGTTGCAGCATTGATGAATTCAAGCATGGCAACAATAGTGAGGCTGGCCCAGGATCAGGCAGTGTTTCGTTCTGCTGTACATAAGGTCGCTATGAGTTGGTACCAATTCGTTGGCACCTAACAACAACAGTAACAACATATATTATGCTGAAACACTGCACAAAAATTTTATAAACACTCATTTTGGTGTAACTCCTCTGACAGTGTCCCCCAGTGTGGTGAACCTCCTTGACACCTCCTAGAGGCACCCCTGGTTCATAGCCATTTATTGGGAAGACCACAGATCATCTTGCATATGGAATATGGCAAACATCCCTCCCCTGCCTTCCTATTCTTCTCCTCCATTGCACATTGCACATCACTGCTTCACCGATTTCTCTAAAAGACGTTTTGATGAAATGCTCACTTTATCTGAGTTGCTTACTGAAGGGTTCATGTTCCTTGCCATGCATTTAAACACCTTCACAAATTAACTTATCTTTTTCTCCCAAATACCACCACCCTCTACAACGTACTATGTTGTTGTTATTAAGTGCCTTCGAATAGTTTCTGACTCATAGCCACCCTGTATAGGGTTTCTGAGGAGCAACAGGAGAGGTTTTTTTTTTTTTTTTTTTAATGTTTTATTGTGAATTATGTGATAGTTTACATGGGAGAACACTAGCTTTACATTCATCCTATCGTATATCATTTAATTGCCATGGTTACAATCCCCTGCATGCATCACCAACCAACCAAAGGGTATACCCTGCCCCCCGTTAGTCAGCACACAGCCCCTCTCCCTCTCTGGGTCTGAAGTCCCAAGCCGCTCCATCTCTCCACATCATCGTCTCTGTCTCCATCTCTAGCGCCATTACTTCTCTAGGTAGGGTCCTGCATTCCGCTCTTCTCCCTTCATGGTCCCAGGGACCTCTACTCCTAGACTGCAAACTTAATCATTTCCCTCCTTTTGCTACAAAACATCTACCTTTACATTTCTAACCCTCACAATCAGTCCTGATAACAATTATTCACTACTGTATCACAAGAGACCTATCCACATCTCCTTTCATCAGCCCTGCCCAGACAGATTGGATACTACTCAGTGGAGATTCTATCTTCCTCCACGCCCTCTGGATCTAGGCTCTCTCTTGAAAGCTTGTAAGCCAGTCACTTCTTGCCTTTGTAGCCCTCCCCACCCCCATTTTGGGTAGCTAATGTTCAAGTTGCCCATACCTGTCTACTCTGTGTATGGCGGGGGTGGGAATGATCCTCTCTGGAAAGATTTGTTTCCTCTTTTGAGCTACTGCATCCATAGGTGTAGGTCAAGTTCATCAAATTGTATCAGGTTACTCTTTTTTTCCCCTCTCTTTTCTCTTCCTCTAGTTGAGCTCTGATCATCCAGTCATTGAAGCCAGGTCAAGTGGGTATTATCTGCAAGTGTGGGTGTTCTAATGCATATGCCCTCTTTTCTTATCTGCCGGATGCTTCACTCTCAATTCTAGTCCTCTGTGACTATGTCACTGACTCTGGGCCCAAGAGTCCCCAAGTCTTATCACACTGCTGGCTGACCAGGTCTCAACCCGGGTTTCCAGGAGTCTATTAAACATTGTAAGGCTTAGCTCACAGCTTCATTGCTGTTTTCCCCTCACTTCCCCTTTTGGTGACGAACGTGGTCACCAATCAGAG
>NW_006408532.1:30544495-30555185 GCF_000296735.1 Chrysochloris asiatica | reverse complement strand
TTTTTCTGAATTCCTTCTCAGGCATTTCCAAGGCCTGCCCTCCTTCCAGAATGGAGTCCAGGTCTACCTCTAGTTCATTTGTCTCAGACATTTTATCTTATTTCTGAATATGTGCTGATATGTTCATCTGCTTTTGCTTTTTGGACATATTCAGTGTTTATCTGTGGCCTTAATACTTAATTCAGTATGTGTTTTGGTATTTTTTTATGCTTTCTGATTGTTTCCAGGTAGATGTGATCAGGATGTGGGCTTCCCTTTTAACTCTTCTTTTTGCTTAACTCAGAGTAACTTTCACAGGTGTTGTCTGCCTCTCTGGTATTTGGCAGTTGGTGTTGGTAAAAAAAAAAAGAAAGAAAGAAAGAAAAAGAAAGCAAGAAAAGAAAACACCAAAAAAACAACAACAAGAAAAAGAAAATACTAGACTGGTTACTGTGGTATATAGTCGCAGAAAAGTGAGAGAAGAAAAAAGAAAAAAAAAAAAAAAAAGGTTGGGGGCACGGAACCTGTAGCCTAATATGAATATGACTTTAATGTCCTCTTTCAGCTTCTTGCCTTCAAAGCTGCCTGAGAAATTTCTAGATTTCACTGTTTGTTGTTTTGCTGTACCTAAGGATTTAATTTAATTTTCCGGCCTGTTTTGTTTTTAAACTTTCTTTCCCTCTCCACACCCCTGTTCTGGCTTTTCCGTATTAAAATAAAAAAATAGTTCATGCCATTTCTTGGCCTGAGAGTATCTGTGCGTATGCGTGGCAGAAGAACCCACCAGTGGTGATGGTGGGGGGGCGGTGTCCATTTGCTCAGGCACTCTCTCTAGTCACCAGAATGGAGGTATGCAAACTGTGCAGGTCCAATGAACAGATATAAAAAAAAAAAGAAAAACAGAACAAAGCAAAACTGACAAAGTGTATTGTCCACCTTTGCTCTGAGGTTCCCGTGGCACTTTTCCGAGGTATGTCTCTCTCCCCACTTGGTCTTTCCATTTGGTCTTTCCCAAGTTGTTGGCTCTGGGCCTCTGAGCCTGTCAGCTTCAAAACCATGCGATTTCTTATTTCAGTTTCAAGTTCTACTAGCTATAAGGCTTCAAACTTTTTAAATATTCCTAGCTATGTGGTTCCGAGTTTTGGAGCTCTGCCATGAATCTGCTTTGCCTGGTATTCTGTGGTATTGCTGATGGCGAACTTCACTGCATCTCCACCCTAGCCACCATCAAGCCCCACCTCCAACTGGTGAGTTTTGAACTGGCAACCTTGCAGTTCAAACTAAACTTGTGGTCCAGTGCTTATCCTACAGTGCCACATCAGGACTCCACAGTGTACCATGGTTCAGCCAAATTCGATATTGTTTTTTCCCTGTACTTTTTCTACATCTGTGCTTGCTCATGTCATTCTGCCCACCTAGAATGCCTTATCCTCCCATCTGTAACTTCTGAAATTCAACTCGTGGCTTTATGCCCAAATCAAGCGTTACAATGCATTCCCTGACCATCTCTGCTGGAAGATTGTCTCTTTTTTTAATTTCCAGGGCCTTGTGCCCTTTTTTCCATGACCCTCATTTCCTGCTGCCTCAGACTGTGGTCATTTGTTTCAAAATCTCACCTATCTCTCTTTGTAGAGTGTCAGATTCCTGGATGCAGGGACTGAATCCAACTTACTTCTCTCTCTTCTCCTCTGTATAGCACAGTGCCTTTGACATGTTGTTTGTGGTTGCTGTGGAGTAGTTTCTGACTCATGGCAACCTCACATGTGCAGAGTAGAATTGCTCCCTAGGCTTTTGGAAGCAGATTCCAGGGATGTTTTCGAAGTGTCTCTGGGTCGATTCAAATTGCCAACCATTTGGCTAGTTAGTCTAGTGCTTAAACGTTTGCTCCACTTAAGGACTCAGCCTTTGGCATTGTTGTTAAGTGCCATTAAGTCAGTTCTAACTCATAGTGACCGTGTATAGGGTTTCTGAGGAGCAGCTGGTGAAGTTAAACTGCTGACTTTGTGGTTCAAACTGACCTTGCAGTCCAGCACATTAACCCGCAGTGCCATACCAAGACTTCCAGCCTTTAGTATAGAAGATACTAAATACTGAATATATGTGTTACAGAAAGTCACCAATATAGAAGAGGTATGAGTAGATGGTTTAATACAGCTGTAAGTAACAGATGTTATTTCATCTTCAAAACTAGTAAAGTCGGATCATCCATTTTTCCAGATTTCAGGCCAGATAGTTATTTTCATAGCAAATATAATAATTTTTTCAAAAGTTAAAAAAATGATCATTGGAAAGAATGGGCAGCCCATTCCCATCCCTTTAATGAGAAGAGCCCTTTAATGCACATTTCGGAGACCTAATGGGAAAATAGAGCAATGGCCCAGGACTCAAGTCCAAGGACTTGTTGTTAACCTGAAAAAAGCTGTGTTTACAGAAAGCAGCTGGCTTCGGGGCTCTCTAAGCCCCTGTACTTTTTGGCAATCACTTTTTGATGCCAACTTTAAAACATGAATAACATCAGTTCATTGACTTCACTAACTTGCTTTTTACCTATTTATTTTCTTTCAGTGTAGCATATATTAATTGGAAAATGAAAATACACAGAGAAACTTTCTTCTATTAAACTCTGACACGATGCTGAGGTCAAACATATCATCCACAGAAATGTTTTGGGTTTTATATAAATATATATTTTTTTAAACTGGGTCCTATTAGTATAAACACCTTTATGAATGGGCACATTTTTCCCCCAATGAAGTTTATTTTCAGTCGAGTCTAAATACATAGCCTTCTTCTTATTACATCACTATTAGTTGCCAAAGTTACAATAATAAATTTGTCAAAAGAAGGTCCTGCCATGTAGACATTCTTAGTTTCGAGGAGGATAACATGTTTTAGTAATGACGAGGGTCACCACATGAGGCTGCCATGTGACTCGTTTTAGTTGACTGTGGAGTATATAGAGGTGTGGTTTAGGGATCTGGCCAGTGGCAATCAAAAGTTATTGTAGCCCTGAGGGCAGTGGGAGACACATTTCCTTTTTGTACTTGGGATCTACCATGAAAAACACCCAATAAGTTGCAAAATTTTTTGGAAAATTTCTTTCCTCTGAAAGTAAACATTAAGCTCAGTTGTCATTGAGTCGATCTGACTCATGGTAAGCCTACACGTAGAACTGTGCTCCATTGTGCTTTCAGTGGCTGAGTTTGGTGAAGTAGACCATCCAGCCTTTCTTTCTTGGTACCTCTGGATGGACTTGAACCTCCAACCTTTTAGTTCACAGTTGACTACATTGACCTTTTATACTTACCCAGTCACTCCGGTTCAATATCAGGTTGTTGTCAGGTGCCATCGAGTCAGAATTAACCCATAGCAACCCCATGCACAGCAGAACGAAACAATGTCCGATCCTGGGCCAACCTCACTACCACTGCCACACTTGAGTCCATCAATGATGCCACCTGGCTGATCCATCTTGTTGGGGGTCTTCCTCTTTTTCTCTGACCCTCCATCTTACCCAGCATGACATCCTTCTCCAGCGACTGTTCCCTCCTGACAATATGTTCAAAGTATGAGAGATGAAGTTTGGCCATCTTGGCCTCCAAGGAGCACTCAGGCTGCGCTTCTCCAAAACAGATCTATTGGTGCTTTTGGCAGTCCATGGCACTTTCACTATTCTCTTCCAACACCACAATTCAAAGGCATCAATTCTTCTATGATCTTCCTTATTCACTGTCCAGCTTTTGCATCCATATGAGGTTATTGAAAATACCATGGTTTGGGTCAGGCGCACCTTAGTCTTCAAGGTGACTTCTTTGCTCTTCAACTCTTTAAAAAGTTCCTGTGCAACAGATTTGCCCAATGCAATACGTCATCTGATATCTTGACTGCTGCTTCCATGAATGTTGATAGTTGATCCAAGAAGAATGAAGTCATTGACAACTTCAATCTTTTCTCCATTGATAAAAATGTTGTTTATTGGTCCAGTGGTGAGGATTTTTGTTTTCTTGACATTGAGATGCAATCCATACCGAAGGCTGTGTTCTTTGATCTTCATCAGTAAATGTTTCAAGTCTTCTTCACTTTCAGCAAGCAAGGTTGTATCATCTGCATATCGCAGATTGTTAATGAGTAATCCTCCAATCCTGATGCCATGTTTTTCTTCATAGAACCCAGCTTCTCATTTGCTCAGCATACAGGTTGAATAAGTATGGTGAAAGAATACAACCTTGTCGCACACCTTTCCCAATTTTAAAACATTCAGTGTTCCCATGCTCTGTTTGAACAACTCCCTCTTGGTCCAGGTATAGATTTCTCACAAGTACAATTAAGTGTTCTGGAATACTCATACTTCTCAATGTTGTCCACAGCTTGCCATGATCCACACAATCGAAAGCCTTTGCGTAGTCAATAAAGCATAGGTAAACATCTTTCTGATATTCTCTGCTTTCAGCCAAGATCCTTTGGACATCAGCAATGATATCTCTCATTCCATGGCCTCTTTTGAATCCAGCTTGAACCTCTGGAAGTTCTCTGTCAATGTATGATTGTAGCTATTTCTGTATTATCTTTAGCAAAACTTCACTTGCATGGGATGTCAAAGAGGTTGTCCGATGATTTCCGTATTACATTGGGTCACCTCTCTTTGGAATGGGCACAAATACGGATCTCTTCCAATCAGTCGGTCAGATAGCTGTCTTCCAAATTTCTTGGCAGAGATGAGTGAGTGCCTCTTGTGCTGCCTCACTTTCTTGAAAGATTTCAATCCGGTTCAATAGACTAAACAGAACCAAGCTCAGTGCTGTCTTTGTTGTTGTTTAGTGCTGTCAAGTCGGTTCTGACCCATAGCGACCCTGATAGGGTTTCCGAGGAGTGGCTGGCGAGCTTGAACTGCTAATCTTGCAGTTCAAATGACTTTGCAGCTCAGCACATTAACCCACAGTACCAAACCGGGACTCCCAGTGCTCTCTATCAGATTCCAATTCAATGTTACCCTATAAGGATACAGTAGAACCGCTATGTGGGATTTCAGAGTCTTTAAATTTTTATGGAAGCAGACTGCATCATCTTTTTCCTGCAGAGAGGTTGGTGGTCTTAAATCACTGACTCTTTCATGAGCAACCCAGTGCTTAACTCAAGATACAGTGATATTCAGGATTGCCTTCCTCCTAGAACTGATTGAAGCCTAATTTTTATGTCATAATATAGATGAAGAAAAAAAAAATTGGTACAAGAGGGGCTGATTTACTAACCAGGATTCTAAAAAGGATAATTAACAAGATATGCATGTTTGTGCTCCATCAAGTTGTGTGAGGGAAGAGAAAATCCAAGCCAGATGCCATTCAGTTTCCAATGCTGGTCACATTGGCAAAGTCTGTGGTAAAAACCATCCCTAGTGTAGAATGAACCTAAGGAGTTGTAGTCAGAGCTCTTTGGTCCTATTGGTAAAATCACCTTTACGGGAGTCCTGGTGTGGTGCTGTGGGCTAATGTGCTGGACTGCAAAGTCAGTTTGAACTTCAAGGTTGACAGTTCAAGCTCACCAACTGCTCCTTGGAAACCCTATACAGGGTCGCTATGGGTCAGAACCTACTTGATGGCACTTAGCAACAACAACTATCAACTGCAGAGTCCCTGTATGGTATAAACAGCTAATGCATTTGGCTGCTAAACAAAAGGTAGAAGGTTCTGAGGAATGGACTGGAAGTCTACTTCTAAAAAAAAAAAAATCAGCCACTGGGAACCACAGTTCTGCTCTGCCACACATAGTCTTACCATAGCAGCTGGTACCAGAACTGTTAGTTGCAGATATCTGGCCATTGTTACCCAATGTCATTCAGTGTTTGGTTAATTGGACCAATGCTTCTTTTGTGATTATTAGTTTGTTTGGCTTACAATGGGTAGACATACTTACTGATGTATATATGATAAGAGAATTCCAGATTCTGTGACAGTTTCTCAAGGCAAAATAGTAAATTTGTCAATTGTGTCTTGGTTGAAAGTGAAGGTATCTATTTCAAGCACACTGACAAAATTGCAAATCTAAGACTGTGAAGATGAGGACCATACTCAAGCAAATTTACAAAGAAACTGCCATCTTGTGATGCTGCTAAGGGGCATTGCCCAGAAGTTTAGGTAGCTCAGGCTAGGGGAGTGGAAGCACTGAGCGCATTCTCTCAAAGTGGAGCAGGCAGGACCCAGGCATTTAGATGTCTGTGCAGTTTGTTCACTACATATGTGTCTGCTAAGGGCTAACTGGGACCCAACCCCTCAAAGCTACAAGCCCCCAGCAGGACCCCCTGAAATATGGGCTCCTTTTACTAATTTGCAGAAAGGCACAGTTTGACCCTGAATTAAAAGCTTTGCAATGGTTTTAATTAATACTCATGAAAACTAAGTTAGGGAAAAATATTTTACAGATGTATTGAAGACATAACTGATCATATTCTTAGACCTTGAGCACCGGGCTTCAAATGTGTAACTCAGTCACCATTATCAAGAAGCAATTTTCAATATATAAATCACACCCCCACACACACACACTCATAGGTCAAAAAATATTGCTATTAGGGTTCCAATATATGCATGCATAGATTTATTCCAAACAAAATCTGTTTAAACATGTCTCTGTGATCAGTGAATGTCTGCAGACAAGTTCTCTCAGTAATGCATTTGTCTTAGTCTCATTAGGGTGTGTTGAAAAAAACAAAACGCAGGTCCAATTAAAACAGTGGCTTTTAAAGGAATCTGCTAGGCCAGTTAAATTCAAGGCAGAGAGGTCAGATCAGAAGCTTATGGCAACTACTTTTTAGGACTACAGAGGGGTAATCATGATAGAAGTTCTCAAAGAACACAGGAGGATCATTTTAAAGAGGTTTTAAGAAATTGAAATCTGCATTGGTGAAAAAGAGGCCAGGATAATTGTGCAGAGGAATTTTTTTCTATCCCAACAATGTACCCGCTCATTCTTCAGTGCATCGCAAGAGCTATTCCGAGAGAATTTTATTGGGAAACCTTACACCATCCACCATACAGCCCTGATCTTGCTCCTTCAGACTCCTTTTTAGTTCCCAAACTCAAAGAACATTTTAAAGGAACATAATCTGCATCCCCCAAGGATGCCACAACTGCTGTTCTGATGAGAAGTAAATGGAAGTGCAGGGAAGGGTTGTTGTTGTTGTTAAGTGCTGTCGAGTCGGTTCCAACCCATAGCGACCCTGTACGGGTTTCCGAGGGTGTAAATCTTTACGGGAGTAGAAAGCCTCATCTTTCTCCCGTGGAGCGGCTGATAGTTTTGAACTGCTGACCTTAAGGTTTGCAGCCTGATTCGAAACCACCACGCTAAAGAGATGGAAACACCACCTGTAAAAATGAATAGACTTAAATGGAGAAACAACAGCTTCACATTTTGAAAATTTTGCTTAATAAAGTTTGCTATGATTTGTAACAATATTTTTTGACTTATTGTTGTTATATTTGTTGTTAAGTGCCATTGAGTCAGTTCTGACTCATAATGACTCTGTATAGGGTCTCCAAGGAGAGACTAGTGGGTTTGAACCACCAACCTTATGGTTAACAGCAGTCTATATATATATATATAAGGTTACTATATCATGTTTGGTAAGGTGGAGGGTCAGAGAAAAAGAGGAAGACCCTTCAACGAGATGAATTGGCCAAATGGGAGCATCGATGAACTCAAGTGTGGCAACAATAGTGAGGTTGGCCCAGGATTGGGCAGTGTTTCATTCTGCTGTGCATAAGGTCACTATGGGTTGGTACCGACTCAATGGCACCTAACAACAACAACAACAACATATATATAGTAGTTCTGCATCCTGGTGTGGTGCTCTAAGATAAATAATGAACCCCTAATACCAAGGTTGGCAGTTCAAACCACCAGCTGATCTTTAGAAACCCTATACAGGGTCACTATGAGTCAGAACTGACTCAATGGCACTTAACAACAAAACAACAATATATATGTATATGTGCATATTTTCCCATGGAAAAACTAGTAGTTTTGAACTGCTGACCTTGAGGTTAGCAGCCCTACTCATAACCATTACGTTACCAGAGCTCCATACACACACACACACACACACACACACACACAGAGTTGTTGGTACGTACCGTCATGTTGGTTCCAACTCATAGCATCCCTGTATAGGGCTTCTGAGGCTTTTGAAAATCTTTGTGACAACAGAAAGACTCATCTTTCTCCCTTGGAATGTCTGGTGGGTTTGAACTACCAACTTTGCAGTCAGCAATCCTGTGCTTATCCTACAGTGCTACACCAGGACCCAGGACCCCATCTATATATATGGAATCTTGGTGTGATGCTCTAAGATAAAGCACAAGGTTTTCAGTGGCTGATTATTCGTAAGTAAATTGCCAGTCCTTTCTTCTAACTTACTTCTGGGTAAAGTTGAGCTGTCAATCTGTTGGCTAGCAGCTGAGTGTGTTAACCTTTGGCACCATGCAGGGATTCATATATCTATATCTCAATATACAAATGTATACATGGATGATTATGTATTTCTAAATTATATAGATAGTACAGCTATGCTGATGATAGGAACCCTGGAAGCGCAGTGGGTTAAATGTTAGGTTATTCACTGAAAGGTCATCAGTTCGAACCCCCTGACATCTCTGTGGAAGAAAGATGTGGTAGCTTCCATAAATCTGAGGGCCTTGAAAACCCTGTGAAAAGAGTTCTCTGCTCTACAGGGTCGTTACGAGTCAGAACTGACTTGACAAAAATGGGTTTGGCTTGGCTTGGTGCTGATAATATCTGTTCATTGTTATACATATGTTGTTGTTATGTGTCATGGAGTTGGTTCTGACCTATAGCGACCCTGTACAGGGTTTCCGAGGCTGTAAATCTTTACGGAAGCAGAAAGCCTCATCTTTCTCCCCCGGAACAGCTGGTAGTTTCCAACTGCTGACCTTGTGGTTCACAGCCTGATTCGTAACCACTACGCTACCAGAGCTCCTTATATATATACAAGAATAAAAAAAGAGATGAAAACAAATGCAAACAGAAGCTCTTGTGTACTTCGTTGTGCAGCTCACTAATGTAAGGACTATGGTCAAAGCAGGCCTCTTTCTGTCCAAAATTCTGGCCATTCATCTGAGAGAAATTATGAGGAATTATGGGATTGATTTCCTATCTCCATCCCACTGTGTCACCCTAGGCTCAGGAAGCCTTTTACTTTTCAGTATATACCAAATTCCAGTTATATCAGCCTAACATTTTCTAAGGCACCATGGAAAATTTCAAGAAATGCATTCTAGCAATTGGTATTTAAATGAGACCTTATATCATACTGTATCATCTTTAAGTAAACTTAAAGCAAAAAATTAAAAAAGCTTAATTTAATACATGAAAGTATTTTATGTATATTTAAATTTTTTATATTTTTAAAAAGGTATCCTTCACAACCTACTGCAGAGATGAAGGTGAGTTTGTTTCTGAAAATGTCACTATTATTACCAACAATAGTGACAACAATAAATGGTATTTATCAATTGATTTTAAAAAGAAACCCAATTGACCAAGTATATTGCAGAAATTGACCATTGAGGTTAACATTTCATGCTGCCACTATAGATTTCCAGAAGTTTTACTTTGTTATCTTTGTTCATTTTATCTGGTTGTTTGTGTAGGGCATTTGGTGATAATAGAATTCCAGTACCTTTTTAAAAAAAAAAAATAGCATCAGCAGCAGTCTCTGTCCGCCAGGGCAATTTGATGGAGAGGATTGCTACTCTGGTATGACTCTAGAAAGTACGTTCAAAGAGACAGAGTTCTATATAAATAGGGTTAGCCCCTCAGAAGTTACTGGAACTTAAACATTTACTTTGTCTCTTACTGGAAGGGTGCTCTTCAGAGGCCAAGGGAGTGTTCTTTATTTAAGCTGGACCTTTTAGCAGGAAAAACCTTCTTGTTTCTACTTGGAGAACATTATTGCTTGATAAGGGCTGATAAGGAAAAGGAAGTGAAGAACAGGGAAGAGTGTTTTTCAATAGATTATTGTTAGGTATTGAAGGAAGTTCTATTCTTTGACTACTTCATATTTACTCATATTTGACTCATATTTACTCATACGCATTGGTGTAATTGGACAATTATTGGTTATAGCCATTCTCTTGATGCTTAGAACTACCTTTGTATGCACAGCTTCTGTAGTTCCCCAAATACACCAAGTATTAGGTAGAACAAACACTTAGAAATAATAATCTGTATAGACTTATGATGGAAGGTTTCTCATTGGTTTAATTTTTAGTGACTTGTATTATCTATGAGAGCTATGTCTGGGCATAGCTAGTAGGGATTATAGCTACTATATCTCTGCTATTATACCAGAGAAACACTGTCAGTAGTTCAAAAGGAAACATGAAAAATAATTTTTTACTTTTGCATCCCTTCTATCTATGCCCAGACATAGCTGTCAAAGATAATACAAGTCACTAAAAATTAAATCAATAAAAAGCCTTGTATCATGAGTCTATGAAGATTATGATTTTTAAGTGTTTGTTGAGAAACAGGCTATAAACATCCACTAATAATTGGAATATGGAATGTATGAAGTATGAAATCTAGGAAAATTGGAAATTATAAAAAATGAAATAAAATGCATAAACATTGATATCTTAGGCATTGTTGTTGTTTTGTTAGGTGCCATTGAGTCAGTACCAACCCATAGCAACCTTAT
>NW_006408532.1:30540166-30542548 GCF_000296735.1 Chrysochloris asiatica | reverse complement strand
AACATTGTGAAGTATGAGTATTCCAGAACACTTAATTGTGCTCATGAGGAATCTGTACATGGACCAATAGGCAGTTGTTGTAACAGAACATTAGAACACTGAATGGTTTAAAATTAAGAAAGGTGTACGATAGGGCTGTATTCTTTGACCATACTTATTCAACCTGTATAATGAGCAAATAATCCGAGAAGCTGGGTTATATGAAGAAAAACGTGGCATCAAGATTGGAGGAAGACTCAATAACAATCTGCGATATGCAGTTGATAGAACTTTGCCTGGTAAAAGCAAAGAGGACTTAAAATACTGATGAAGATCAAAGAACACAGCCTTCTGCATGGATTGCATCTCAATGTAAAGAAAACAAAAATCCTCACCACTGGACTAATAAACAACATTCTTATCAACGGAGAAAATATTGAAGTTGCCAAGGACTTCATTCTTCTTGGATCAACTATCAACACTCATGGAAGCAGCAGTCAAGAAATCAAATGAGGTATCTCATTAGGCAAATGTGCTGCACAAGACCTTTTTAAAGTGTTGAAGAACAAAGATGACAGCTTGAGGACTAAGATGCATCTGACCTAAGCCTTGGTATTTTCAATAACCTCATAAACATGTGAAAGCTGAACAGTGAATAAGGAAGATCATAGAAAAATTGATGCTTTTGAGTTAAGGTGTTGGAGGAGAATATTGAAAGTGCTATGGGCTGCCAAAAGAACCAACATATCTGTGTTGAAAGAAATGCAGCCAGAGTGCTCCTTGGTGGCCAGGATGGCCAAACTTTGTCTCTCATACTTTTGGACATATTGTTAGGAGGGATCAGTCGCTGAAGAGGTATATCATGTTTGGTAAGGTGGAGGGTCAGAGAAAAAGAGGAAGCCCCAGCAAAATGGATTGGCCAAGTGGCAGCATCAATGGGCTCAAGCATGGCAACAATTGTGAAGTTGGCCCAGGACCAGGTAGTGTTACATTCTGTTGTGCATAGGGTCACTATGAGTCGGTACCGACTTGATGGCATGTAGCAAGAACATTGAACAACTGGTGTGGCACTGCAGGATAATTCACTGGACTGAAAGATGTATTTGAACCACCAGGTCGACAGTTCAAACTCACCATCCAGTCCTATACAGGGTCACTATGGTAGTGTAGTGGATTATGAGCTGAGCTGGTAATCACAAGTTTAGCAGTTCAAATCTACCAGCCACTTTTTAGGAAAAAGTTGAGGCTTTCTGCTCCTATATAGATTTCTAGATTCAGAAACCATATACAGGGTCTCTGTGAGTTGGAACCAACTCCAGAGCACACAACCATTACTACAACTGAACTACTATTTATACATTCACATTCATACATTTAATTTTTGTGTGTGTTTTAAAATATTGAATATTATTCTTATACACATATTCATGGATTTGATATGTATATATGTGTGTGTTTGCATCTGATTCCTTATAGCAACTCCTTGAGTTAGGTAGATACTATTATTCTTGTTTTATTTAAGAAGAAATTGAGATTGTAAAAACTAAGTACCACTGTTGTTTTTAGGTGTCATTGAGTCTGCACCGACTCATAGTGACCTCATATAATAATAATACATGGATAACATCGATAGACCTATGTATTTATGCTTGTTTGTAATATCTATTTGGATGTCTCTCAAGCAACTTACTCTGCTTTGTACTGAATTATTGATTAGATATCAAATGCTTTCCTTCCATTTCATTGGTCTCCACAAGTAAATGGAACTCCCATCAATTCTGTTACCGGTTAGAAACCAAAGCATCATTCATTTCTTACTTTCTTTTCTTAGCAATCTTCCATATTCAAGTCATAAATAATATATCATATATATGTTATCACTTCCAAAACATCTTCTTCCCACCTATCTCTTTTTCCAGAATTCTAACTGAATGACACCATCCTTTTCTGTACAGTAGCTTGTGCAATTCAATATGTACATTGTATAATGTCTCAGCCTTGTTCAATTCCAGCAATGTCTTCTCATGTTCTTGGGGTAAAATCTGTATTATTTATCCTGATTTGTGTTTTCTCATCCTAATTTCATTTTGTGCCATTGTACCCCTTTGTCATTATATTTCATCTACGCTAATCTTTCTTTTGACTTCTTAAACATAGTAAGTTCAAACCACTTCAGAACTTTAGCGCAGTCTATGCCTTCTGTTTAGAATGTTCTTTATGTGTTTGGCTCCTTATCTTTAAGACTGAGCTTTAATATTGCTTTTATACAATGCTTTCTATGAAGCCCCCAATATTCATTATTTCATCACCTTTTGTTTCTTTCAGAGCATTTATCACAATGAACACTTTTGGACTTGTTTGTATTGCTAATTTTGCTTCCTGAATTGTGTGTGAGCTCTAAGA
>NW_006408532.1:30537469-30539321 GCF_000296735.1 Chrysochloris asiatica | reverse complement strand
TATTGTGTAGCAGTCTTATATTGATGCATCTGTGCTGTCCATCAGGCTGCACATGGTGTTGACTTGATGATGTAGATGTTGGTGGTTATTTCGAATTTCCTAGTGCTGCTATAATACCATAAGTGTGTGTGTGTGTGGGGGGGGGAGGCTTTGAAGAATAGAAATTAATTTTCTTACAGTTCTGGATGCTAAAAGTCCAAATTAGGAACTAAGCTATGTCTATTTCTTCCTTGTTAGTAGCCCCAGACCCTGACTTTATCCTCACATGACACCTGTCTTCCCCATGTGTGTGTGCCTACTCTATTTATAATTCAGACGTAATTAGACACAAAACTTACCCCTTTGGGTCAACTGTAATTAACATAACAAAGAAAATGGTTTCTAAAAAGGATTGCTTCTATAGATATGTTGTTATTGTTAAGTTGGTTCTGACTTATAGCAACTCTGTATAGGGTTTCTGAGGAGTGGCTGGTAAGTTTTAATTGAAGACCTTGTGATTCAAACTGACCTTGCAGTCCAGTGCTTGTCCTGCAGCACTGCATGAGGACTCCTATAGTCATAGGGGTTAGGATTCTAACAAATCCTAGGGTAAGTCAAGAAGTATTGCTATAAGGCACAAACATCTTTATTAAACAAAATGATCAAAGAACAAAGTCATTATTTCTCAATGTATCTTCCATCTAGGTCTATACACTTCTGAAGGCAGTATTTCCACTTCTCCATCCCTTCCCTGGAGAAGAAAAATGATGAAGTAAAAGCTGAACAGAAAATTTCAAAGGGAAGCTCTAGAAGACAAAGTCAAGTATTGTAATAAAATGTGCAAAGATCTGGAGTTAGAAAGCAGAAGTGAAGACCATGCTCAGCATTTCTCAAATTGAAAGATCTGAAGTAAAATTCAAGCTTCAGGTTACAATATTGAAGTATTCCATGGACAAAATACTGAATGACACAGGAACCATCAACAGAAGATGGAAGGGATACACAGAGTAACTGTATCAAAAAGAATTGGTTGATGTTCAATCATTTCAAGAGGTAACATATGATATTGGTATTGAAAGAAGAAGACCAAGCTGCACTGAAAGCATTGGCAAAAAACAAGACTCCAGGAATTGATGGAACACATATTGAAATGTTTCAACAAACTGTTGCAGCCCTGGAGGTGCTTTTGTCTATGTCATGAAATTTGAAAGACAGATACCAAATTGGAAGAGATCCATATTTATACTCATTCCCCAGAAAGGCAACCCAACAAATTGGGGAAAGCAGTGAATAACATTCTTGATATCACATGTAAGTCAAATTTTGCTGAAAATAATTGAAAACTGGTTGCAGTAGTATGTCGACAAGGAACTGCCAGAAATTCATGATGGATTCAGAAGAGGACATGGAACAAAGGACATCATTGCTGACACCAGATTTATCTTAGCTGAAAGCAGAGAATACCACAAAGATATTTATGTGTACTTTACTGACTATGTAAAGGCATTCAACTGTGTGGATCATAACAAGCTATGGATAGATTGAGAACAACGGGTATTCAAGAATACTTCATTGTCCTCAGGAAGAACCTGTACATAGGCTAAGAAGCAGTTGTTTGTACAGGACACGGGGTAGCTGAATGGTTTAAAATCAGGTAAGGTGTGCATCAGGGTTGTATTATTTCACCATACTTATTCAATCTTTATAGTAAGCAAAAATCTGAAAAGGTGGATTAGATGAAGAAGAGCATGACATCTGAATTGGAGGAAGACTCATTAACAATCTGTGATAAGCAGATGATACAACCTTGCTTGCTGGAAGCAAAAAGGACTTAAAATACTGGTGAAGATAAAAGACTACCACTTTCAGTATA